>NC_089264.1:17300734-17639488 GCF_963930625.1 Muntiacus reevesi | reverse complement strand
CTCTCAATTATGTGTAAATATATTCTATAAAGGCATAGGTATATAAGTGTATATATACACATATGTCAGGAAGGACATTCGAAAAACCAAATTAGGTGGCATTCTCTATGGAATAGAACCAGGAATAGAACCAACGTGAGGGAGTTAAAGGGTAACTCCACTTTATTTTTTATCCCATTGTGCTGTTTGTATTATTTACCATGTTATGTGATCTCTTTTATAATAACAAGAAATAAAAAGCCCTTTAAGTTTTTGCCCACACAGTCTGCAGCCTGTTGATCTGACATTTCACATTTCCTTACCTAAAAGAGTTCTATAATCTTAAGATATGAAAAGTCCAGAGGCCTTTTTCCTTTAACAGATTATGAAAATGTTGAACAAAAGTTGTATCATCACTAGTCTCTGAGAACCTCACTGCTTACCTTTTCCAAGAAGAAAATGTCCATGTATCACTATCCTTTATTTCCTATTTCTGAGCCAATTTCCTGTTTCTGACAATACATTTCCCCCAGTTTTATAGTGACAAAATTTCTTTCCCAATATCTTTTGATGAAGAACTTGGTTAAAAGTGTTTGAAAGTGAAAATACATTACATTTTCAGTTTATCCTTTATTGACAGTGATATATATATATATATATATATATATATATATATATATATATTCTTTCAAGGGAATGTATGGTGTGGTCAACTACAATTTCCTATCACAGAAAAGATATTAATTTCCCTACTATAGTTTAAATATCCAGTGAGTCCGCCGTTACTGTTAATTTTCACTAATTTGACCACCTTCATAATTTCATCATTTTCATGAAAATTAAGTAGATTAATGTATATTTTCACAGTTCCTTCTGGACCTCTTTTCAAAGATGGATGCTAAATTGATCATCATTAAGGCCTTAAATTTTTGGTATTTGTCACTTTAATTTTCTCATTCTGCTTCCAACATCTGAACACTGAGAGTCTTCAAAATTATCAGTATATACTATCTATTTCTGATTATTTGCAACTAGTTTGCAATTAGACATAGAAGTTTAAGCAATATTTGGAGGAATAAGAGTGTTAAGACATGAATTGTCTTAATAGATATTTACTGGGAATAAAGAGCCAGGCACTCTGATTGTTGCTGGGAATACTTATTGTGGGCAAAGCAGCTCTGGTCCCTTGAATTATTGTATTACTAAGCTTAGAGCTCAATGAATAAGACAGATATTTATCACATAATCCCAAAAGGTGTAACAATTAACTATGAGAAATACTGTAAAGAAAAAATCAATGCAAGGAACTATGAGAGAATACAATCCATTTGGGAGTAAAGGTAGTACTGTGGTGGAAAGTTTGTGAACCAGGTTCAGACAAAGGCTGAACCACCATCAGTGGGCACACTCAGCTATTTAAGACCCCACGTATACGTGTCAGCTTTCTTCTGGGTACCTGCTGAAGAGATAAGTGAGTGAGTGTTAGTCACTCTGTCGTGTCCGACTCTGTGACCCCATGGGGTGTAGCCTGCCAGGCTCCTCTGTCTATGGAATTTCTCAGGCCAGAATTTTGAAGTGGGTTGCCATTTCCTACTCCAGGGGATCTTCCTGACTCCAAGGACTGAGCCCAGGTCTCCTAAATTGCAGGCAGATTCTTTACTATCTGAGCCACCAGGGAAGCTGGGCTTGTTTTTATGCCTACTCTTCCCTAATCCTAAACTGGTTATGCCCCCAATTTTAGGGTATAGCTCCTGAATGCCACTACCAATTTCCTCTCTCTCTTCCTATTTGCTTTTTCCAAGACCAGGAGCTCCAAGTTTGTCAAATGAGAATAGTAACATATCCTTCATGGTCATTATTGCTTGAGAAACTGAGCCTTGGTGTTCATACTTTTAATTCTAAACAATGCTTAAATTTAGGTATGCCATTTATAATGAGAGCTCAGCAGAAAAGCATGAACTTCTTGATCTAACAGGAAAATCTTTTTCCATATATCTAGCTTACTGCTCGGAGAAGGCAACGGCACCCCACTCCAGTACTCTTGCCTGGAAAATCCCACGGATGGAGGAGCCCGGTGGGCTGTGGTCCATGGGGTCGCTGGGAGTCGGACACGACTCAGTGACTTCACTTTCACTTTTCACTTTCATGCATTGGAGAAGGAAATGGCAACCCACTCCAGTGTTCTTGCCTGGAGAATCCCAGGGACGGGGGAGTCTGGTGGGCTGCCGTCTATGGGTTTGCACAGAGTCAGCCACGACTGAAGCGACTTAGCAGCAGCAGCAGCAGGTGGCTCAATGGTAAAGAATCTGCCTGCCCATGCAGAAGCAGCATTGGGTCAGAAAGATCCCCTGGAGGAGGGAATGGCTACCCACTCCAGTATTCTTGCCTGGAGAATTCCATGGATAGAAGAGCCTGGCAGGCTCCAGTCCATAGGGGTCACAAAGAATAGCACATGACTTAGTGACTAAACAACAAAGCCAATATTTGATTCTTGAATATAGATTAACACCAAATTGTCTCCTACTTACAGTGGGAAATTGTCTATAATAATTGTTTTAAAATATATTTACATCTTTTCTTTTACAGTGTGACATAAAAGGAAATTCTTTCTATACTTAATTTTTGTATACAATTGTATAGATGATCTGTTATGTTCCCATATATTCCACCCCTAATTAGATATAACACTAATGAATGTATAAGAGAGAACAAAAAAAAGGAAATTCCTATGTCCCGAATGTACCAAGGAACGGTGAAGAATCTGAGAGCTACGTTCAATCCCTGGGTTGAGAAAAAACCCTGGAGAAGAAAATGGCAACTCATGCGAGAAGAATTCCACGGACAGAGGAGCCTGACAGGCTATGGTCCATGGAGTTGCAAAGAGTCAGAGAGGACTGAGGGGCCAACACTTTCAATTTCAGATACTCAAATAAATAGCATTTATGCAAAAATACCTCCTCTAAAGTAACTTTCTCCCCCCTCCTTTATAGCCTTCCAAGTTAACGACTTCCTCTGCTCTTTCTTGGCCTATTATCTCTTGATCTTCTATTCTTTTTCATCCCTCAGTCATCCACCTACTGGGGCCACTGTTCCCTCATGCTTAGACTATGTCCGGAGCCCCCATCCCCACCCCAGAACCTCGCTTCTGCCTTTGTTCTCTTCCCTTTCCTGATCAACTGACCATGCTCCAGGATTAATATTTCAAACTTGATTTTCTTCTAATTCATTATTGCCTCCAAGAGAAATGATAAATGCCTGCACTAGCTACATGAGGCCCTTCACATTCTACTTCTCACTTACTGTTCTTGGTTTATCTTTCATGGTGCTTCAAGATCTGCTAAGAATCCAGCTCCATTCATCATATGTGACCACTTAACAAACGTTTGTAAATGAAGGAAAGAATGAATGTATGCTTTTTCTTACATACCCTGTTTATCCCACCAGCAGTGTCTTCACATTTCTTCCTCGTGTTTAAATTCTAAACTTGTTTTAGGTGTGGTTTTATAAAATTCACAGTGATGTCTCAACAGTCATGTAGAGACATTGCTATGAACTAAGGGGCTCCACCCCTACTTTGGGAAATAATGTTCCAATGGATAGAATTTAAAAGTTGGGAGTGATTTCCACTAAATTTCTTTAGCCTTGCATAATGTAATAGTAGTTTGGATGTTAAAAAAATAAGCAGCTAAAATGCAACACTGTTAAAGGCTCACCATTGTAACATCACTGGTGACCCAAATGTCTCTTTTTTTTTTTTTATGAGTATGACTCACTTCTCTCTGACCAAAAACTTTTGCTCAAAAATAGAGAGAGGAAAAATTGTTTCAAATTGCTTACATCAAAATGTAAATTATCTGCTGGATTTGTGGGCACTGCAGCCTTCAAATAAAAGTGTGTAGGGATATAAGAAGAGAGTTCAAAGGAATCTTTAGATGTGTGAAGAAATGTATACTCTATTCTTTTCCCCACCCCCAAGGAAATAGGACACAGCCAAATCTTTTTTTGTGGATAGACTGGGGGGCATGCAGTTTAGGGTCATACATTTTTAAGTTTGCTTAGATTTTAAGTGAGCCATTCAACTCCTGGTGTATCTCCTTTTATAAAGATAATTATATCCTGCTCTTCCCACCAGGCCTAGAAGGAGATATTTTACTTTCTGACCTTCTCCTCCCCCAGGTATTATGATGTTTGAGTAGGGATGAGAATGCTAATGCAGTCATTCCAGATTTTATGCTATATCAAACAAAACAACTCCTCTCTGTAAGGATTTAGAAAGATCTGTCTTTACCCATGGTTAACTCCTTTCCCAGATTATGCACCATAGGAATGACCAGGGTGCCATATAACCACACAGTAATAGCGCCTTCTTCCCTACCAACTGCCTTCTGAAGGCTCCTCTTACAGTCGGGGTCATATCACCACCTGGATCAAACGCCTACATGTCTTCCCACTTGGGACATTACATGGAGGCGTCCCATGAACCTAACCATCCAGCTTACCACTCAAGGCTGTCCCAGCGTGGTTCCTACACACCCGAGCAGCTTCATCTCTCACTACGTCCTCACCTCACCTACCAGCGTCTTCGTATTCCCCTGGGCTCTGCGTGTGTTTCTTATGCTATTCTCTCTACAGGAATGCCTTTCTCCTCTTTTTTTACCTGTTACAGTTTTAAGCATCCTTTAAGTTTCAACCCAATAATCACTTCCCTCGATACCAACATCAAAGTAATCACTCCTTTGTGCTCAGTTGCTCTGTCACGTCTGACTCTTTGGGGTCCCCACAGATTGCAACCCACCAGGCTCCTCTGTCCATGGGATTTTCCAGCAAGAATACTGGAGTGGGTTTCCGTTTCCAACTCCAGGGGATCTTCTTGACCCAGGGATCAAACCTGCATTTCTTGTGTCTCCTACATTGGCAGAAGGACTCTCTATCACTGCAACACCTGGGAACTCCAATTCCTTCACTATCACCTGATATTTTACAAACACTTTTATCATGAAATCATCAGTACACCATTTTTATCATGAGGTCATGAGTACATCAATATACTACTGTTTTAATTTATTCAGTCACTCAGTTGTGTCCAACTCTTTGTGACCCCATGGACTACAGCGTGCCAGGCTTCCCTGTCCTTCATCCTCTTCTGGAGCTTGCTCAAATTCATGTCCATTGAGTTGGTGATGCCATCCAATCATCTCCTCCTCTATCGTCCTCTTTTCCTCCTGCCTTCTGTTTTATTTAATCCACTGTAGTTTGGAGTCTATTTCTTCTTACAACAGGTTGGGCCATACTCTAACTGACACGATGACTCTAAAAGTTTAAGTGTCCAGTTACCAGCATTTTGAAATAAATACATCACTTGCCACTAAATTTTCTTTCACTATTTGAAGCCCATTCTTTCTATACCACTGGTATAATTTTCATTGTATAAAATTTCTGTGCCAAAATTATCATAAATAACATCAAGCTTGTCCTTTTCTTTTGCTTCCTATGTTGCGAATGTGACTTGGCTTCATCACAGCTCTCTCTCTCCTATGCTGCACATCCATGTAATCCTGTTTCCTCACTTCAGCTGTTCAAGCAGCCTTGAGTATTAGTATTTTAATGAGCAACAGACTGAGATCATAAAGATGAAAAGCTAGGTTCCCTGTTCATAGTCCAGGGGCTGGAAACACAGCATGTAATCCAACATGGTGAGTGCAATCCTAGAGTCTATACAAGACTCAGGGAGTATAGAGAAGGGGAGGACTGGTTCTCCTTGGTTTTGAAGGTCGGGGAGTGTTTCAGAGAAGGGAATATCTGAATTGGGAAATTTCCCTGTGGGCAGCAGGATAAAAGGAGATCCAGGCAGAGGGAATAGCCTGCATTGATTTGGCCAGAAAGTTCATTCAGGTTTTCCATAACATCGTACAGAAAAACCTGAATGAATTTTTTGGCCAATCCAGTACAAAGGTGCAGAGTTTAGTGGCAGCTGGGAACCTCAAGTTATACTATGTGGATGGAGCTTAGGAAGCAAGGAGATGCACGGTAGGATACAGGGCCAAATACACAGCCTGGAACTACATCCTAATAGGCCTGATTCACTCAGCCAAGAAATTCAGACTTTAATTTTTTAATTAAACAATAAACACTTAATGGTTACAGTAAACATTTAATGGTTCTTACATAATGAGCTTTGTATTTGGAAGAGATCAAGACTAGAAGAAAAGATGCCAATTAAAATCTAAGAAAGCTGAAGAGCACCAACATTTAGATGGAGTCAAAGGAGAAAGGACAGAAAGGAACTGAGCTGAGGATTAAAAAGTAGCAACAGAAGGTCTTGGAGGTGGGTTGCATGTACAGAGTATCAGAGATGTTGGTAAGAGAAAGCCTGGCTTTTTAGATTGGGTGGTGGCAGAAAAAGATCCTAAGGTTAGCACTGGACAAGCTGAGTTTGAGGAATCTGTGTTCACCTTTGATGGGCTCATACTGATCTCCAAATAGCTCACTTTTAAAGCTATGGTGGGGGTGGGGGTTAAGAATAATGGGAACGAGCAGGGAGAAATGAGTCCACATAATCCCCTCGTTCATCTGTTCTGATTCCAGCATTCAAGCTTTTGAGATGATAGGTTTTGAAACTACAAAAATAAACGTTAGTACAAAGAGAAAGCCTAATTTTCCCTCTTATAATCTTCAACATACTTCTAACTCCTAAAGGGAAGCCTTTGCAGTAAGTCCCCCTCCTGTTGAAGGCAGAATAGAAGATGTTAGATGTTAGGATGTTAGATGTTAAAACTTTACATAAATTACACTTTAATTCCGACAATAAACCTGCAAAAATTGGTATCATTATCCCACCTTCACAGATAAGAAAGCCAAAGCACAGAGAAATTAATACCTTCTCAAGGCTCCTTAGCGGAGATGGGTAGAGGCTACATATGCATCCACAACCACCTGGTTCTAAAGTCCATGCTTCTGTCATTACATGCTGTTGACTATTCAAAGGGAAAATATAGCCCCAGAATTCAGGCTCAGGAAAATAGTTATGAGAAAACTGAAAGGGTCTCTCTGTCTCTGAAGCTATAGCATGCTCTAAAAAAGCATTCCTGTACAAAAGCCTTTCAAATTCAGTTTCAGAAATGAGCACACCTGTCTTATTCCATCCAAGAAATGCTTTTAATATTTTGCTGAAGCTAAATAAAGACTCTCCAATCAAATAATAAATGGCCAAGCAGAGAGAAGGTAAAAGTTATGAAAAATTCCTTCCAAATCTATGTGGAGCTTCACATCTACCAGTTGGGAGGAACTCCAAACTCTTTTAACTGGACAGTCAACCTGCCAAGGCTAACTTCCAAGTCTCCTCAACCCTAAAAGAGGTCTCAGTTCGAATAGAGCTGGAGTAACTGCAAAAGACAGGAGATTTCTCTTGGAATCCTTGTATTAAAAATCAAAATGCCTTTAAATCAAAAGCAAATACTACTTCATTGAAGATTACTGTATTACATTACATAGCATTCTCTGTTCATACATATCCTATCTAGCAAGGCACAGCAGTACCTTGCCCGTGTTCCTGGGAAACTTCAAAGTGCCCTTCAAGCGACCATGGAATGATGTGAGTGGTCAAAGTGCCTGGAAAGAACTTTGCATTCCCATAATAGCTCTAACCACACTCTACAGCATATGTCAAAATGTTAAAGAGAACAGAAACTCCTAATGCTTTGTGCAATGTATACAGTTCCTGAGCTTTGATCTTTCTGCTTTTGCCCCTTTAGTTGTACAAAATTGTCAGTTTCTTAAAAAAATCTTTTATGTCTCATTACTGACCTGTCAAACATTATTTTAACTTAAAGGGTAGCTGATGCCTTGCAGTAAACCTTGAAAAGCCCCCTGTTTAAAAACAATCTGCTTTTATGCTATACATATCTAGTGTGGTTATGTTTTTATTTCAAGGAACATGTCACTGAGAGAAATCATGTACAAAGGATTTTGGGTCAGAATGAATGTAGCCACATTAAGAGTCCAGAGTCTCCTGAGCCAATGCTAAGTGCCTAGTGTCTCAGTGAGTTAAAATGGAAATTCAGAGGCTGTGAAAAAGCTTGGGGAAGTCAAAGCATCTCCACATCCTTTCAGGCCCCCCTTTCATACCCCAAATTATTTTCTTAATCCCACTTTCCTATTATTCATTTTCACAGATGGAAAGTGATTACCTAACTCCTAATTTTTCTCTTTTGAATGAATTAAACATTTCTCTCAGGTGTCATTTCATTTGGCTCAGTGAAGATCACTCTCCCTCCACCACCACCACCACCACCACAAGCTTCCACATTTTTCTTTTCATTGTTTTGGCAAGCACTGACTTGATTTCCCTTCCTTCCCCTCCCTCCGAGAAAGTTTTTGTCCTCCTCCGGGAGAGGCTGTTTGAAGTGTTTCCCAACAGCCTCATTGAGGAGGAGGTAACAATGCACAGAAATGCTGTGTGACTTAGGAGCTTGAAAGATCTGGACATCAGAGGGAAGGAAGTGGGGGATCTGCATAAAAGAGGTTTTCTTCATGACTGAATGGAATGGAATTGTTTGGGAGGAAGTGATACATGTTCCCATTCATAGGTGGCGGGGTTATACTGAAAGGCAGAAGGGAACTGGACATACTATACTTGGAATCCCTCCCAAGTGTTTAAAACCAACTACATTATCATCAATGGCAATTTTTCCATTTATATCCTGCAATTGTTAGTCCTTGTTTATGGGAAGACTATAGTACTTTCTTTTGCCATTAGAGAATTACTTAATTGAACAAGCTGGAGTTCCACTTTTCACAATCAGTCTTGTGTGATACCAATACCTAGATATTCCAAACAATATTCACTGAGATGATGATAAATGAGGGTACTTTTTAAACATTTCTGAATAAAGCATATACTTTGAGTGAAAGTGCACTGACTCATATTACAGTGTTAGTGGTTCAGTCGTGTCTGACTCTTTGTGACCCCATGGACTGTAGCCCGCCAGGCTCCACTGTCCATGGGATTTCTCTAGGCAGGAATACTGGAATGGGTTGCCATTCCCTTCTCCAGGGGGTCTTCCCAACCCAGGGATCAAACCCAGGTCTCCTGCGTTACAGGTAGCCTCTTTACCATGTAAGCCACCAGGGAAGCCCTCATATTATAAACTATGGGTCAATCCAGTTTCACTTAAAACTTTTCTTATTTTTAGGATTCTGAAGAGATGATTCAAAAAGAGAATGTTTAATAACATTGCTTGTATTTGAGCAATTTTTTTAGAACTCGGTGGCTAAATTTCCCTCATTCCTAACTGTAAGAATTCTTCAGACCTCAGGATAACACACTTGACCTTCCTGACTTTGACAACATACTGTTACCCAAAAAGAGAAACTTTGAGATCAAGATCACTCCCTGCACTTGAATCAGATTTAAATACATTCTCTTTAATTCCCAACATCATGGAAGATGTTTCTACACCATTTCTCAATGTTACTTGCTATTTAAATTTGAAAACTTCATTTCTGAATCTACAACTTTAATGTACAGAATTTGTCAGATGAATGCTCCATTGAGAACAACACGGGTCAAAAAATTAGAAAACCTGGGTCCTACGCCTGATTCTGTTTTGTTACCTTAACCTCTCTTAACCCCAGGTCTCTCCCATACAAAAACAAGTGTTAGACTAAATTTGAGATCCTTCTAGTTTACGTTAAATAGTCCATTAACCAATTAATCAATTATCTCATGAAGAAACAACCCTGGAGGAAAGAGAGAAATCATATTTATAAGCATGCTTTTGAAAAGTTCTGAGGTTAGGCATTGGTTTTCTCATTGTTCATCAGTTTTTTTTTTGTTTTTTTTTTTTTGAGTGCCAGTCTATTTATACTCTGAGTTATAGCTTTCCCAAAGAACTCACAAATCTAATGAACTAATATTTGCATATTTTTCTTTTTATAGTCTCTCTCTTTTCCATAGTTATTAAGGATATATTTTTAAATCAATGCTGCTTTACTTCCTACCTGCTAATGGAGATTTTGATAAATAAATCCTGACTGCTTAAATAATATATGAATTTATAACTTTTGAGAAACTAATTATATCCTTGAAAAATTTCCTTGTGGATTGAAGGAGGAGTGAATATACTAGCAAATCTCAGAACATCAGTAAAATTTTAAATTTTTTATTCTCACATTCTCGCTCTCAAACATACAAATGTTCAACTACATGTGCTGAGATAATGTTTCGTGGATTCCCAAAGGTCCTTTCTTCCAGAGTCCCTTTCCTCTCATCCTCTTTTTAATGTCTGTCTTTATATTTTTAAATCTATATAATGTATCCAGGGACTTATAACTTGATTTATTTTGTTCTCTTTCCTACCAATATGTCCAATTAGTTAATTTTATGACTATTAAGTATCAGTTGCTTCTGACATAAGTGACAACCTACATTATTCTTACATTTTTCTATTTGAGTTTTTTCCCATAGGAAATTGCTTAGGATGTTCTTCACATGTTGTATATCTATAACATGCTAATAAATTTGGTTCTCTCTTGCTTCTTCATAATTACTGTGCATCACCTGTAACCTTATTAATTTGAACACTTTCCATTTTCACTTTTTTGTCTTTCTCAAACTCTAGATAAATTCCTAGGAAAAAAACAAAACATTCATTTCATTTTCCAATTAAAAAAAAAAAAAGAGAGAGAGAGACACTACAGCAGGTCATAAAATCCCCAGACAGGAAGTCACTGACCATGGGGAGAAGGCACTGAATCCTTTACAGAGTCTGTAAGTGGCTGAGTAAAGATGTTCTACTTTATACCTACTCTGGAGGTACCTCTGTGCAGCAAGGGAACATGGCTGAGAATGCAAAAACTAAAGTAAATTTTGATGAAAATAACAAGTTGATAGAATTTAAGATTTTAAGGAAGACTACAGAGAAGTAAAAAATAGCTGAAGAAAACGGATGGTTTGAATGGGCTTGGAAGATAACAGAAAAGATGCACTAGGTAATATACTGGTGACCTCACCTTCAGCACCTTTCTATAGCTGTGTATGAAACCCACGAGGTCTAAGAGTCTGAAGACTATACGCCAGCCTCCCCACAGAACCTGGCTGCTTACATTGCTATGCTGGTATTTTATATCCAACACAGTGAACAGGCACAATTTCTGACGTAATGAAAGCACGATTTTGTTTCTGGGTCCCGTTGATCCTTTAAAATGTATTCAGTGGTGGCAATCTCTTGACCCTGAAGAAACCTCAAGAAATCACATGCCTTTAATGATGATTTTCATGTTCAGGTAAATAACAGTCTTAGTGAAAGTCAAAGTGTTAGTCGCTCAGTCGTGTCCCATTCTTTGTGACGCCACAGACTGTCGCCCACCAGGCTCCTCTGTCCGTGGAATTCTCCAGGCAATAACACTGGAGTGGTATTCCATTACCATTCCATTCCCTAGGGCTTTTTCCAACCCAGGGACTGAACCTGGGTCTCCTGCATTGCAGGCGGATTCTTTACCATCTGAGTCACCAGGGAAGTCCCAATAACAGTCTTAAGGTCACTTTAAGTTGCAAACATGGGTTAAACTTGGTAAGTATAATGCCAAACCTTATGCAATATAATTCTAAACTTCATGTAGTAGTAAATAATCTCTCCTTTCCAGCTGGCTAGAAACCACGGTGTCAACAAAGGATGGGTGGTCAGATTTTTATTTGCTTCCCTCTTCTCCCTTACCATTTGCACCCACTTCCGTGTCTCCTCAGACTGTCCATTCCTCACAGGCTCCTACTGTTAGTGACTCTCATCTTCTCAAGAAGATTCCAAAGAGGTCCTCTCTTTCATGGGTAGTCCACATCACTGAAGACATATTTTTTTGCTCCACACCCAATAGAAGTGGGCTGCAATCCAAGGAGAGTATGTTCCCCTCTCTCTGAATGAATTGCTGTTGTTCAGTCTGACTGAGTCGTGTCTGACTGCAACGCTATGGATGGAAGCATGCCAGGCTTCCCTGTCCTTCACTATCTCCTGGAGTTTGCTCAAGTAAATGTCCACTGGGTCTAGATGAATTAGGCATCTTCTAATGATGTCTTCTAACCCTAGGGAACATATTTCAAGCTTCTGAATGATTCCAGGGAAGCCATCTATTACTAGGCTTGTGGTGAAGGAGGTCACACCTTGACTGCTCTCTCTCTGGAGTGAATAGGGACTGACAACCAGCGACACAAGCTGTAAAGATTAATCTTCCCCTCTCATCCTTTTTTTTTATATCCCTCAAGGGTTTTTATATTATATAAACTGGTTCTAGGTCATCTATTTGGAAATTTCATATTCTAGTGAAAGTGCAAGTCACTCAGTCATGTCTAACTCTTTGTGACCCCATGGATTATACAATACATGGAATTCTCCAAGCCAGAATACTGGACTGGGTAGCCTTTCCCTTCTCCAGGAGATCTTCCCAACCCAGGGATCAAACCCAAGTCTCCCACATTGCAGGCAGATTCTTTACCAGCTGAGCCACAAGGGAAGCCCAAGAATACTGGAGTGGGTTGCCTGTCCCTTCTCCAGAGGATCGTCCCAAGCCAGGAATTGATCGGGGGTCTCCTGCATTGCAGGCAGATTTTTTACCAACTGAGCTATCCGGGAGAAATTCACATCTATTTTAACCTCGATATTTTGGTCAAAATATAAATTCTTACATCCAATTTCAAAGTCACAAACAGGGCTTCTGTCCTTGGAAGCCAGCTTGTTTGGTTCAGTCCATTTACATGGAGGGAGCAGTATTTGTTAATGGCTCTACAGGAGGGTTAGCAAACTCAAGTTCTTTTCCCATAGCTTGTAACATAGATGAATTAATCCTGGCCAGGTGGGAACTGCCGTATATTAGGAGAAGGTGCCAGTTTAAAGAAACAGATGCCTTTCGGCCATTGTTGGTGCAGTGATACCAGACATTCTAATTTTTTAAGAGAAATGGAAAATCCAGATTTATATGCTGTATCCATTTTTTTTTTTTTTTTTTTAATGTAAGCTTGAAGTGTTCTAGGACTTTGTTCAGAACTCACACTAAAAGATTAGCGGACTGGGTTCTGATAGAAGACCAGCAAGTTGTGATTTTTACAATGGGCTGTACCCTCCACTATGCCCAGCTGTCATTCACATTCTGTTCTTGGTGACTAGATGCTCAGGTGAGAGCTGGGCAGCTAAGCAACTCCAACTCCTACTCTGTCCTGACAGTAAAGCTCAGCATAGAAATGGGGTATTCTCTTCATCTACAAATAATACAGTTAAGACCGTCTCAGTGCAAATCTGGAAGAGGGTGGGATGGTGGATAAATGTACTTTTGTTGTTCATGATGGGAGCTATTTTCACCTCCCCTGTGCATTTACAAACAGCTAGATGAACAAAACAAGCAGAACAGGTTTCCTTTAATCACACTAATCCTGGACTAAGCATACTCCTCCTCTTGCTTAGCTTTGATTGTTCAAATGTTGGTGGTGATATAAGTGTTGAAGGTCATTATCTACCAGGGGGATTAATCCCCACTGGACAGTTGCATTTGTAACCTAAATTTAAAACATTTTTTTCAGATGCTTTGAACCAATGATCTCATGCTGCTGAATCTTTGGTACCCTCCCAAGAACCTCAAATGCGATATTATATTATGTACAGAGACAGATTTCCCAACTATTACCACTATCACCCCCTCAATGCCCATACGCAGACATGCGTATTTGGGAGGAAAAAAAATGAAGTTGAAGCAATGCTGCAACAGCTATGGGTATAATGGGTTCATTTTACTAACCTGCATCCTTTTGTCTATGTTTTTACATTTTTGTAAAAAATAATGCAAATATAGTAGAAACTTGGTTATAACAAATAACTATCAATATAATAGGACTTTCCTGGTAGTTCAGATGGTAAACTATCTGCCCACAATGTGGGAAACCCGGGTTCAATCCCTGGGTTGGGAAGATCCTCTGGAGAAGGAAATGGCAACCCACTCTAGTACTCTTGCCTGGAAAATCTCATGGATGGAGGAGCCTGGTAGGCTACAGTCCATGGGGTCGCAAAGAGTCCATGGGACTGCAAAGAGCTGGACACGATAAGAGTCAGAAAATATAATCAGAATATTAGATTATTGGGCATAAATAATTTTTCAATTTATAAACTCAAAATATTATAATCACCTTGCCATGAAAACTGCATTGAATATCTACTATTGAATAATTACCCCACAGCAAATGCTTACATAGCTACCCAGTTTCTACTGGTTTACAATTCAACACACAAAGTAACTTGAATTTTGTGTGTTTTGATTTACTATTAACTATATAGACAAGAGTTTAATGAATTTTTTCAAGGATTATTTCCCACTATCAACTTAACATTTCACTATTTTAAAATACAGTATAGTGGCTGGGAAGAAGTAGGGACTCAAAAGTGTTTACTAAATAAAGTGAATAAATAGTAGCTAAAACAGAGTACTAATACTATATGTTGACTCCATACTTCAGGTTATTTTGAGCTTGGAGTGTGGGAAAGTGTATATCATGGTTATTGGTTACATACTTAAAAACTTACCATAAATATCACATACATATATATATACACACACACAAATCCAATGAAGATACTGAATATATGTAAAAAGATTACATAGTTCTAAAGAGCTAATATTTGTTTAGCTATATTTAATTAAAATATAAAAGCAAATTGTTTGAAGTCAAAATTCTTAATCTTTGTATGTGCTAATGTATAGAACTGAATTTGTTATGTTTGGGGAAACACTGCACATGTGAATGATACATACCAAGACAAATTAAAATTTAATATCTTCATTTCTATAACTTGTAAATAATCTGGAACATAGTAAAAACCAAACAATTTGGGGTCTGCTGCAGAGCAAAAATGGCTAGTAAGATTTCTTCAAATTTTGGGTTTTGAAGAGTAAGATATGTTTTATCAGAGTCAGAAAAATAGAAAGGAGGAACTCTAGCCAAAATGTTATCACATTTAAAACAGACCCAAGTCTTGGATTTTCTCTAGTCTTTTCTTCAAGCAAATAAAAGATGTGTTACTTTAAGAGATCTAATCACCTTGAAATCTGTTTCATTTAAGAATCTGAGTATTTAAGAAGGACCACAAATACATCTTCATCATTAGCAGTTACTTCAGGAAATAAGGAGATGCCTAGGATAGTATATTATTTGAAAGCTATGAATCATGGAGGTATTTAAGAAAGTTTGTTAACAAGCATTATAGAAAGGAATATACATATTTGCTAAGGCCAAAATACTTTTTCCAGGAAGGTATTTTCCACTTTAAGAGAATAACTTGTATGTTCATAGCAAGACCATCAGGAACCAGGAATTTTCCAATAGATGTGTCACTGTAGGAAATGGTATTCTTATTGCCATCCAAAAAATTCTGCTGATGATGGGCAATATTTTCTGCTGGACTGTGTCACAGGAAATGGTAATCTAATTCATTCAGGAAGAAAAACTTATGTATAAAATGTGGGCCAACAGCTGGTATCTTATTGGTCCTCATTCAAAGAGAGCATAATAAAGGCAAACATGGTGAGTCTCTGTTCAAAAGACAATAACACTCTACGGTTTTTATGGCATTCTCTTTCAAAGACTTCAAAGCCTCTGATAAATAACATAGCATAAGCCATTCCATACACAGGAGAGAGATAAGGGGAAAATACCATTCTCCTTACCTCACAGGCATAAAATCTGAAAAGAAAAGTGACCCCAAACCAGGCTTCTCTTCAGTTTGTTTTTTTTTAAGGCACCATATAAATCTAACAGAATGAATGCAGCCACCGTGTTCCTAATTTATGTAAAACTACTTATTTTCTTATTTACTTTGCTAACGTTGGCAAAAACAAATTGTTTCCTTGAATTGCCATTTCCCCATAGCTTCCTTCTCTAATCCAGCCTCCAGACCATCAGGGTTTCCAAAACACAATCTGCTTCTTTCATTATCTTAATTAAAATCTTTAGTGGATTCACATGGTCTACACTGAATTAACTAATGGATCCTCTCAGTAGCATTCTTCAATTTATGCTATTCTCCATTCATTTGTTTATTCAATAAATAACTCTCCCTACCACATTCCCAACACTCTAATCATACTAAGATACTTAATATTACTTGAACAATATATTTCTTTCTTTTCTTAGTTTATTTCTCCTACTGGAAATATTTTTACTTTTGTTCATCTGACAAAAGAAAATTCTAATTCATATCAAGATAAAATTCACACATTTTGCACTTTGAGAATCAACTTTTGAATATTTTATCTCAGAAAATATATTTCTTCCTCTGTGTTCCCATAACAATTTGTTTCTTTCACTGAAAGTCAGGTACCATGGCTTATTCATATTTGTAACATAATGTGCCCACAATTCTGCCTGGAAACTCAATAGGGTATTTGTTAAAATGAAATAAATTACATATAGATACTTATAGAACCCAGTATTTTTTTGACATTGAGATTTTTGAAATCAGTAGTATGTCTACATCTCTACTAGAAAGTGTGAGCATTGATGGTATATAAAGAAAATAGGTCTTAACTTGGATTTGTTTATAAATAGAAGGGAAGGGAAGATAAGTAAATAATACTACATTTCTTCATCCAATGCAGTAGCTATGTTGAAACCTGATTCAAATAGAGGCCTTGTTCTTAGTATTAATTATACTATAATTATTAGTATATATTAATATATCATGTATAAAATATATACATACTATAATTAATAGTATATAATACAATTAATATCTTATTCAGTTCAGTTCAGTTCAGTCACTCAGTCGTGTCTGACTCTTTGCGACCCCATGAATCACAGCACGCCAGGCCTCCCTGTCCATCACCAACTCCCGGAGTTTACTCAAACTCATGTCCATCGAGTCGGTGATGCCATCCAGCCATCTCATCCTCTGTCGGCCCCTTCTCCTCCTGCCCCCAATCCCTCCCAGCAGCAGGGTCTTTTCCAGTGAGACAGCTCTTCGGATCAGGTGGCCAAAGTACTGAGTTTCAGCTTCAGCATCAGTCCTTCCAATGAACATCCAGGACTGATCTCCTTTAGGATGGACTGGTTGGATCTCCTTGCAGTCCAAGGGACTCTCAAGAGTCTTCTCCAACACCACAGTGCAAAAGCATCAATTTTTGGGCGCTCAGTTTTCTTCACAGTCCAACTCTCACATCCATACATGACCACTGGAAAAAGCATAGCCTTGACCAGATGGATCTTTGTTGGCAAAGTAATGTCTCTGCTTTTTAATATGCTGTCTAGGTTGATCATAACTTTCCTTCCAAGGAGTAAGTGTCTTTTAATTTCATGGCTGCAGTCACCATCTGCAGTGATTTTGCAGCCCAAAAAAATAAAGTCTGCCACTGTTTCCACTGTTTCCCCATCTATTTGCCATGAAGTGATGGGACCAGATGCCATGATCTTTGTTTTCTGAATGTTGAGCTTTAAGCCAACTTTTTCACTCTCCCCTTTCACTTTCATCAAGAGGCTTTTTAGTTCCTCTTCACTTTCTGCCATAAGGGCAGTGTCATCTGCATATCTAGGTTATTGATATTTCTCCCAGCAATCTTGATTCCAGCTTGTGCTTCTTCCAGCTCAGCGTTTCTCATGATGTACTCTGCATATAAGTTAAATAAGCAGGGTGACAATATACATCCTTGACGTGCTCCTTTTCCTATTTGGAACCAGTCTGTTGTTCCATGCCCAGTTCTAACTATTGCTTCCTGACCCCCATAGAGGTTCCTCAAGAGGCAGGTCAGGTGGTTTGGTATTCCTGTCTCTTTCAGAATTTTCTACAGTTTATTGTGATCCACACAGTTGAGTCTTATTAATGGGTAATATTCCACATTACCTATTAAGAAATTTTATATTTTTCTGAGGCTAACATCATTCTTTCTAAATTAATTCTCCATTCATAGCAAGTGAAATATTTCCTCAGTTTTAGCACTTATAGTGAGGTTTTCTGTTTCAAATAATGTTGGTTATTAGTAGAGATGCTGTGATTTAAATGTGTCTCTTACTGATGAATTCAGAAAGGCAGTACTAGCCATTTTTATTATAATTGCTCTGAGGCACTGAGATGTTTCTAAGAGCACAAAATTACAAATCAAACAATTTTAATTCTCTAAATGACTCTCCATAGTCAGACCACTAAATTTTATTCATTCCATCAAAGAGGAATAGGCGATTTCATGTCTTGAGAGTGGTTGTGACTTTATCCTGAGTCCCTCTTTAAAACGCGTTTTCAATGATAAATAGGACAAATGATTTTGCAAAACTAGTTGATACCTAAATGACTGTCCAATGTAAATCTATTCTAAAATAATTCTAATCTGCATGCAAGTATTGTATGTGGTATGTAGTTCAAAAAACAGCAACACGTAAATGGGCTAATGTGAACTTTAAGACACATATGAGACAGTTGATAGAATTAATTGATCTTTCTTCCCTGGTGGTTCAGCTGTAAAGAATCTACCTTTCAATGCAGGACATGCAGGTTTGATCCCAGGGTCGGGAAGATCTCCCAGAGAAGGAAATGGCAACCCACTCCAGTATTCTTGCCTGGGAAATCCCATGGACAGAGGATCCTGGTAGACTACAGTCCATGGGGATTGCCAAAGAGTCAGACGCAACCTAGCAACTAAATAACAATAACAGCAAAATTCTACAGTGACTTATGTTACTAAGAATTTCTGGCTTTTATGCTGAGCTTTATTTGTCATCAAATCAATGAAATAACCATACTGAATCCAAAGCATTCCAAGTTATTTTTGTAAAAAGCAGAGAATATGCTGCTGTGGTATGTATGGATGATTGGCCCATTTACCTTTGAATTTCCTTAGATAAATATGATACAACGTGAATTATGTGCTCTGATATGTAAAGAATGGTTAATTATAGAAGCTAACAAGTTGTAGAAGAAATATTATTTGGAACACTAATATATGGACTACATGACAAATGAAATTTTTGTTTTGTAGAACATGCTAAAGTTTCGATTCAAGGAAGGAAGAATGAAATGGTATATAAGATTGTGCAGGAACTTTACATTTCAGAGACAATAGGAAAAGAAATACATCTCAAGAAACAACTTCTGAGAAAGGGGTGATTTCTGAGTCTTTCCAAATTTCCAGAAGACCATGACACAAATTTTTTCTACAAATACAAGATTTACTGAGAAGCTCAGGAAGAGACAATGAAGTAGCTTGGAAGAGAAATTCTTGGTGTGTAAATCTACTAACTTTCCAAATCTACTGAGGTCTCCAGAACATGTGTAGCTCACTCTAGATCTAGTAAAAACAGAATCTAGAAAACACCGATGCATTTCTTTTTTCATTTTTAGAGTCCAATTTATGCACATACCTTTAATATTGTCTTTTGGCTCTAATGAGGCAGATTTCTAGTAGAAAAAAAAAAAGCTCATTTTTACTAAGTAAGTATCACTTAGTCTTAATAGAAGTTAATTACTCAAAAAATCTCATGGGGAAACAGGGATATTTATAATTGTTCATAAGAAAAAGCATGTTTTGCATAAATTATTACACTAAGGAATAAATATATATATATAGCATATAAGGAATACAAGAGGATACTTCTGGAGTCAAATAACATAATACATTTTGTATCTTTCATTATTTTTCTATAGAGCATACAAGCATGAAGCTGTCAGCTCTGCCTAACTTATGGATTTGAAAATAAATTAGCTTGCTTCAGTCCTAGTCACAGTTATTTGCAGGGTTTTCCTTGTGTCATATCCCAAAAAGGTGCTAAACTCGATTTCCTTCTATGAAAAATTATTTTGGAACATTTCACATGTACCCCAAGCTTCAGAGGCATTTGTGTGTGCTGCATGCTAAGTGGCTTCAGTCGTGTCTGACTCTGTGTAACCCTATGGACAACAGGCTGCCAGGTTCCTCTTGACTATAGTGAATGGAACATAAGAAAGGAGAAACATTCCAGTTCTAATGCAGTCACTCAGAAGTCTTTAACTTCTTTAAAACCAATAATTATTTTCTCCATTAATAGAGCAACAGCGTTCCTAGGCTTGAAATATATATATATATATATATATATATATATATATATATATATATCTTTAGCAAAAGAGTTGCAAAGCCACAGCATTTCTGAAATAAGATACCATTAATTATGCATTTCTATCTCAAACTCCATGCCAATTTTCTTCCTTTACAAACTACACATAGGTATTTCTTGACTCAATATTTTATTTAAGAAATAATAGATTTGTATTAAGATTATTTTTACAAAGGACCAAAGTTACAAATGGTTGACTCTTGTCCTTTTGACTAAGCCTATCCTGAATGACAGGCTTTCCAGGGGGCTCAGTGGTTAGGAGATGTGGGTTCAATCCCTGGGCTGGGACAATCCCTGGAGAAGGAAATGGTAACCCACTCAAGTACTCTTGCCTGGGAAATCCCATGGACAGAGGAGCCTGGCAGACTATCGTCGATGGGGTTACAAAGAGTCGAACTTAGCAACTAAACAGCAAAAGCAGCATCCAGAATGGCATACTTTCAATGAGTTTTACTCAACCTTTTATTCTGGGCAAAAACTCATGGTCAGTATGGGTTAAATGATTTCCTGGTACTGGTGCTCTATACAGATCTGCTGGGAAGATCTCCCATAGCTCTTTTGGGAGAATAAAGATTGGGAGGAATGGCCTAGTAACTAATCAAGTAATTTTAAAGAACACAAAATCTTTCTATGTTCTGATTCCGCCTATTTTCTTTTTATACATTTGATTTGTTTGATCAGTACAAATATATCTGATATTGAGAGCAGAATGTTCCTTCTATATGCTGATGCTATGACTATGACTATCAGAATTCTTAAGCAGAAATTGGTTCAGCTTATCAACTATTATCAAAAAAAGATTACTTAAAATCATTTACTTTAAAACCAAAATTATTTGAGTCAGTTATCTTTCAAAATGTAACTGATCCTATCAACACCATATAACAAGATAATTAATTTAGTTATATATACATTCATAACTAATTCATCCTGTCAGATTCACCAAGGAAATTAGTTTCTTAAAACTAGATATTCCATCAGTGCATTTGCTGAGATTTTTTTTTTTTTTTCTATAGCCTTAGTGGGTGACTGGTAACTTATGCTTTGAAATTGTTTCAGTCCAAATCATCTTGGTCACATTGTATGGTAAAGAACTTGGAGACTTAATCATTCATTCATTCATATGCTGAAAAAGAAACTGTTTCTTAAGTAAACTCTTAGACCTGTTTATTCCGTTGGCCCACTTCAATGTGGAAATTGGGTGGTCATTTATTCAAGAAGTAGTGTTAAATTTTGATCTGGTTTTCACAAAAAGTTGTCAACCCTCCTGTCCAGTTAGTTAATTTTTAAAATACTGCGTTTGTCCCTAATAAGTAACAAAGAATTATTTATTACCAGAGAACACACTTCCAAATTGTTTGCTAGCTGATTTCTACCAGAAGTCATTTGAAAGGAATTTCATTTCTAGAGATTGTCTTGAAAAAAATGAAGTGTATGCCTCTCTCTAAGACATCCTAATTTTTAACCCCTGAATCATGCTGGGATATTTACTTAACCTCTGACAAGATACTTTTTTTGTTGTGCTTTGACATTATCCCCCTGGCTTACATTAATGGGTGCCCTGAAAATACTTTATGAAATGGGCTACTACAGTTACTCAATAACGCTATTAAAATGTCATCCACTATATAAACCAGAATCCTCTACACAAAGACCCACTCAAGACGTGGGCCTTTGAGCCTGACCTTGCAAACAACTAAGATGTCTTCTCCTTAAGTGACAGCATGATTCCTCTAAACTAATCACATTTCTTTTTGCTTCAGTTGCCAAGAAACCCAGAGTTAAATGTATTAATTAGAACTATGTTATTATTAAGGTCTTTATAGCATACATTTCTTAATTATAAATTTTCTGAGTTTGCTTTTTTCTTCTGTATTTTTCATGACCTTGGCTTTTTATTGTATGCATGTATTTCTGGGTTTTGTGTATATCACTGAAAGACATTCCAAAATGTTTTGTAAAACAAAATGTTTCTAGCCAAAGAGAAATAATCACATATCCCACTATATTTTAAAAGACATTGAAAAAGGTGTGTGTGGAAGCGAAAAAAAGTTGAAGTGGTAACAGAAAAAATCACTAGAGCACTAAAAGTGAGTAAAGTAAAGGTAGTAATATGTGAAATTAGAAGTAAAGAATATGAGGAGATTGAAGGAGACTCTGGCAAAAAGAAGAAAATAAATACAGATTAAATGTAGTAAGTATAATATGAAAAGAAATATTAATTAAAAGGCAAAGTCTGGAGGCAGGAGAAGAAAAAAACTGAATACGTCGACACACAGCATAATTCAAGTAACATGCCAACTAAACAATGCCCTCTGCCCTTGTGCTTTAACTGTGTGATATTCTGAATAAATGAAAGTGAGACCAAGTCACCATCCTTCATGCCATCATGTGCCTAGATTCATCATGTATATTTAATGAATGCTGTATTTACATTTCTCAAAACATCACCAAACATTTAAAATCCAGTGTTAAAAAGTTACTCTTTATTAATATTCTCAAAGTCACTTAATCAATGAATTCAAATTCAATAAACACAGCTTCCCTCTTGGAATGCTTTGAAGAGTAACCTCTAGCACCAAATTGAGAAGAATGAAACAGGGTTGGCGGAGGAGACTACAGAGACAAGAATGGTGATGAACCTTTCACAACTCAGACTGAGGGGGCCAGTGTTTCCCTTCCACTTGTTTACCCCAAACAACGCATTTGCATTATCAGCCTTTTCCCTCTAGGGGGCTTGCTTTTGCCAAGCCTTTCAGCAAGGCCTTAAATGACAACAGTGCTTGTCAAGTGTGGTCCCTTGACCAGCAGCAAGAGTGTCATCTGGGAATACCTTACAAATGTAAATTCTGGAGCTCTACCCTAGACCTACTGAATCAGAAATTCTGGGAGTGGGGCTCTGCCCATCTGTGTTACACTAGACCTTCTTGGTGTTCATAATGCATGATCAAGTTTGATCAGATCTCTTGATACAAGACAAAACTTATAGTGGACTACAGGAATACATGGATATAAGGAGCAGATATCTTCTCACTCACAGTTATTAAATGTGAAGTGAAAACAATAATAGAGGCAGAGTTAGAAAAGGAGGATAGAAAACTACAGAAAAAGAAAATAAGCAAATGACATCTTGCCATTTGATTGTTCCAGATGCTCAGATGTATATTTGAATGTTCATATTTTAATTGTTTAAAATTTACTATTTGCACATTTTTGTCTCTGCTGTTCATTCTTGGTTTGAAAAGAGAAAGTTCTATACTAAGTTTACTAAGCAAAACTGGTACTAAGACGTCACATTCTTTCAACTTTCTTAACTCATTATCCTCATACAGAGAGCATAACTCACCTTCAATTCCTAAATCATTCTGCAAATGATCAAGTTTCCTCTTAGCTTTAGCCCTATACAGGGATCAACATCACCAGTGCAATTCCGTCACCCTGAGGTAAGACTCCACAGCTGTTAAAACAGTGCATGCCATGTAACAACATGCTGGCGTAGGGCAGGAAGCAAAGAAGGATTCTATTTCTAACTGAACCTCTGGTGGGAATTGAAATACGTGGTATTTGATTTCTAGTACTGGAATTCATCTGCTTATCATAAACTTTTCAGTGGCACACTTTCTCTTACCCTCCTCCTTTCTATCACTCTTAAATACACTTTCACCCCTTCAATTAATTACTCCTTCATTTTGGTCTTTCAATAACTGGATCTGGTGCGATCTTTTCTGAAAGCAGGTACCTTAAGTATTGCAATGCTTCCATACTGTTAATAGGAGGAAATTCCCACCTGCTTCCTTATAAGTAGAGATGATTTACAGAAAAACAATGAAGATAATCCTAAAAAGAGGGGCTTAAATATTGGATTACTTGGTCTAAATGAGGGAAGTTTAATGAGCAGATTGACCACACAATTCCCACATTTTAAATCTGGGAAACTTTTCAGAACAAAAGGAGGGAGTGGCTACTATAGATTTTGCCAAGACAACTGACCCATGCTGGGACCATTTTGGGCAAACCAGGAATAAGCTCATTCTATTCACTGAAAACTTTTTGGCTGACTTCAACTATATGAGAGATTTTAATGAGAAAAATATTTATCATTTACTCTCCGTATCCATGGAAGACCAATTAAGAATAAAAGCAGGACAGATTTTGTGTGTGTATTTATATGTTTACTGAGGACTTTACTACCACTGGACTCATTCTCTAAGTAAACATGTCATCATATAAATTTAAATTTTCATGGTCCAGTTATTAGTTACAGAATTAGATCATCTTGAATTTCAAAATATTCATTGCAAAAATAGATACTGTGGGGGTGTAGAGTTGCCATTCTTGAGGACTCAGTGCCTCTACTCATAACTAACTATACTGAAACACACTAGAAGCTTGAATTGTTTGTGGGTACTGTACCAAAATTATGCAGTTATAAAGTACTCTGAAAGCAAAAAGACTAAGATGCTCTTTCCAGATTCCTTCCTCATATATATAGTTCAAGATATTCTTTTTAGTTATTTGGAGGTCTTCCATCTATAACTACTCTCTCAAATTGTCAGCACACTGCCAAGGGTTGAACTATATAGAAAGCCATTTAAGAAAGTATAGACATCTGGGCATACACACTGAGGAATCCAGATCTGAAAGAGACACGTGCACCCCAATGTTCATTGCAGCACTGTTTATAATAGCCAGGACAGGGAAGCAACCTAGATGACCATCAGCAGACGAATGGATAAGGAAGCTGTGGTACATATACACCATGGGATATTACTCAGCCGTTAAAAAGAATTCATTTGAATCAGTTCTAATGAGATGGACGAAACTGGAGCCCATTATACAGAGTGAAGTAAGCCAGAAAGATAAAGAACATTACAGCATACTAACACATATATATGGAATTTAGAAAGATGGTAATGATAACCCTATATGCAAAACAGAAAAAGAGACACAGATGTACAGAACAGACTTTTGGGCTCTGTGGGAGAAGGTGAGGGTGGGATGTTTCGAAAGAACAGCATGTATTTTATCTATGGTGAAACAGATCACTAGCCCAGGTGAGATGCATGAGACGAGTGCTCGGGCCTGGTGCACTGGGAAGACCCAGAAGAGTCGGGTGGAGAGGGAGGTGGGAGGGGGGATCGGGATGGGGTTTACATGTAACTCTATGGCTGATTCATATCAATGTATGACAAAACCCACTGAAATGTTGTGAAGTGATTAGCCTCCAACTAATAAAAAAATAAATAAATAAAAAGTCAACTCAAAAAAAAAAAAAGAAAGTATAGACAAAGCAGTTTCACATTGTTTTGTTGGTATCCTTTGTATAAATATTTTGTCCTCTGTAGATATTTTTTCTTTGAAGCACTCAGAATTTCTATACATTGCAAAAGTTGGCATTTATCTGAGGGGTCAAATTTAATAATGAGATTTGACATTATCAGATTTAATCATGAAATCTGACACTGTTACAATCCTGGCTTTCAGAAGCATGAGTTGCTACAACATATTTCGGGGGATGAAAGGAAGGAAGGAAGGGAAGGAGGAAGGAAAGAATGTAGGAAGGAAGGAAATATGGCAGGAAATTTTTTCTCAAAACATCCCCAAGATACTTTGTGTCTTTAAGAAGTACTGAAACCTAATAATATACTGTATTATATATATATATATATATATATATATATATATATATATGTTAACATATGTTACATTTTCTTGTTTCTTCCGGATCTCTTGATACAAGACAAAAATTTCAGAACTGTGAATGACAAACCACCTACTCTCATAAAGTGAGAAATATCAAGACTTATTAATAAATTCTACCTCTACAAAAAATTAAAACAATACAGCTGATTAATTTAGTGGCTTCTAATTTAAAAAAATTAAAACATTAAAAAATTATTGGATAAAAACTCTGGATAGAAATATCCTGAGTTTTCTTACACACGACCAACCATGCACTACTCTTGTTATCTGTTAAATACACACTTCCTTTGTCTCTTGTTATAACATTGCATGCAACTCATGACTGATGCCTGAGAGTTAACACATAGAAGTGGCTTCCAGGCAAAGCCCCTCACAGGGAGAGGTTAGTTCTGTCTGAGATGTTCTTGGAAGGAGATTCAAAGAAGAGCTTTGCTGAACAGGATACATTCTACAGAGTGATAAGGTTAAAGTGGGAAGTCATTGAGAACATCAATTTTCCTATAGAAGAGATTTAACTGGGGGTAATGGTAAGAACAAAGAGTCAGACACGACTGAGCAACTGAACTGAACTGACCTGAATGGTAAGAGACAAGGCCAAACATTTACTGAGGTGAGATTTCCCCCTGAGCCCTTTGCATTTTATCTTCCAGGCTGAAGGAAACACTGAAGGTTTGTGGAAGGGGGATTTAAGTCAGGGCCTATGAGAATTGGACTGGTAGCAGTGTACAAAAGAGAATAATTTTGGAAACAGATAGGCCAGTGTGGATTTTACTGGTCATCAGGGAATGAGGCTAACGAGGACCTAAATTAGGATATTGGTGAGGGTAGTGGGTAAGAAAAGGATAAATGCAAAACATAGTGTAAGAGAATAATCCAGGTGGTACTGTTAATGACAACATAAGAGGCTAACAAGAGGAAAGAATTTTTAAATTTTAAAGTATGAGTCTTCCTGACTGAGACGGTTGAGGTACCCTTTTTTGAAACAAGTAAGTTTGAAGAGGAAGCACAAAGTGAAATACGGAAAAGGTATGTAAAAGAAGAGTTTGATCTGAGTCACAGCAAACTGTGATAATAGGAAATTCCAATAAAAATACTGAGTGAAGTGTGAACAGTTGATGATGTGACCTGGTAGAGATGTGATGTTTGAAGCTAAGGAAAGGGATCAACTCTTTGATACACAGATTTTTATACAGAGTATTTATGAAGGCCTAAGTGGGCCTAGGCAAAAAGGATCTAGTAAAGGAAGCCGAGTAAAAAGAGAGAACTGTGAATCCTGTGGGCTTCCCGGTGGCTCAGACGGTAAAGAAACTGCCTACAAGGCAGAAGACCCAGGTTCTATCCCTGGGTCAGGAAGATCTCCTGGAGAAGGGAATGGGTCCACTCCAGCATTCTTGCCTGGAATCCCACGGATAGAGGGGCCTGGCAGGCTACAATCCATGGGGTCGCAAAGAGTCAGACATGACTGAGCGGCTAATTGTTTTGTATGTGAATCCTGTCAGGAAAACAGGAAGCACACTAGGTTTTTCTAAAATGGAAGTTAATATAGTAAATCAGTTAATAGATATTAGGTGGTTGGAAGAACAGAAAAGGGACCGCTGAGTTTGCACAGAGATTAATAACTATAGGAAGCAGCTACTGTCCCTTGGACTAGGAAAACAGAGAAGGGGTGGTAATTTCAGAACCTTGACTTTGGATGAGGGACTCAGTAAAACTGGTGTTTGGTCCTTTGGAGAAAGCTCCTGGAAGCTGGTTCTCAGACGTCCGGTCTGGCAGGTGCCAAGGACTCTGCATAGGGGACACAGTTCAACAGGCGCCCAGAAGAGCGTGCCCCAGGGTGTGAGGGAATACAGGAGCAGCTCACACTCCGGTCTTTAAGGGAGACATGTCCCTGGTGCCAACAAGTACTGGTAGTGGTACAGGAAACCGGAGGCTGCAGCCAGCTGTCTACTGTCACTGGGACAATGCTGCTCCTCACTGGAGAACCAGAGAGGAAGCCCTCCCTTTCCCTTCCGCCTCTCTGGGGCCCCCTACTGGCAGGGCCTAACAGAAGCCAGCTGATAAGGCAAACTGGGAAAAGGTATTTATAGAGTTCCACACCCAGCCCTGCCAGTTCAGTTCAGCCGCTCAGTCGTGTTGGACTCTTTGCGACCCCATGGTCTGCAGCACGCCAGGCCTCCATGTCCATCACCAACTCCCGGAGTTTACTCAAACTCATGTCCATTGAGTCGGTGATGCCATCCAACCATCTCATAGCCCTACAGAACAGAGTAGAAAAGGGTGTCTTGAATTGAAAGACTATAGATAATCAACACATCTAGACAGGAACATGTTACAGATGCCTAAGGAACGATGAGGGTTTAATAAGAAAGAGGAGGAAAACTCTAACAGAAGTTGAAAATATATCAAAGAAAATGGACTAGGCAAAGAACTTTGCATGTAGTGATTAAGCTAAACGAAGTGTTTTTAAAGAGCTTAGTGTTGGAGAAAATTCTCATAAAAAACAGTGACCAGTTTCAATGTTTTTGATTAACCTGTCAGTTTTTCCATTACTTTAAGAACTTTAAAAATATTAAGTAAAACTTTTATTATATCTGTAGTGCATGATAAATAATATTCCAAAATATCTGCAATAAGAACAAAAATGATGGTATATTTGAAGTGAAAGTATTAACAATGAAGTGTGAAACATTTTTATTTTACCAAAATAGTACTGGCTTGTCTAAGAAATATACTTATAAAATATACTACTCTCTACTTTTTTCACTGTCACTGATACATTTTTAGAATTCTTATTAAATTCCGTCTGAGTCACCGGAAAGATATGAGTAGCCCATGTAGGAACCAATGATTTAATATTATTTTAGGATGCCGCTGGCACAGTGCAGGAGACTCAGCATGAAAGAGGGGCACAAAGAAGGTTCTCTTCCTCCCTCCTGCAGAGGAGAGAATTCTATCCCACCATCATCTCTGCTCTTTCCCTTCCCCCCTACAGAGCCTAAAAAAATTTGCCTAGAATGTACATTCCACAGTCCTCTGAAGTATTAGAGTAATATTAATAAATTCCTTACATGACATCTGGACAAAAGCCAGGAAGAGATACAAAAACTGAGGTGTCTTTCAGGTCTGAAATGAGTTTTTTAAATTCTCCATGTTTAAGAAAAAGGAAAGTTAAAACTTGGTAGCTGTAAGTATTATGATTTGCATATCAAGTACTAGGAGAACAGCTCATGCTAAATACTGTGGGTATTCTGTATTTATTTGCATGGCAGAGCATGGAACTAGCACCATATTTTGTTAGTGGAGCAGATCAGAGACTAACAGGAGTAAAATAATCCCAGCCTCATGTAAAAGGACAAAAGGTTGAATGAAAGTCAAGCATAATGATAAAGCTCCCTCTTTTGTTAAATTACCACCCCCTTTTCACTTTCAGGTAGTAAATTACATATTCAGGGAAGTTCCTTTAAGCCTCTGAAGTGCTATCTTCTGAAGCTGTGCTTCTGAACACCCTGGGTTACTTTATTTTTCCTACCAGTTTTTGTTTAAAAAGCTATATACAAATGTATTTTATACACACACAAACACACCACGGTTTAGAAAGATTGCTGGACAAATTGTTATTTGGTAGAGAAAGAAGAGCAGATCCCAGGCAAATAAGTCACTTCAGTCGTGTCTGACTCTCTGCGAGTCCATGGACGGTACCCTGCCAGGCTTCTCTGTCTATGGGATTCTTCAGGCAAGAATACTGGAATAGGTTCTCGTGCCCTCCTTCAAGGGATCTTCCCGACCCAGGGATCGAACCCACATCTCTTCTCCTTCTACACTGGCAGGCAGGTTCTTTAGCACTAGGGCCACGTGGGAGGACCAACGGCAAACAGAGTTGTGGCCTAATATTGTGTTAATCAGTATTGATTCCATAGGCCATCTTGTAAGATAAAATGTAGATATTTATATATGAGTTACCATCCACTATTGCTACACTGTGTCATTTGTGAATACTCAACCATATAAGTCAGGTAACATTATTCTCATTTGACAAATGAAGAAACAAAAAACAAAAGAGGACCCTGTCCAAGTTTACATAGCTCTAGGAAAGATCTAGAAAACAGTCTAGTGTCCAAGTTCTTGCCACTAAACGGTACTGAAAAGTGCCTATCTACCGATTTAACCAAAACAGAGCCACTGATATTTCAGTGTGTACGTAATGCTGTGTGTGCTAAGAGGAATCATTGACTCGTCTGTAGAAAAATGGTGCTCCAGGACTCATGTTTTAGAAGTTTTATGCATGTGTGCTAAGTTGCTTCAGTTGTGTCTGACTCTTTGCAATCCTATGTACTGTAGCCCCCCAGGTTCCTCTGTCCATGGGATTCTCCAGGCAAGAATACTTCAGTGGGTTGCCATTTCCTTCTCCAGGGGATCTTCCAGACCCACAGATCGAACCTGCGGCTCTGGCATCGCAGGTGAATTCTTTACTGCTGAGCCGCTGCAGATACTGGGAACTATTCTGCCACCAGCTGCGTATATAAAGTACAGCAACAGAAAGTCCTTCAGAAAGTTCAGGCAGAGCTAGGATGGGGGCTGGGGGTGACTACTGTTCTGGCTCCAAAAATAAAAGAGGAGATACCTCTGATATTTTTTACAAAGAAGTAAATTTTCCCATTGAAGCCAAGAATCGGGTATCAAGGGCACTGAAGACTTAATGCTTTTCTTTCATGGTCATCAGGGAATCCCCACCAACCATCACAGTGCCAGATAGAGAGACCAACTGAACTTGTTGAATTAATGAGCTGAAAAGAGCCGACATACCTTGGACTTCTAAGAACTATTTCCAAAAACTACGTGGAGATTCAAAGATAATAAACCAAGACATAAAAATATAGCATGTTTTTCTGAAACTTGCTCTTCAGAAAACTGCATACCCAACAGATGAGAAAAAGCTGATGGTTGGGCAATGATTTGTAATCACACGGGTTTTTTTCTGAGCTTGTAGATGACTAAGGAAATCACACTAATTTTTTTTAATCCCAGAGCAAACAAAGGTGTGGTTAAAAGTATAACGCATCCATTACTTGTACTCTCTCAAAACATGAAACATATGCATATTTCATGGATATATCCTAACTGAATGACCCAGTGATAAACGGCTGTTTCTCCTATGATTGAGAGAAAACATTTTGTTTTGAAAATATACTTTATTTTTAAGGTTCCTTTGGGATTTATTAGATTGAAAAAGTGGTTGTCGGGGGGGGTCTGAATGTTTTTAAGGAATAAAAACTATTTTGGCAATATCCTCCAACATCTAAGATACCTGAACTTAGAATTGCTCTCCGGGGACACAGATCTATCCATGCAGCCAAAACTCTGATCCTTAGCCAATTGCTTGTAGGCTGCCCTGAGATCCAAAGTCAGTCCTACATTCCAGAGCTGCACCGGGTCTTAAAACAGCCTGAGTCTCCATCAGAGCAAATCGCAGCAACTGGGGACCAGGGATATCTGTTAGAATGTGCAAAGGCTGGAAAATAATATAATTTGCAGTTATGTTGACCAATATGGCTGAAACTCAGTATAAAATAGTACAGTTCTAGGACTGTAAAAAACAACCTTCAAAATAGAGCCATGAGAGGCTATCAAGTTACAGTTTTTAAAAATATTGTGGGTGAATGAATAATTGTGGCAAATTGTCCATGATTATGTTCAAGAACTAAACTTTGGCCACAAACAGACTATGAAATGTATTTTAGTATATTTAACATATTACATGTTACACATTCATTCAGTTCAGTTCAGTCTCTCAGTCGTGTCCAACTGTTTGTGACCCCATGAATCGCAGCACGCCAGGCCTCCCTGTCCATCACCGACTCCGGGAGTTTACTCAAACTCATGACCATCAAGTCAGTGATGCCATCCAGCCATCTCATCTTCCGTCGTCCCCTTCTCCTCCTGCCCCCAATCCCTCCCAGCATCAGGGTCTTTTCCAATGAGTCAACTCTTCGCATGAGGTGGCCAAAGTATTGGAGTTTCAGCTTCAGCATCAGTCCTTCCAATGAACAGCCAGGACTGATCTCCTTTAGGATGGACTGGTTGGATCTCCTTGCAGTCCAAGGGACTCTCAAGAGTCTTCTCCAACACCACAGTTCAAAAGCATCAATTCTTCGGCGCTCAGCTTTCTTCACAGTCCAACTCTCACATCCATACATGACCACTGGAAAAACCATAGCCTTGACCAGACGGACCTTTATTGGCAAAGTAATGTCTCTGCTTTTTAATATGCTATCTAGGTTGGTCATAGCTATGGAATCACACAGAGTCGGACACAACTGAAGTGACTTAGCAGTAGCAGATTGGTCATAACTTTCCTTCCAAGGAGTAAGCGTCTTTTAATTTCATGGTTGCAGTAGAAATAGATCATATTATTATACCTCATCACCTTTCAAATGTATGTAGGTACAGTTGTGTTTAATATGATACAAATTCAGTCATGTTACTGTATGTATAGTCACTTTTAAATTATCACACATCTTCCTAGCCACTAGATGTTAAAAGGGTAAAATAAATAGTGAAAGAAAAAAAAATAGTGAAAGACATGAAGTTTTTCTTTTTGTGTCTGTGATTTTTCTACATATGCAATCTTTTTAAACTAATTTAAATCTTTTTTATATTTACATATATTTTGTATTAGTTTTAGATATACAACATACTGATTTGATATATACATATACTGCAAAATTAGTGCCAAAATAAGTTTAGTTAACAAGTATCAGACACACAGTTACAATTTATTTTTTTATTGTGATGAAAACTTTTACGATTTACTCTCTTAGCAACTTTCAAATAAACGATACAGTACTGTTAACTAGTCAGCATGCTGTAAATTACATCCCCAGAAATTATTTATAACTGGAAGTTTGTACCTTTTGACCACTTTCACTTATTTTGCCAATCTCTCGTCTCCTACCTCTGGTAGTCACCAATTTGTTCTCGGTATCCATGAGTTTGAAAATTTTAGATTTCACATATGAGATCATATACAGTATTTGTCTGACTTTGGTCACTTAGCATAATGCTCTTAAGGTCCCTCCCTGATGTAAGGAATTACAGGATTATTTTCTTTTATATGGCTGAACAATATTCTTGTGTGTGTGCTGTGCTGTGCTAAGTCACTTGAGCCATGTCTGACTCTTTGCGACCCCATGGACATGCCTGCCAGGCTCCTCATCCTAGGAATTCTCCAGGCAAGAATACTGGATGGGTTGTCCTGCCCTCCTCCAGGGAATCTTCCCGACCCAGCATGGAACCTGCAGGTCTTATGTCTCCTGCAAATATACACACTTTTTTTTTTATCCACTTCCCTGGTGGCTTAGATGATAAAGAATCCGCCTGCAAGGCAGGAGACCTGGGTTCAGTCCCTGGGTTGGGAAGATCCCCTGAAGGAGGGCATGGCAACCCACTCCAGTATTCTTGCCTGAAGAATTCCCATGGATGGAGGAGCCTGGCGGGCTACAGTCCATGGGGTTGAAAAGAGTTGGACACAACTGAGAAACTAAGTGTGCACGTGTATCCACACCCACACCCACATGCATTCACTGGTGAACACTTAGTCTGTTTCCATGCACTGGCTATTGTAAATATGCTGCAAAGAGCTTCCTTTGGAAAAATAGCCAGAAATGGAACTGCTGGATCACATGGTAGTGTTATTTTTATTTTTTTGAGGAAATTCCATACTGTTTTCCATAGTGGCTGCACCAGTTTACATTCCCACCAACAGTGCACGAAGGCTGGTTTTACAAAGAACTCATAATATTTTTGGAATTCTTAAAAACTTGGAATCATCACATCAGAACTTTTTTGTCTCTTCTATTTGTTCCATTCTCTCTTTCTGGGACTTCCTTTAGACACATAGTAGAGCTTCTCATTTTATCTCTCTTGAAGATAATTCATCTATTTTTTTCTTTTTTTAATTTTAATTATTTTTAAAATTAATTTATTTATTTTAATTGGAGGCTAATGACTTTACAAATTTTTTAAGACAAATCATGATTTGTCATTTTAGAAGAACTTAAGAACAGAGATGAACAATACTGACATGAAAAATAAATTAGAAGAAATCAATAACAGAAAGACTGAGGCAGAAGAATAGGTAAATGTCCTGGAAGACAGAATGATGGAAATCACTGCCCCAAAACAGAAGAATGAAAAGAAATGAAAACACCATAAGACACCTCTTGGACAACATTAAACATGCCAACATTTACTTTATAGCAGTCGCAGAAGAAGAGAGAAAGAAAGGACCTAAGAAAATATTTGCAGAGATAATAACTTAAAAGTTCCTTAACATGGGAAGGGAAATAGTCACCCAAGTCCAGGAAGTGAAGAGAATTTCAGACAGGATAAACCCAAGGGGGAAAACACAGAGACACATAGTAATCAAATTGGAAAAAATAATAAAAGACAAAAAAATGAAGGGAAAAAAACATTAAAAGCAACAAAGGAAAAGTGACATACAAGTGAATTCCCATAAGTTTATCACCTGATTTCACAGCTGAAAACTGTAGGCCAGAAAGGAGTGTCACAAAAATACTCTACCCACCAAGGTTCTCATTCAGGTTCAACAAACAGATCAAAAGCTTTACAGACGAGAGCAAAAGCTCCGTTCAGTATCACCAAACCAGCTTTACCACAAATGCTCAAGGAACTTCTCTAGGTGGGAAACACAATAGTAGAAAAAGACCCACGATAAATAAACACAAAACAATTAGGAAAACTGTAACAGGAACACGTGCATGCGTGCTCAGTTGCTCAGTCACAAAAAGTCCTACTCTTTGCCACCCCATGGACTCTAGCCCATCAGCCTCTTCTCTTCATGGGATTTTCCAGGCAAGGATACTGGAGTGGGTAGCCATTTCCTCCTCAAGGTGATCTTTCTAACCCAGGGATCAAACCCACATCTCCTGTACTGCAGGAGGATTCTTTAATTGCTGAGCCACATGGGAAACCCAGAAGGAATGTAAATATCCATAATCACTTAAATGTAAGTAGATTAAGGACACCCCTGGGGATCAACCCTGGTGATTAAGGGTATCACCTGCCAATGCAGGAGACAGGAGTTTGATCCCCAGGTCAGGAAGATTCCCTTCTTGCCTGGGAAATCCCATGGACAGAGGAGGCTGGTGGGCTACAGTCCATTGGGTCACAAAGAGTTAGACATGACTTAGCAACAAAAAAACAAAAAATCGATTAGATGCTCCAACCAAAAGACACAGACTGGCTGAATGGATACAAAAACAAACCCCTATATATGCTGTCTACAACGGACCCACCTCAGATCTGGGGACACACACAGACTGAAAATAAGATGAAAAAATGTATTTTCCATGCAATTGTACTCCATGCAAATAGAAATTTGAATAGCAATAATCATGCAAAAAGAAAACCTGAATAGCAATAATCATATCACATAAAATAGACTTTAAGCAGTTATAAGAGACTAAAAAGGACACTCTGTAATGTTCAAGGGATCAACCCAAGAAGAAAATATAACACTTATAAACATATATGCACCCAATAGATAAGCACCTCAATATATAAGCAAATACTAATAGCCTTAAGGGATAAATTGACAGTAACACAAAAATAGTCGGCGGCTTTAACACCCCACTTTCATCAATGCAGAGATCATACAGACATAAAATCAATAAGGAAATACAACCCTTAAATGATACATTAAACCAGATGGTTTTAATTGATATTTATAGAGCATTTCATCCAAATGCAGCAGAATACACAATCTTCTGAAGTGCACATGGAACATTTTCCAGAACTGATCACATGCTGTGCCACAGAGCAAGCCTTGACAAATTTAAGAAAATCTAAACCATATCAAGCACCTTCTCTAACCACACCACTATGAGATTAGAAATCAACAACAAGAAAAAAACTGTAAAGATCACAAACACATGGAGATTAAACAATATGCTACTAAACAACCAATGGCTCACTGAAGAAATCAAAGAGGAAATAAAAAAATCCCTAGAGACAAATAAAATGAAAGCACAATACAGCAAAAGTAGTCCTAAAAGGGAAGCTTATAGCAATTACAAGGAAGCAAGAAAAGTCTCCAATAAACAATCTAATCTAATATCTAAGCATCTAAAGAAAGAAGAACAAACAAACCCCAAAGTTATAGAAGAAAAGAAATAATGCAGAGCAGAGATAAATGGAAACAAAGAAAACAATAGAAAAGATCAATGACACCAGCCCAGGTGGAATGCATGAGACAAGTGCTCGGGCCTGGTGCACTGGCCAGACCCAGAGGAGTCGGGTGGAGAGGGAGGTGGGAAGGGGGATCGGAATGGGGAATACACGTAACTCCATGGCTGATTCATGTCAATGTATGACAAAACCCACTGCAATGTTGTGAAGTAATTAGCCTCCAACTAATAAAAATAAATGAAAAAAATTAAATTAAATTAAATTAAATTAAAAAAAGAGAAAAGATCAATGAAACTAAAAGCTGGCTCTTCTGAAAGATAAACAAAATGGATAAACTTTCAGCCAGACTCATCAAGAAAAAGAGTGAAAGGGCTCAAATCAATAAAATGAGAAAAGGATAAGGCTTTATTGGACCATCCTCTCTCATAAGTTTAAGGACAATTACACAGCTCCACCTCCCCCTAGTTCCATACAAATTGTGGATGATGTCACAAAACTTCAATGTGTTATTATTTTTTATTTTTTTCGACAGTGAAAGAAGAGGGTCTCAGAAAATGAGGAATCTCTTTCCTTGTAAAATATCTTTCTTACATTTCAGAATTATAATAATATTATTTATCAGGAAAAAATGAACAGTCTTGTTCATCGATTTCCTTCAGTTTCCCATGACACATGTTTATAGAGACCAGATAAGTGAAGTTTGCTGTTACTCCTTCCTCTCTTGCTGAATCAGCATGGGAAAGACAATGTCAGAAAGAGTACCACACTAGTCTCACAGTTGGAACACCAAGATTTTCATGCTTACTCCTTCTTATCTTTCTACTGTCATTATCACTACAGATAGATCAATATCTCTATACTATCAATATCTTACAGCCTGGTACATGAAATAGAAGGTAGACCAAAAATTTTTATTGTTGTCTTGTGAGGCTGCCAGGGCTAATGCCATGACAGGCAGCCTAGATTAGGAGTAGACCTGGTTTTCTGGGGTAACGTGATTATCAAGCCACCTGGAGCCAGCCAATCAACATGTGCCTAGTAAGAAAAAGGGAACTTATCAGGGGAAAGCTGAAAAGCCCGCGAATGCCCAAGTTTGAAAGAAAGCCCGCGAAGGTTTGGGCCAATAAGATTGCTTTGCAAACATGTAACCAATCCGCTTAAGCCAGCTACCAACTGCTCATGCACACCCTATAAATTTGGGTAACAGCTTGGGCTCAGCGCTTTCTGACCCTGCACCACTGCGTTGGATGCGGCAGAAGCCCTGGCTCGAGTCAGTAATAAACTTCCCTTTTTGCGAATTGCATTGTCTTGGAAGCCTTCTCTCTTCCCGCTCGGGGATTCGGACATCGGGCAAAACAGTCTAACTGCATGAATATACATTAATGTACAGTAATAATCATGAAGCCTTAATAAAAATCTCTAAACATTCAGACATATCAACTACATATTTAAAATCAATCAGGCAGCAAAATAAATCAAATTGACTTGAGATTGTACTCTGTAACACTGTGAACAAGGGACATCTATATATATGATGTGAAGTTGAAAGAGACATTGTTTCACACAGTAACACAAATATTTGTTATGAGGAATCTGAAAGCACAACTAAGAAAGGTATGATTTGGATTTCTTAATTTCTGCAAGACCAAAAATCTTAGAATGAACAAATGGAAAACGAATTTTCAAGTTTGATTGTGTTTGTATCCATCCTCCCAGTTCCATGTACACCCCCCACCCCTGCACTGCACAAGCCTCAAGCATCTGCCTGTCATGTGTCCTTCCTCCTACTGCCCAGGCTGTGCCATCACTGTTCATGTAGTGTTTTCCTTTAGTGGAAGATAAAAGCACTTCCTGGTAGATGAAACACGTTCCTAGAACTAAAATGAATGGCTCCAAAGCCAAAAGCTGCAGTGCGCTGATGTTTTCGTTCACAGAGGAAGCAATCATTCAGAAGATTCATAGCTGATGGGTTTTTGCTATCTCAGCATAAAATACAGTGGCATTTACTTAAACAACTGATTTCCCATCTCCTCAGGGGCAAAATATCAAAACTCTTATTTTGTGCCTTCCTTATAAACTGTTAGTTTTATACTCTGAGTATTTATTAGAGCAAGCATTTACTCAAAAGAAATGCTTAATAACAGGATGGTTGGATATAACACAATTAATATATGCTAACATTATGCAGCCTCTCATTTTCCAACAAATCAATTTTTGTCCACTGAACATACAATCAAATACAGGTTTGAATGGTTTAACAAATAAAGTTTTCCATTATGTACCTCATTGCTGCCATTGTGATTGTTCTGTCCTGTTATGAATATTGAGTCTGAGAAAGTTCTATGATAACAAATAAATGGGGGAAATACCTTTAGTCATTTTTTAACGTGGTTAAGAAATCTTTTTACCACATTTAGAACAGTTTTACTAATATCATGTTTCCTTGAGATCATCAAATTTTTATGTCTTACATACAATATTTGTATATGAAATCTACATACAGCAACAACACAGCAAAGACAAATTTAAAGTAATATAAGGCTAATTTTAGAAACATAACATGCACACATACAGAGATCTTTATGTAGGAGGGAGAAAGATGCATGTTTCAAAGAGCATGAACATTTATTATGCAAGTCTAGTTGTAGGTCACACAACTTATTTTTAGAAAAGAAAGATTGTAAAGATTATGTCAACTCTATGGCTGAGTTAACACCTAAACCATCTCCACCCATCAATAGTGATGCATACAGAGAGTAAGAGTGAAATAAAGAATTGAAATTTTCACTCAAGTTTGTTATACTAGAACCTGTACAGCCTGGAGAATCCTGGGGACAGAGAAGCCTGGTGGGCTACTGTCCATGGGGTCACACAGAGCCGGACATGACTGAAGCGACTTGGCCTGCATGCACGCATTGGAGAAGGTATTGGCAACCCACTCCAGTGTTCTTGCCTGGAGAGTCCAGGGATGGAGGAGCCGGGTGGGCTGCCATCTCTGGGGTCGCACAGAGTCGGACACGACTGAAGCAACGTAGCAGCAGTAGCATACAGCAAAAATAACCTGGCTATAGAAATGCAGAGTAGCATTCATTCTGATTGACCATCAACAATCTTAATATCATGATTTATGACCAGCATTGCCATGTCCTATCAAGCAACACACATCAACTTCAGTGAATCAGACAGGATACATGTTTCAGTCCTGCTCAATTTCACTATTGTGACTTTGGTCACCATAACTAAGACAAAATATCAATATTTCCAATTTATAAGTGTCCAGGGTAGTGTAATAATTGTATTATAGGCAACTTCTAAGAAATATAATTCACCCCTGTTCTATGACCCCATTACAGTCTGTTTTCATGCAGGAAAAAAAAGAATTTAATCTCAGAAATTTCCCATTTATGTCAATATAAAGTGGTTTTAGCTAGAGAGTTTATAAAATTCTACCTGCACACTTAAATAATTGTAGAAAATATCACAGAGAAAATGAATTGTACAAGAAAGTCACACACGATGATAACTGTGAAACAGTGAGCAAAGGGGAAGCATTGAATTGGAGACATTTTTTAAATTCCTTTTCCACATTTACTAATGCAGGATTTTGAGAATATATGCTACATCTCTCTAAATCTGAGCAATGATCCCTCTATAAAATGGAGATACCAATTACACAGAACAGTTGTGAATATGAGATAGTACTATATATGAAAGCGCTTTATCAACTTGAATGATAGTCAACATATAACATTATTATTAAAATAGAAGCTCACAGTCCTTTATTTGTTCAAGTTAGCAAATAGCAATTAAAAGAACAGCATTAGCTGTTGGTACAATATCTGGTCTAACAAATTCCAATTAATTTAGAAATGTATGTGTATCAAAATTACCCACAGGAAATATGTCACATCCATTGTGTGTGCAACCAATAGTCCTACTGACATGCCATGTATGTTGTTAGTCAGGATTTGCTACATTATGTTCTGATTACCGACCTCCAAACCTCAGCGACTTACAGCAGAGGTTTCTCACACGTGCAGCATGTTGGCCATGAGGGATCTGTGGCCCCAAGTACTTACTCCCATATCCAGGCAGAAAGAGTGGCTCTGATTTGGGAAATACACTTCAACAGGAAAAGAAGAATGTCAGTGCTGTGCAGTGGCTCTGAAACCTCTGCTCAGATATGGGCTGTGTCCATTCTGCTCAGATTTCATTTTTTAAAACTAGTCACATGGCCATCACTGATATGTGAATCAGAAGAATATTTCTCTTAGAGGAAGGGGCACCAAGGAGGGGTCCCTACAAGCACCATATTTTAAACAAGCAATTCAGTTATCACACAATAGATACACTATAAATAGACACAATTCTGCCCAAAGTCTTATCATTTTCCTACATACTCATTTTTATGAATAGGCTGCAAAAAGAAGTGGGAAGCCTGTAAAGAAATATTTGAGTCACATTATGTAAAATAATATGGACAGAGAAGAAAGAAAGAATAACTTTTTATTAGTCTTGCAGATTTGAATGTTGGTGGTCACCAAAATGGACATTCAAGGCTAAAGGAAAGGTAAATGGTCTTCTAGCAATTTCAACAGGAAAGAATTCTCTTTGACCATAGGTCTAAACCCAAGCGTGCCCCTTACTAGCTATAAAACATAGGAAATCACTGAATTTACATTAGTCTTGGGCTCCCTTTGTGGCTCAGCTGGTAAAGAATCTGCCTGCAATGCAGGAGACACTGATTCCTTTGCCTCAGTAAAACTAATGAGATAAGACTGTTAAAAGTCTCTGAAGCATGGTAAAATGTATTAGAATAATAAATGCCATCAGATTAGTGATGTGCAGAAGGAAGAAACCATCATAGTTACCTCACTTCTGTAACTTAGTAAAAGTATTCCCGTAACTACAAAACAATTTAATGCAGCTTTGCAGAGTATAGAGGCATCTACTAGGACATAGTTTCCTCTGGATATTTAAGTATAATAAAGTTTCCAAATAAAGAAAAAGGCCTGGAAAAAAAACTATAAAGGAAAGTACCTGCCTTAAGGAGACTAACCCATAATTCCCCAAAACCTATATCACATACTAAGTTAAGGATATGCCATTGATAAGATTTTAAATTCACATACAAGGAAGCACTGGCGACATTATGACACAAAACTTAGTTTTAAAAGAGACTGGGAACCTGAAACATATTAACATTTTTAAAACTTTAAAATATAAAATGGTGGGTTCACAAATCAAAATAAGTGCAAAGAAATTCATAAAATATATTGGCAAGATGCCATCGTATGGCTCAGCTATTCCTGTTTTAGTGTAGAGACACAGATGGAGAAAAGTTTACCAAATGACAAAGGAAACTAAGAAAGAGTTTAAAGGGCAATTCTTTCATTGAGAATATCAAATTCTGCCAGATAGAACATTTTGATGGCTTCCTTCTACCAACAAGTTACCTCTGGTTTGAAATCGCCCTTTGCTGCATCCTTCCACCAGAGTATGTTCAACTCTAGTTTGAAACTTAAGACCTTTCCTGGAGAGCAGCCTCACCTCCTCTCTTTACTTTTTCTCCAATCCCTCCTATTTTTGCCCCCTTTCTCTTCTGCTATTTCATTCCTTTCTTCCACAAAGATAGTCTTTTTATAAGATTTTTCTAAAAATTTTTTACCTAAAAGCGAGTTAAATTTTAGACAAGTTTGAACTTTGCTATAGTTTAAAATTAGGAAGCCACTAGCTAAGTTTCAGAGCTCTTTTTACTGCTTAGAAATTTCTGTTTTATCCATGGTTAATGGATTTGGCCTTTGGTGTTCCAAAAGAGGCCAAATTTGGAAAACCTTGACGTGTGTGTGTGTGTGTGTGTGTGTGTGTGTCTACCTCTGTGTGTGTGTGTCTACCAGTGTCTCTACAGCTCCTCCAGGAAGCAATTGTGTGTGTGTGTGTGTGTGTGTGTGTGTGTGTCTACCTCTGTGTGTGTGTGTCTACCTCTGTGTGTGTGTATGACTACCAGTGTCTCTACAGCTCCTCCAGGAAGCAATTACAAAAATATTTCCATGATGACTGGAACCATGTGATTTTGATACAGCCCCACTTATAGACTGATTTCATGAAAAAAAAAAAGAAAAGATCCACAGAGGCCTGCTTTTCCCTGGTATGCCTGTGTGCTTTTAATAGATCAGAAAAAGTAAGTAGCAAAGCAAACATTTTCTATTTGGAATCTTTTATAGTCTCCTACAAATCTTCAGGAAAATGCTAAGCTGAAATCTCCATCTTCAAGAACAGTAGAAAATATCACAAAATAGATAGGAAAAATTTAAGGGAAATGGGGTTCTCATTTGGTGAAAGAATCTTTCTTCTATATCTCTTAACGTTATATTTTGTGGTCCTTTAGCAGAATTTGTTTGTAATTGCTACGGTGATGACCCATTTACCATATTTTAAATACATTCTGTGTTAAGGACTATATGTATTATTCAGGAAACAAACTCAACAATAAAAAAGCATATGGTAAACACATGCTGGTGTTCTACATAATGGTGGTTTCACAAGATGAGAAGTAACATATACATGAGCCAAGCAGATAGTGACTAATGTTACGTACCATCCAGGCATTCCATGATTTTGCACTTTTCTTTTTCTACCGGTTGTCGAAATGTTTGTGTAAGCCCCCATCACATTTAGAAATACATTTACATTTAGACATTGCTTCAAACACATTTTTAATTAGAAGAGAAATATTAATTTCATAACTATTAGGACATTTACTAATCATTTCTAACATACATGAAAATGAATTAGGAATACAGATAGTATTTACTATTATCGGAAACCAAAACATTGCTTTGATATAAAACACAAAAAATTAACTATTCCCGTATTTACTGAAATTTTTATAAGAATTTCTTGCATCAGTTTAGGAGAATATTGTTGCCCTATAAATTTCCTACATAAACTGTTATGACTTATCTAATTTCAAGTTGACACTCTCTAATCAATCTTCCATACTACTACCAAAGTGACATCGAGGTATGACTATGTACTTCTGCTTAAATGGTTCCCCATTTGTTTCAGGATGAAATTCAAATTGCTGAAGCATACCACGCATGGGTGTTCATCATCTGACTTCTGTCTACTTCATATCCCATTACCTCAAACCCTATCCCTACCTATTTGCTGTTGCCCAAATGGTCACTCTCACTCATCTTTCTACACATTTTATGTGTTTACTCATTTACAAGCCATTTCCTCAACCTAAAATATTCTTCCTTCCCATATTAACCAAATCTAACCCTCACAATATTTCAAGATTTAACTCAAGAATCATTTCCTCCTGTAAGTCTTTATGGACCACTTCTTTCTTCCCCTACTTGGATGTCCATTTCCAGGTATCAACTCCCTCACTGACAGACACGTAGCAAAAAGCGAGTGTTAGACTCTCAGTCATGCCCCACTCTTTGCAACCCCATGTGCTGTGGCCCATCAGGCTCTGTCCACAGCAAACCAACACAAAAAGCCAATGGGGGGTCTTCCTGACCCAGGAATCAAACCCACGTCTCCTTCATTAGCATTCAGATTCTTTTTTTTTTTTTGTCTTTTGTTCGTTTGTTTTCATGGTTAATTTTCTTTTCTTTTTTTTTCATTTATTTTTATTAGATGGAGGCTAATTACTTTACAATATTGTAGTGGATTTTGCCAGATTCTTTACCACTGAGCCACTCAGGTCAGTTCAGTCACTCAGTCGTGTCCGACTCTTTGCGACCCCATGGACTGCAGCATCTAGGCCTCCCTGTCCATCAGCAACTCTCAGAGTTCACTTAAACTCATGTCCATTGAGTTGGTGATGCCATCCAACCATCTCATCCTCTGTTGTCCCCTTCTCCTCCCACCTTCAATCTTTCCCAGAATCAGGGTCTTTTCAAACGAGTCTGTTCTTTCTTCACATTGGTGGCCGAAGTACTGGAGTTTCAGCTTCAGCATCAGTCCTTCCAATGAATATTCAGGACTGATATACCTAATGCCAAATCTACCCTTGCTTTGGCTTTCTTCTTAGGACTATCCAAAAGACGCACATGTACACACACACACAGACAAACCTGAGTCAGTACTGGCATCAGAGGCCCAATAAGGACAAAAGATCAGCAGCTCAGAAGCTATCCTGTTTCCACCATTGGTTAGTGAACTTCACCTTTATTTTAGCCATCAAGATAAGTTTATTTCACTCTGACTTCCTTGGGTTACTACCCATTCTGCTAAATTATGGCCCCTTTTTTGGAGATGATATACTCTGATTAATACACAATTATCATTTTATACTATTGGATCTTAAACTCTCTTACAAATATCACCCTAGTTGTTTTGTGATGGTCTTCCCTGGTAGCTCAGATGGTAAAGAATCTGCCTGTGATGTGGGAGACCCAGGTTTGATCCCTGTGTCAGAAAGATCCCCTGGAGAAGGAAATGGCAACCCACTCCAGTATTCTTGTCTGGAGAATCCCATGGACAGAAGAATCTAGTGGGCTACAGTTCATGGGGTTGCAAAGAGCTGGACATGACTGAGCCACTAACACTTTAACTTCATTTATTTTGTGAAGTTAGAATCACTCTAACTCCTACTTTCCTTGTGAGAAACACCCAAATAGACACTTCATGATCAACAAGGCTGCTCAAATCACTTCTAAACATGATTATTCACTAATTCAGTGAGTATCAAAGTGAAGCCTGATGCCACACATTCTGCTGCTAATTCCTATCTATTTTAACTTCCAGAACTTCAACTAAGTTCTGGAGTTAAACTAGACTATAAGGAGCAAAACCAGTGTCATTTCCATGTTGAGCTTACACTTTTTAAAAAGAATCCCCATTTTATAAAGCCATAATCTGATTATTTTAGAGTTGGATGCAAAAATTAAGTTCAACACTGAAAAAAGAAAGTCTGCAACCAGTAGCCAAAAATAATTTGCAATCTAAAAAGAACCTACATAGTTTCAAGATAAATAATACATTTTCACAGGCATGCAGAGTAAGCCCAAGGCCCCAAGTGGACTTTACATTGGATGCGAAGAGTTAAGATGTAGCTCCAGTGATGAAGAAAGAGGCCATCTGGGGCCCACCTGTGTCAGCATGAGGCCACACACGCCCTTCCTGACAATGCATGCTAACCTACTTCCTGCGGCAGTACCTGGCCCGACTTCTCTTGTGGCCTGGAGTCAAACTGGCATCCCAGCTCAAGGTTTTGACAAGTGTAGGGAAGAGGATCTAAGCCTTTGAAAGTACTTACTTACTTGCTTTTTATTTCTGGAGCGAAGCATTCTAGTACTCTGGGAAAGGGAGGAATGTGCCTTGCTTTTAAGATAGCAGAGAGTTGAGATGCCAAAGAGTAACATGTGGAATGGAAAAAATGATTAAGGCCTAGAAGAGGGTCAAGTTTAAGTGTCTGCCAGATAGAAGTGAATATTTGATCGTCCTCTCATACTTTCCATTTTGGTTTTGAGTCTGACAGAAACTTTTCTGGTTAAGGAGGGATCTACTCAAGTAAGCAAAGAATTGGGTGTTTTGGTTATGGAGAAGCCTACCTCAAAGAGCTGAAAATTATTTTGCTATTTCTAAGTAATTATCCACATGTCATATCAAAAGCCAGGAGACATTTTACGTTAGTATGGATTTTTTTTTTTCCTATTTTGGACTGAGTTTTCATTAAATCATTATATACAAAGATGGAGGGGCAGGAAATAAATAACTGAAGAACCTCACTTTCCTTCCCTACATTAACGTTGCCAAACTTTAACCAACAGTCTTCCCTATCCACAAAATCCATAAAGATCTTCTCAAACTGGGTTTATTCACGGTTCAAAGATGCTTAGTAAATGCACTGCATTGGCTATATGCTGATTAAAATAATCTTCCTAAGTTTTAATCTTTTAAAGATTCCAGGCCGGAGAAAAAAGAATCTGATGTATAAAGGATTGTTTGAATACTCTTAAAATCACACAAAAGGAAAATAACTTCAATGGCCTTTAGGAAGGATGGTTAAATTGCATTTGGAAAGGATGACTTTTACCCGTGGTAATGTCACATATACAATGTCACATATATCCATTTGACATATATTCTCTAATTATTTTTTACATTAGAAGTTTGGAAATGTTTTAAAGACTAAAAAAGTATTGAATCATGCCTAGAATTTCAGAATGTCACCATCAATACAATTCTCCACGTGACTTTAAAATTTCATTTTTGCTGCTCACTTTTCTTATTCCCCGGGAGAAGGAAACATTCTAAGCCAGACACAATCAGCATAGCTCTCAACATGGCAATGTTCTCTAAAAATATCTTTCATCTAAACTCACATAAAAGCAGAAAGAGATCAGTTACCTGAAGAGGCACTCTATGCAGAAATGTGTCATACCAGTTGCTGTAAAAGAAAAAAAAAAAAGAAATAATCAAAGATCAGTAAATATCTAAATAATAAAGAGATTCTCCCAGGTAACTGTGTATTAATAATATCTCCACAGCAGGCTTTTTTTTTTTTCCTTGCCAAAATCCATTTATGTCTAAAAAATCCACGCCAGCTGTGAAATGCAGACATTCACACAGGCTATAGGAAGTGTTTTGTATTACTGGAGGATGGAAGAACTTTATGGGGGGCTTCCCAAGTGGCGCTAGTGGTAAAGTATCTGTCTGCCAGTGCAGGAGACACCAGGGGACTGGGGTTCGATCCCTGGGTCGGGAAGATCCCCTGGAGAAGGAAACGACAACCCACTCCATATTCTTGCCTGGAGAATTCCATGGACAGAGGAGCCTGGTGGGCTGTAGTCCATGGGTCTCAAAGAGTTGGACATGACAGAGCACACACAGCACAGAGTTTTACGGAGGTCTGTACTAATGTCGACAAAACAGAGTTAGAATTACATTTCCCAGAACCCCTTGACTGTGCGTTTCTGGTGTGGACATGGCCAAAAGAGAACTGTGCGTGAGAGCTGAAGGGCTGAGGTAAAGCTGCAGATGTGAAGCTCTGAAGGTCGAGTTGGCACCGGGCGGCCCTGGAGCTCGTGAATGCCGTCACTATCTGCTGCCTCGTCTTGCTGGGAGGGGCAGGACGAGGACGCATGGCTCCACCACCTCCTACTGCCTCTCCTCCTCCTTCTCCGTCTGACTCACTGCGCTTCTAGAAAGGACCTGCACTGTCGGGGCTGGAGGAAATGAGAGACGGAAGTTTGCCTTCATGGGTCTGGTATGTCCATCCTCTCCTATTCTAGCCTTTCATTCTCCTCTGCTTTGGGTCTAGCTTTTCTTTGTAACAGCTAACCACAACTTCAGACCACCACCAGAGAGGCAGCAGCCTCATGGAAATTTATTCACCAGCTGCCAGAACTACATGAGGTCTATCCCCTATAATAAATCCCCTAGTCCTATAACCCCTCATCACGGCTCCATTTCCCTTATTGAACACTGACTGTTACAGAATCAGGCCTAGGGAAGAGATACGGGCCGGACCCTATTCAAGGAACTGGTGATGAGTCTCTGGCTGAATTTCAGTGCCCATGCTCCGGTATAGAAGCCCCCTTTAAATCTTGGCTAGCTCTGTGACTCACTTTTGATCAAAGGAATATGACACAAGTGATGCTCCATGACTTTGGAGGCTACATCATAAGAAAATTGCAGATTCTGCCTGGTTCCCCTGGAAAACTCACATGGGAAAAAGCAGACACCATGTAAGAAGCTTGGCTACTCTGAGACTACAATACTGTGAGAATTCCCAGTGATTTTACTGGTGTTTGAAAAAGGTTAGATAAGGCAAACAATGCCCCTAATAGAATGGTTCCTGGGTGGACCTAGTGTGGGGAAATACAAGTTATAACACTGCATTCATCTGCATGGGTAATGACCTTGTCTCCCTAGTTCCTCATCTCTCTGTATCGTTTCTAGTATTGTGTTCAGTCTCTCTTCACTCCAATCCATTACACATCATTATTAGATGGATATCTATTATGTCTATTTGTATGTCTAATATGACATACAAATGTCATATTTATTATGTCAGCTTACTATTAAATATCTCTTCAAGGAGCCCCGTTATACATGGGGATAAAGTAAAAAATCTTTCATTCATCTTGCATCTCCATTTCTCAGTATCTTCCAGAATGAATTTCCCCACTCCAGCCAAAGTAATCTTTTTAATACTCCTAGTATATCATAGCATTATTGACACCGTGGATTTGGTTACCCTGCCCTCCCAATAGAAGACTTCCAATCTTTCTATTTACCTGCATGGATTGTACTTATCCTTCAACATGCAACAGAAATCCTACTTCTTCCATGAAGCTTTCTAGTTTCTCCATCTTCTCTGACTTTCTGTCAAATTATCAAAATCTTACTTTTTTGTATATTTTGACTCCCTAAATTATTTTAATTATACTGAGGAAAGGTACTGTGTGTTACTCATCTTCATACTTCTTCAAAGAAAAGCATTTGTTGGATTGTCAATTTTTTTTTAATTTTCCCACTTTTACCTTCTTCAAATAATGCATGTTAAGAGAAAAGAAACTCCTAAACCACATGGAAGTGATCATAATGACAGCTTTCAGTGAAATTTTCAGTAGAAGTATCACTAGCTCTGGTATTCACAGCCAAAAGAAGACTAAGGAGCAATTTTACCTAATCTTTAAAAGCATGAAAATCTCCTTTTAATGAAAAGTATTATGAACTCCTCTCGTGTTATTGATTGTACTTTTGACACTAAAGAAAAGCTACTCTGCATTCCATGTTTCTTTAAAATGAGTTTCTATTAATCCCATAACATGTGAATAAAACTAAAAATCATATCACAAATCTCTTAGGTATATGCTATTTATTTAGTTAATAATTGACACAATGTAGATTTTTAAGGCACCTTGCAATAACCTAATGTCTTTTCCACTCTCCTATTCATCCTTTTAAGGGATTATTTTTGAATAATCATCACTGTTTAAATATCACTAGAAAAGTTCAATTTGATTTGACAAGACCCCCACATGCTGAGAAATAGAAATAGAGGATTGATCATATGAGTTACAGTATGTCCATACAATTAATATATTTATATGAGTACAAAAATATATTAAAAAGTATGATAATAACATAGGAAATTATTTTTATACTATTCCATAAAAATATACTTTAAGTATGAACATGATACACAAAAATATGCATGGAAGAAATAGATTAAAGTGTTACATTTTCTTTGTATTTCTCAGTGAGAGTATGGGTATGTTTTTTTAATCCACATTTTTAAAGTTCTACTGTATTATGAATACACATTATGGTTTTACTGGGGGAAAATAATACATTTAATTTCTTAAAGGCTAGAAATATTACTTAAACATTTTTTGCTTTGTGGTTCTACCAACCTCAATAATCATAGTCCCCAAAACTACTCATTCATTCAGACCTAATTCACCATTAAAGAAAATGCACTCACTAATTGTACTGCTTTATCTATAAAGCAACAGTTTAAAAAGCTATATTACATACAGAATGTCAAGCACCAGGGGCTTCTAGTTCTATATTCTGTGATTTTATGAGCAAGGCTGTGTTCCACCTAGCTGTAAGACTTGACAACTTTAAGGCTTTGATCATATTCCCTCTTTGCTTTCATGTTTCTAGCCTAAACCATCCTAATTTTCTTGAATCAATATTCATATAGAAACCCCTTGATCATTTTACTTATTGTTCTCTGGGACACTTCCAGCTCTATTTTGCCTGAGGAGTGGTGACCTGGAGAATGTATAGTATTCCAGCTCTTAGACAACTGTAAGGTGATGTTGTCTGATTTGTTTCCAGTTTTCTTCACATGGTAGGCCACTGGGCTGGTGCCTTGAGGAGCAGACTACAATTTTTCCTAGGTTGCTTTCCTAGGTTATAACCAATACCTTGATGCCATCAGTGCTGCACTTTTTCCCTTTAAATGTATCTTTGACCTCTATATATACATTAAACCTCATTTGTCAGTATTTTTACATTCACATAATTGAGAATTTATTCATAAGTTTATTTCCAGGCACCTGACATCTCTTAGTCATAATAGTGATATTAATTTCAGTGGAGATTCTATTATTCAGACAATTTACTAACATGCTAATAAAAATAAAACCCAAACAAGCAATTGCTAGAGGACCTCCCCACTATCACCCTTCACTTAGAAAAGCACTTATTTATTCCTGACCTTTGTGTCCTGTCTCTAAGTACTTAACTCACAATTAGAATCTTTCCCAGTGCCATAGTAGCTATCGAAAAAGTTTCCTCTGTCTTCTTGACTTTTATCTAACAGTTTATTTTTATGTAGATTGAAGCAATCTGATCATGTATTACAGATTCTAATAACTTATCAGGCATTCAGTGTGGGAGACCTAGGTTCAATCCCTGGGTTGGGAAGATCCCCTGGAGAAGGGACTGACTATCCACTCCAGTATTCTGGCCTAGAGAATTCTATGGACTGTATAGTCCATGGGGTCACAAACAGTTGGACACAACTGAGTGACTTTCACTTTCACTGAAAGGCATTATTTATGCTGTCCTACTAAAACTACTCAAATCCAAGGGACTCCAACTGAGACACATTCCCTGGCATTTTGCGTTAGATTATTAGAAAGTCTTTTCACCCATAACAAAGTGTTCTGAATCTCAGTGATTCTGGAATGAACTGGAACATTGGAAGTACAAGTACATTGGAACGAAATTCCTTCTCAATCATTTTCTTACCTTTGCCCTTTTTGAGGGTTATTTTTTTCTAAATGATAAAGTATGAAGAGTGTCCAGGGTTTAGAAAAGACATAGATGTAAATATAGATATAGCTATAAAAAAATCAGAGGAAATATTTTTCCAAGTCAATATTCAACTTAATTCCATCAGGTCTATGATCAAAATAATCTCAATTCACCATGTGGCAAGAAGGACAATCTAGTTCTACATTTCGCTCTTTTAAAATTAAGAGGTTTTAATTTAATTTAATTCTATCAGGTCTATGATCAAAATAATCTCAATTTACCATGTGGCAAGAAAGGACAATCTAGTCCTACATTTCACTCTTTTAAAATGAACAGATATTCATGTTTAAAAAGTGAGTATTGACCATACACAAAAATTAGCCCTAGATTTATCATAGACTTAATGTAAAATCTGAAACTATAGAATTTATAAGCCAATCACAAGCAAAAAAAATCTTTGTGAACTTGGATTAGGTGAAGATTTCTTAGGACACTACAAGAAGTAAATGCAAAAGAAAGAATTATTTTGAAATTTATTCAAACTTCTGTGCTTCAAAACATACTATCTATCAAGGAAAAAAGAAAAGGGAAGATTCAAGCTGGGAGAAAATATTTGCAAAACAGATATTTGATAACGTATCTAGAATACACTGAACTATTATGGCTCAACAGTAAAACAACTCAACTTTTAAAAATGAGCTGAGTATTTCAACAGATGTCTCACCAAATTGCCCTAAAAAGATCCTCAACATCAGTATTTATTACAACCACAATAGACTATCACTACTCTCTAGGATGACTGAGATTTCAAAAGACTAACTATACCAAGTATTGGCTTCTATGTAGATCAAGTGAAATTCTCACAGACTGTTGATGGAAATGCAAAACAGTACAGCCACTTTGGAAAACTAGGTGGAAGTTTCCTATTAACTTAAATATACTTAACTTACCATGTGACCTCCAAAATCTCACTGCTAGTTATTTACTGAAAAGACATAAAAACATGTATCTACACAGAGACTCCGGGCTTCCCTGGTGGTTCAGTGGTAAAGTATCTGCCTGCCAGTTCAGGAGATGCAGGTTTGATCCCTGGGTCAGGAAGATCCGCTGGAGTAGAAAATGGCAACGCATTCCAGTATTCTTGCCTGGAAAACCCCACAAATAAAGGAGCCTAGCAGGCTACAGTCCACGGGGTCGCAAAAGAGTCGGACACGACTTAGCAACTATACAAAAACAAAACACAGAGACTTGTATTAGTCTGCCTAGGCTGGCGTGACAAAACACCACAGACTGGAAGGCCCACAGAACAGAAACATGGGATTTCCTGGCCACCAGGAAAGCCCAAAAGAGTCAAATATGAAAACAATTCAAATATCATTAACTGGTGAATGAAAAAAAAACAAACAAACTATGAAACACAGAATATTACCTGGTGATAAAAAGGAGCAAATTCCTGACACATGCAAAAATATAGAGGAATCTCAAGAAAGAAGCCAGATCCAAAAGGCAAAACACTATGCGACTCTGTTCAGATGATATTCCAGAAACAGCAAAACTATATACAGTAATTCGATTAGTGGCAGTTATGGGCTTCGTAGGGCTTCCCTGGTGGCTCAGGTGGTAAAGAATCTGCCTGCCAATGCAGGAGACCCAGGTTCAATCCCTGGGTCGGGAAGAGCCCCTGGAGAAGGGAAAGGCAGCCCACTCCAGTATTCTTGCCTGGAGAATTCCATGCACAGAGGAGCCTGGCGGACTCCAGTCAACAGCAACTAACACTAACTAACCAGGGGCTACGTATGGAAGAAAGGGACGGACTACAAAAGGGCATAAGGAACCTTTGGGGATGACAAAAATATTCTATATGTTCCCCTATGGTAGTGATATGATATACATTAAGGTGTATATTCACCAAAACCTACACTATACATTTAAGGACGTGACTTTTACTGTGTGTAAATCAGACCTCCATAAACGTGGCTTCCACTTTTTAGAACATGGAAAATTGAGAACTCCGGGAAGCCTGTGGATCATGCTCACAGCCCTAAACCACCCTCAGAAAGGCAGGTTTCGAGGTACTGCTCCCTAGAGGATCACTGCCTTACCCAGCAAGCACGTGCCGGTGAACACTGAGCTGCAGTCATACGGAGATGAACAGCACTGTTCTCGAGAAACTCAGTCACTATGGAGTAGACTTTCTACATCACTTCCATGTCTACCAAATAGTAGTGGGCTATCATTTTCACCAAATTACAGAGTACGAACACAAAAGTAAAATGCTTGCCCAATATTCCCCCTTCCAGTTTTCCTCCTTATATTTTGGATAAGGTAACATCAGTTCAGTTCAGTTGCTCACTCATGTCCAACTATTTGCCACCCCATGGACTGCAGCATGCCAGGCTTCCCTGACCATCACCAACTCCTGGAGCTTACTCAAATTCATGTCCATCAAGTCGGTGATGACATCCAACCATCTCATCCTCTGTCGTCCCCTTCCCCTCCTGCCTTCAATCCTTCCCAGCATCAGGGTCCTTTCAAATGAGTCAGTTTTTCGCATCAGGTGGCCAAAGTATTGGAGTTTCAGCTTCAGCATCAGTCAGATGCTGAAGAATATCAGAATATTCCAATGAATATTCAGGACTGATTTCCTTTAGAACTGACTGGTTTGATCTCCTTGCAGTCCAAGGGACTCTCAAGAGTCTTCTCCAACAGCACAGTACAAAAACATCAATTCTTTGACACTCAGCTTTCTTTACGATCCAACCCTCATATCCATACATGACTACTGTAAAAATCACAGCTTTGACTAGATGGACCTTTGTCAGCAAAGTGATGTCTCTGCTTTTTCATATGCTGTCTAGGTTTGTCATAACTTTTCTTCCAAGGAGCAAGTTTCTTTTAATTTCATGGCTGCAATCACCATCATCTGCAGTGACTTTGGAGACCAAGAAAATAAAGTTTGTCACTGTTTCCATCATTTCCCCATCTATTTGCCATGAAGTGATGGGACCAGATACCATGATCTTAGTTTCTTGAATGTTGAGTTTTAAGCCATTTTTTTCAATCTCCTCTTTCACTTTCATCAATAGGCTTTTCAGTTCCTCTTAGCTTCCTGCTTTTAGAGTGATATCATCTGCATATCTGAGGTTACTGATATTTCTCCTGGCAGGTAACTTAGCTGGCAGGTAATTTAATATTCAGGGTTGCTATGGACTCAATTGTATCCTCTCCCCCAACACATGTGGTAAAGTCCTAACCCCTAATGTGATGATGTGCAGAGATGGGAACTGTGGAAAGTAATGAGGTTTAGATGAGGTTGTAAGAATGAGGCCCACATAATGGCATTGGTACCCTTATAAGAAGAGACATCAGAGAAGGTGCTTCCTCTCACGCTCCACCATAAGGTCACAGTTAGAAGGTGGCCATCTGAAAGTCAAGATGAGAGCACCAGGAAACCAAATTGGTTCCCAGTCTCCAAGACTGTGAGAAATAAATCCCTATTGTTTACTATTCAGTGTATTGTATTTTATTACCGTGGCCTGAGCTGCCTGCTAGAGCCCTTTGGCTTTCAGAGTTCCAATAACCGTAAGAAGACTTGCAGAGGCACCACAATGCTCAAACACCTTGACTCAAAGCCAGCCCCTCTGTAGTGAGCATCAAATTACATTAGTAAATGTTGTGCGGTCCGGACATGTTCTCATTAGAATAGTAGGCTAGAACAGTAACTATTAGAAATCATCAACCCCCGCCCAGCATGGAGTAGAGAAACGAGAGGGACAGGGAGTGGGGGACAGAAATTTTACTGTGGATTCCACATCAGGCAATTCAAAACCTAGGAAAACACATGGGCTTTGCTGTTGTTATTTAGTCGCTAGGTCATGTCTGATTCTTTTGTGACCCTAAAGCCTGAATGTAGCCTGCCTGGCTCCTCTGTCCATGGGATTTCCCAGGCAAAAATACTGGAGTAGGTTGCCATTTCCTCCTCCAGGGGATCTCCTCAGGGATACAACATACATCCCCTTCATTGCGGGTAGATTCTTTATCATGGTACCACTAAGGAAGCCCTTTTTCAGTCTGGAAAATGTAGTTAATAAAACAGGCAAACAAAAAATAAGCTTTTCTTTTAATAAGGAAAAATGGGATGAGAGATTAAAAGTTTTTCTATGAAGACATAAATAAATATTAAACAAAACATCTAGAAAAAACTAAAAATTGGTGTTACAGAAAAATCAACTCATTTATTTTTCTGTAATACTACTTCTTGCTGTTTTAAACCTTCTTCCACAGGTTTTGATATGGGCTTTGGAGAAAAGCAAACCTGGATCCCAATCCTGGCCCCTTCTCTTATAAGCTGTGTGATCCTGAGCAAGTTATTTCAACTCTTAAACCTCTATTTACTAATCTATAAAATGGATGTAACAAACAATCCCTACTTTTGCTTGTTACAAGCATTATGCTATGTTATGAGTTGTTATGAGCATTAAAAGCAATAACATACACAAGAAATACTTATAGTAGGTTAGTTAGTTCTTCATTCTCTTATAATGAAAGCTGATCGAAGTAAATACTCATAGAGATACAATCAAAAAGCCAAATGACCTTTGTCGAGTAAATATAAGCTAAAAACCATGCCCTAGCATCACCTCTTTCAGGTAATATTTAAGACAAGTGAATTCTTGAAGCCTAAGATCAAGACACAGTTCCTATCACATGACATGCAAATAACAAACATTTGTAGTAGGAGAAGCTGTAGGGAACTGATTTGGTTCAAAACGAGTAATGCCCAAGGATAGAATGACAAGTCTTCATACGTGAAAAGTGAGGGAGTTTCAGGTTGCATGGGAGTACAAGAACCTTATCAAAGTACCTCAAATACCATCACTATGCCCTGCACATTTACCCTACATTTACTTCTGGATTGCTACTTATTATAACATTTTTAAAAAGGAAAAAGTAGGGGAACCTAGAGCCTATTGAGAAATCCTCCAAAGCAAGAAGTTATTCAAGTTTCTAAAACAGTTGATTTTTATCCAGGAAATGAGAAGTACTCCTTAATAATATTATAGGATATAATCATCATCCAAGTTCAAATTATATCTAATAAGCCCTGCACATAATACAAAATTCATAATGGACTCAGCATCCATATAATCTCAACCAACGGCACCAAGAAACTTCAACACTCTTCTAGCTCTGAACTTGGAAGAGTCCAAAGGCCATCACAATGGCTTCACTATCTCTGCGAATGGTCAGCACTGCCCTCTAGTGGCAAGTGTGGTTAATCACAGTTCTGTCCTTGGTGACCCCAAGGAATAACACACACCACAGAAGGGCTTTCTTAAGGAAAACAGTTCTTGATGTTGTCAGCACTAAGTGTCCAGTGAGATCATGTTTACAACTTTTTTTTTTCTTTTACCATGATTTGTGCTTCCCTGGTGGCTCAGAGGTAAAGAATCTGCCTGCAATGTGGGAGGCCCGGGTTTGATCCCCTGGGTCAGGAAGGTCCCCTGGAGAAGGGAATGGCAACCCACTCCAGTATTTTTGCCTGGAGAATCCCACGGACAGAGGAGCCTGGCGGGCTACAGTCCATGGGGCTGCAAAGAGACAGGGCTGAGTGACGAACACTTTCACTTTTACCATGATTAGTTCTCCCAGCTGACAAAGGCACTCAGAAAGGGGTGGCTTGTTGAGCTTGATAGAATAACTCTAAGAAGCAGAGGATAATGACTCTGACCTCTCAAAGATTTAGAGCCTGGATACATAACCTCAGGCCTCACACATACAGACTAAACAATGGAGATTCAATGATCTAACATATGCATCTGTTTATCTTATTTACAATGTTCCATGGGGAGTGTGTAAAGACGTTGGCCAGTCAGTTAAAAACAGAGCTGGGAATTCCTTTGTGCACAGAAAAACAATTAGCCATTATGTGAAAACAGAAAAGAAACAAAGACTATCTTTATTCTCTAGTAAATTGGAAATTAAGGACAAAATGATTCATAAGTTTAATTTATTTTTATATCTCTAATAGAGCAGTCAAACACACCTACAATTGTAAATTTAAAAAAACAGAGGGAAGGAGGGAAAACTCAGAATAATGATAGAGAAAAAGATCCATCAGGTACCTATAAAATTTAGGGTTTTCATTTTTTAAGGGGTAGGTAGTAGAAGTAACCTAAGAGATAAATTAGCATTCCAATACTATTGTTTTAATGAGAGGGAGACAAGGGGTCCAGAAATGTGATTTGACTTTTCTGAAGTCCCAGATCAGTAAGTGGAAAAGCTCAAAATCCCACTTCAGTAGTTACTCCACCACATGGTATGTCCTACCTTAATAAGAACTGAGCTTCTGTTCAACTTGAGCTTTAAGAGATATTTTGACTATAAAATTAGCTGTTTTAAAGGAAATCATTTCTCCTATAGCTATACTTAGAGATAAGCTCATTGAGTGAAATAGACACATTTACTATTGCCTAAAGCAAACGGATAAACATGAAGGTGATACTGGGTAGTGTATGCTTGCATTTATTTCATTATTTATATAAACTTCAATTTCATTTACTTAAATTCTCTTATAATCAAAAATTATTCCAAAAATACCTCGTTTAAAATACATTATTCTTCCCTTTCTTGGATTTAAGTTTCAGCCAAATTCAAGTTCTTTCTTACTGAGTTTCTCTGTCTCTTTCTTTCCCTTTCCCTTCCACTCCAGGCAACAAAGGCAGATGGGCTATTTAATTCTATGTTCCTTGAATATCTAAAAGTGAGAAAGAGGAAAGTTAGAATCTATGGAAAATCCCTTTTCTTCAAGATTTCCACCTAGGGGCTTTAGATTGTTTGGATAAGTTTCAAATAAACATCTCTCTTCTTAGTGTAGTCGATGCATATTTTTTAGCCCTCAGAGGGGATCACTGACCTGCTAAAATTGTCATTTTTCAGCTAAATTATAATTTGCTAATCCCTTAAGGCCATCTGATGGGCTTCATGGCTATTCTGACAGACTTCAATATAAATAGAGAATGGTTTAAATAAAATTGAGAAAAGTTTATTTGAGGAAAGTAAAACAGCACAGAATGAGTGTATGACTCACCTAACACTCCTATTTACTTAATTAACTAGGAACAAATTGTGTTATATTATGTAATAAACTCTGTTGTTAAACCTGACTTTAGGGACTGGGCTATTATGATTAACTAAAAAGTAACATACAAGCATAAAAGAACTGCTATTTTTTTAAGGTTTAGAAAATTTAAATACAATCCTGTATAAGTAACATATAATTTTATAAATACATAATACAAAGCTCTTCTGAACATAAGTTTTTCATTTTTGATGATTAAGATTTTTCAGTGTCTCAGTATTCTGTGAGTATCAGTTATCATTGGACATGGACTCAAATTTTGGTGAAAATAAGTTTTGATTAACAGAATATTGGACAAATAACTATCAGACTTGATAAGTTTAGACCACTGGCTCCCACTGGGACTTTCATTTGTAAGTCAGAACTTTCACTTGTAAGTCAGTACTCGAAAGTGGTGAAAGAGGACATCAAACGTGGCTTTGCAAGACAGCCTGAAATTACCTAGCAACATTTTCCCAGGAATTTTCTGAATGAAATTTCCTATTTTTGACAGTGCTTTCACTCTAGAAAGCTATCCAAAGGACATTATGAGGCAAACAAACATAGAAATATGTGTAAGGATCATTTCAGTATTATTTAGGATGCAAAAAAATTGGATGAAGTTATATGTTCAACACAGGGGAATGGTTAAAAACATTAGCTAGTGCATGGCCATATGATGAACTATTCTGGGTCCATTACAAATTATGTTTCATGAAGTTTAAATAACCTATGACTAACAATGTAATGTTAGTAAAAATTTAAAAAGAAAAGTCTATATTCAAATCTAAAGTTAGTTTATTTAGAAATGCATATAAAACAATCTTAGAAAAAAATATGCCAAAATATTAACCATCATTTTCACAGCAGTGGATTTTTGATGATTCTGATGTTCATCTTCAGAAGGTTATTTCCTCAAGATATTGGGGGCAGGAAAAGAATAAATATGATCATATTTTATTTATGGCTACATCACTATACTCCTCATTTCTTAAACCAAAATAAAACATATATGTTTTATTCCTTTTCTCTTTTACTCTCTCAGCATGCATCCCATGCCAGACTGCAAGGACACATAAGAAGAAGAAAGTTGTAGCCTACATAACTCTTCACAGATTTTACATTCCTTTCATTCTTAATTTGACCCTAACAATCTCAAGAAGAAAAAAGATATTGGTACTTAGATTTTTTAAATTTTTCTGTTATTAATATAGACTTTTTAGTATTTTAGTGTTTAAACCAAGAGTTATTAAAAGAAAGTTATTATTAGAGTATCTAGCACCAGGAGAGTCCTAAGTTAAAATCTTAGTTACTCCACTGAGACAAACTGGATCCCAATTCAAATGTCACCTTTTCAGAGAGGGGCTCCCTGGTCCCCCCCCACTCCAATTATGTTCCCCTCCCAGCCAGTCTACCCCATTATCTTGTACTGTCTTCATAAACTTAACAGTATTGAAAATTATTTATTTGTGTACTTGTTACTTGTTTAGTGCTAGTTATCACCTGACCACAAATACTCCCCAGAACGTAACTCTATGGATGCAAAAATCCTGTTCCCTCAACACCCCCCAATGCTTGTTCCTCAAAGCTAGAACAGTGTCTGAAGAGGCATTTGAAAAATATGTGTTGAAAAATGAATGAATGAGCAATAATCTCTCTCAATTTTTCCTCTCCTGTAAAATGGGATAATCACACCTACTTTACTTATCTGGTTAAGTCACTTCAGTTGTGTCTGACTCTTTGCAACCCCGTGGACTATATAGCCTGCCAGGCTCTTCTGTCCATGGGATTCTCCAGGCAAGAATACTGGAGTGGATTGCCATGCCCTCCTCCAGGGGATCTTCCTGACCCAGGGAGCGAACCTGCATCTCCTACAACTCCTGCACTGCAGGCTGATTCTTCACCTCTGAGCTAATGGGGAAGCGCTTTATCATAAATACTAAATTAAACACATGAGACAAATGCATATCTTAAATATCACTTTAGAAAATCCTTTGTTTATTTATGATCTCATGGCGGGGGGGTTGTTGTTCGGTGTTTGCCATAGCATGATAATCATACCAGCATTATATTCCAACAGCTTCCCAGGAATTTTTTCAAAGAGATTAGTTCACATCATATTCACTACGTAGTATATCTATTAAATAACACTAATTAAAACCTTAGGAGCCATGTACATAAGCAACATCAGCGCCGGCTCTAACCACTCAATACCTAAACCACGTGACCCCTGTAGAGAAGCAGAAGCCAGAGAAGCCGCTCTAGGTTGTTGAAATCAGGTCTGACAGTACTCTAAGTGCTAAGAGAAATGAATCACAAGACACCCAAAAATCCATTGTTTCTTGAGGACTCATCTGTCCTCAAGGTCACGCTTGGTGAAGTACTAATAAATGGAACAAGTGTACAGTCCAGCAGATATGTAGGTTATTTCCTTTATTGCCTTAAAAAGATACTTGTTCCTGAAGAAAATAAAGACCATGTTTTGACTTTGATGATTTGTGGGTCCCAAGAAGATTTAGAATTTTATAGCTCATAATGTGGTCACCTCTCACAGACCTAGAGAGGCAAAAGGAACTACCCTAAGACACAGAGTTACTAAGTGGCTAAGTCACAGATTCGATTTCATTCAGCTGAACTTCAATACTATTAATTGAGTGTCAGATAGGGAAGTACACAGAGTGTTAGACATCTCTGCAACATAGTTCATTGATAGTTCATAGCTACTCATTGGTTAGTTGGTTGGTTGAATGAAATTTCCAGCTGTCTCTGATTTACCCAAGCTTGGAAACAGAAATAATAACTGTTCTTAACAAAACAAAACTTGGTGCCTCCTGGAACCTTAGTTGATCAACTAATTTTAATATAGTGCTCACATTTTTCATCCTAAATATTTTGTACAAAATAACGTAAATACTCCTTGATACCCTGGCTTCATCTACCTCACTAAAATATCTTTATTGCAAACCCATGCTGCAATGGTGTAAGTCTCTCTGCTTTGGCCTGAGTTTCAAGCTGAATATGTATAATTTGACTTGACCTTCTGCTAAATTCTATTTAAACTCTTTTTCTGTTAGACTATTTTAATTCCAAATGAATTTTGAAAAAATATCTGATATTTGTGATATGTATGGCTACTGACAAAATAGAAAAGCATATAGAAGGTTTGTTACACATCTGGAGAAGATTAATTCTTTTCAATACAGGAAGAAGCATTCTACATTATATGTTAACTTCCCTTTTTGACAATTAAACACCATGTGCTGCCATGTAAAACAATAAAAGTGAAAAATTCAGGATTGTTTATAGTTTGACTTCTGGTTGTATGGGCATAATACTATAAGTGACAGTATTTTTTTTGTAGGAAACTCATGACTATACACAATATAAACATCCAGAAATCCCCAAAATATGTTGCTTATAGTATTATACAATGAAGTTCGAAGACTGTAACAAAAAGTCAAACGACTCTTATTTTAGTGTTAGTATTTCTACTGAAGTCTTTTTATCAGATAAACTACAAATATATAAAATAAAAATTAATCTTTTGATAGACCATTTAATTAAGCCAGAATATTCCATTCTCTAATCATCTGGATACATTAAGAAATTACTGAAACACAAAACCATCAAATGTTCATTCTTTCTTTTTAAATTGAAGTATACTTGATTTAAAACATTGTGTTAGTTTCGGGTATATAGCAAAGTGATTTAATTATAAATTTTCTTATCATATTATTTTCCATTACAAATTAGTAAAAGATACTGAATATAGTACCCTGTACTATATAGCAAATCCTTGTTGCTTATCTACTTTATAGACAGTAGTTTGTATCTATTAACTTCATAGTCCTAGTTTAGGCTTCCTCTCCTTTTCTCTCCCCTTTCGTTGTCTGTGAATCTGTCCCTGTTCTGTACATATTAATAGATTCATTTGTATTGTTTTTTAGATCCACACATAAGCGATGTCATATAATATGTGTCCTTCTCAGTTGGAATACTTCACTTAGTACGATACCCTTTAAGCCTATGCATGTTGCTGCAAATGGATGTATCTCATTCTTTTCAGTGGCTGAGTAATGGGCCACATCTTCATCAAGTCATCTGTTGATGGGCACTTGGATTGTTTCCACAGCTTGGCTAGTGTAAATAGTGCTGCAATGAACACTGGGGTGCATGTCTTTTCAAACTAGAGCTTTCCTTGATGGTTACAGCAATTTACATGCTCACCAACTGTGTAGGAGGCTTCTCTTTTTTTCCATACTGTCTCCAGCATTATTTGTTATTACTTGTAGACTTTCTGATGATGGACATTCTGACTGCTGTGAGGAGATACTTCACTGTCATTTTGATTTGCATAATTAGTGATGCTGAGCATCATTTCATGTGTCTGTTGACTCTTTGTATGTCTTCCTTGAAGAAATGTCATTCTTTTATTTCTAACAAAGAGGAAAGTTTTTAAGTTAGTTCAACTCAACAATTATTTTTGAGTCCCGACTACATGTTCAATTTGCTCTAGGGGAAAAATGTTGATTACTGAAGACCATTCTTAGAACATCCTAGTATGTGGGATATCCTGAGCTATTTGGCGGTTGTTGGAAATTTAGTCATTTTCCGTATCAGTCAGTATCTCCTCAAGCAAAAAGTCAGAATTCACACATGAATCAACTCAAAATGAAGTTCACAGTGGTGGAGGCTTTACAAAAAGCTTTACTGTATTAAAATTTTATTATACATTCTAACTTGATTATTCTGTGAAATATTTTTCCAATTATATATTCAGATAAAAGACAGCATTTTATTGGTGGGTCCCACTCCTAGCCTCAGTATGAGATGACACCGGGCAGGTGAGGTGGTCTATGGCTTTCAGCAAAGACCATCAGACCATTCCACTGGCAGCTGACTTCAAAAGTTTCCTCTGCTCACAGGTCACTCCATACTGTCTTCTCATGTTGGAAGATACTTAAGTATCAGCCCGCTAGGAAATGGGATCTTAAGGCTGCACTAACTATCACACCTATTTGGAATTTTGTGCTAAACATAGCATCTTTGCCTGTGTATACATTTGTTTTCACTTTCCTCCTAGGAATTTTTATCACATTCCTTTATAGACAAGGACTATATCTTATTTACCCATGTGTCCCACTAAAACCTAAAACACTGATTTGCAGAATGCACCCAATAAATACTTTGTCAATAGAAAATAAATTATGAAATAAGACAAATAGATTACTACTGAGAAACATTTTTATAACTGTATTCTGAAATTTAGTGGCATAAAAGAACCATTTATTTAGCTTATGATTCTGCTGGTTACAGCTTATGGTGGACTCAGCTGAGTGGTCTTTGCTTGCATAGGCATATGCAGCCTACTAGCAAGTCTATTGGAACTGTGTGCTCTAGGGAAACCTCAGCTGGGACAATTCATTTCTGTACCACCTAGCCTCACATCCTCCATCAGAACGGACTTTGTTCTCATGCAGTACAGGGTTCCAAGAGGCAGACAGCAGAATCATGTAAGGCCACTGGAAGTCTAGGGTCAGGACTGGGTCACAGTCATTTCCACAGCTTTCTGTTGGCTGAAAAAAGTCATGAGACTCACCCAGATTCAAAGGATGGGAAAATAGACTCCACCTCTTAATGGAAGGGGCTGAAAAGTTTTATTGCAAAGGTTGTGCATACAGGGAAGGGTGAAGATTTAGGTATATTTTTGCAATAAATTTATTGATTGCTTCACTTACAAACATCTATCACAGAAGTGGTATACAGTTCTGAGAGTGAATTATTACCCTTCTAGAACTTCTAAGAGAAGTTAACTTTCCTATTGTTTCTGTGTCTTTAGGAAAGTTTTGGGGTTTTTTTCCCCCATCTTGTGGTTAGCACCATTAGTATCTTAAAATCAATGCATTTTTTTGCATTAAGTATTTACTGAGCAAAAACCATGTTCAAGGCGCCATGTTAAGTGGTGGGGATACTAACAAGATGCCTCCCTTCAGAATCCAGCTGACGAAAAAACACAGAAAAGTAATTACAACAGTTTTCTTAGTGTTCTCGAAGCATACAAATAGAGACAAAGAAATTTGACCCAGAGCCACAAATGGTTTCTGAAAAGAAGCAGTGGTAAACCATCTTTGCCAGCAGGTCAGAGTTTACCTGAGAATCCCAGGTGGCTCAGTGGAAAAGAATCAGCCTGCCAATGCAAGAGACACAGGAGACACAGGTTCAATCCCGAGGTCAGGAAGATCCCCTGGAGGAGGAAATTGCAACCCATCCCGGTATTCTTGCCTGGAGAATCCCATGGACAGATTCCCATGCAGGACTGGCAGGCTACAGTCCATGGGGTTGCAAAAGAGTCAGGCATGGTTGAGCAACTGAGCATCACGCATGCAGAGTTCACCTAGAAAAAACAACTGAAACCTCACTTGTGGCATCAGCAAAGGCTCAAGCTGGGAATAGCATGACAGTTCAGGGACCAGGAAGTGGCTCAGATTGGAGGTAAAACACACAGTCAGTGAACTAGAGTGGAAGAAGATAAAGATAAATTACAGAGCGGAGCCAGATGATAAACAACTTAAAACATTCTCCTAAGTCTTTTGACTATCTTCTAGTTAATGAAGAAAAGTCTTTGAATGACTTTCAGCAAGGAAGCCATATGGTCAGTTTTGCATGTTGCAGAAGAAACTTCAACAGCAGTGACAGCTTAAGAAAGAGGGTCAAGAATGAAAGATAAGCTTAGAACCCTAGGTTCTGGAGGGCACATATAGCTCAGATGAAGATGCAACTCTATTCAGAAGGCAGAGTTTAGCTCCATTTAACAGTGTAGCGAGCAGGAGACTCAATAACTACACGAAGGAATGAAAAATGACTGACCTTGAACAGTTGGTCTCTCTTTCTACTGATAATGTCACAAAAGAAACTTCAGTTAGCTGCTCACAAGGCAGAGTATTAAGTTAGTTGGAGCAAAGGTGGAAGCTATAGCTTTCTTGCTGGAAAGAATATGAAGTCCCCTTTCTAGTGTCATTCTTCCCCAGGATCGGCTCAATGGTGGGAAGACAGATGATGAAGCCCAGGGGCTTGATTTTCTTTCTGCCTAGCATTCCTCACTTCCATGAAAGGCATAATTATTCCTTCTGGAGATTCCTTTGTTCAGGGACTGTTACTTACACTGTGCTTGAAAGAAGCAAGGACTCAGTATGATTGCATGCTCCTCCAGTCACTGGAGAGGAGGTGAAACCCACAGCCAGGTTGTAAAAGGAGGACAGAGACAGAGAGACTCTTCGTGGTCTGCATCTGCCTGTTCTTCAAGACACATTTGAACCATGTTTGCACATTTTCCAGAATATTCCACTCCACTTCTCGAACAAGCCCCCCTGCCCATGCTGCTCTCCATGCCTGAAAAGCTCTGCTCCCCACCCCTCTGCCCAGGAACTTCCATTCTGCTTCAAACGCTGTAACTAAAACTGTATCCTCTCCTGACCCCAAACTATATGAAATTTGTTCTTATGTACTTTCTTAGGACAACATTCTCTCCCTTCAGAGAACTGACCTCCGTTTCTACAACTGTGTGACTCCTTGACTGAGCCCCATCTTTCTGCTTCCCTGGTGGCTCAGATGGTAAAGAATCTGCCTGCAATGCAGGAGACCTGGGTTTGATCCCTGGGTCAGGAAAATCCTCGAGAGAAGGGAATGGCAATCCATTCCATTATTCTTGCCTGAAGAATTCCATGGACAGAGGAGTCTGCTGGGCTATAGTCCATGGGGTAGCAAAGAGACAGACATGACTTGCGACCAACACACACACACACGTTTCTCTGACAGACTAAGGGCTTCACGAGGGCAGGCTGACTCTGGTTTTGCTCCATGGTATTCCTGTTGTCTCACAAGGACTTCCTTGGTGGCCTCCTGCAATGCAGGAGACCCAGGTTCCATCCCTGGGTCAGGAGGATCTCCTGGAGAGGGGAATGGCTACTCGTTCCAGTATGCTTGCTTGGAGAATCCCATGGACAGAGGAGCCTGGCAGGCTACAGGCCATAGGGTCACAAAGACTAGGACACAACTGAGTGACTAAGACTTTCACTCCCACTTTCTTTCACCAGTATTTACCTCATGGCAGGTACTCACCACATCTGGGTTGATTCATGAGCGATTGCATGACCTGAGTAATTAATTGTGGGGTTTTATTAAGAAGAAGGAAAGTTATTGCAGTATTTCCAAATAAAGCACATTCAATACTTTAAGGCTGGGAAATTGGATGCTCTCATTCTAGAGGACAGATACGGTTTTAAACAAGTTCTCTTTTATGCTTCTTCCCAATCTTTGTTTAGAAAGGGGCCAACAGATCACCCAGAAGGAGACAGCATAGCTCTGTCTCAATGATCACCTAGGCTCAGGCTCCGGCTTCTCCTGAATCAGTGCCAGCTGGGGTGGTGGCTTTGGAGATGCACAAGGCTTTCCTATGAGGTCACTACTGATGGAAACTATCAACACCTCTGCCCCTTGGGGAGGGTAAGAAGTCAGTTCCATTCAAACAAGCATTCCTCAGGCTCCTGCCTTGGAAACACTCTCCTGCTCCTACTGCAGATGTTTTAGTTTGAGGAACAGGATAAAGGATGATACTGAAGGGTGAGAAACAGAAGAGATCCAATACAGCTCCATTGGGAAAAGAATCGTGGAAGAGTTTCCATGTGTCAATACTATCCTTTTCTATCATCCCCTCCACTTAATTTGATCAATCAATGAGATGCTATTCCAACTAGGTGCCCGTGTACACCAAAGAGGTATTGGGAAATGGTCATTTATTCTATCTCTCATAAAATGGAAATCACTAGATTGTAAACGCTTTTAGCCTGCTAATGCTACGATACCAGTTTTTAAGACTAGTTTATTTAACAAAACAGCCACTCTGTAGTTCTAGATATTCTTATACTTGTGTGTCAGAACAGACTAATTGTAAGCAAATGGAGCTATACACCAAGATTATCAGATAATACAAAATGCATAGGTGAGAAGGGGAGAACTCATTATGGGAAATACGAGCAAGGAACAGATTACTTTGGTTATTTGGCTATTTGATTTCCTCAGTGGGAATTTTATAATGGTCTGCCAACACATGCCTCCCAATAAATAATTATAAAGGAGATACCTGGCTTCATTCAACAAACAGTTTCTGCACTCCCACTGTGTAGCAGGAGCCAGATCTAAGATGGTATAAAGCATTCCCTGATCATAAGGATTTTCCAGCCCAGCAGTGTTGTCTGTCAAATGCTAGATGAGATGATGGCTGCATGAGCAAGAAAAGGGCAAAGAAGATGATGCATTACTTGAAATCGTAATAACGAATTGTGTTTGGCAAAGAAATTCCAAGAATATTAACATAATTGGAGTGTTTATGAGAAGGAAAAGGCTCATATTACTGCAGGCAATTTTCAAGAAACTGAAAAAGAAAAGCTGGCACTTTGGGGGATGTAGAATCTTAGAACTATTTGGAGGAACCCTTTGAAGTTTTGGTGAGGGGAGTTCTGGTTAACGTTTCCATAGCACAGGTTACCAGACAGCATCAGGGAGACTAACACCTCAACCGCTCTTCAAACCCCACTGCTCAGAGGGCAGCCCATAACCCAGGTAAGATCAGAAAACACTACGGGGCCTGAAAAATGCAAAATTCAAATAGATACTTCTGGGTAGAAACTTAAATTCTTGACAGCTAAGATTTTCAGACAGCACAACCATATACAAATGTAATGCTATTGCCTACTCTAAGGGGTAAAAAACATAAGTGAATGGACAGTGGAAGAGAGAGCCCATGAATGCATAAAGAAGAGAGAACCCAGGAAAAAAATCTCACCACAGGGACAGGCCTGCTATGCAAAAGCTCATTCAGCAAGAACAGCCCAGACCTGCATTTCAAACTTTATCAGAAGCCACTGGTCCCAGAGTATCACTGGCGCCTACTGAATTTTCACCAGGGACTTAACAGAAAACATCTGTTCTCTTACTTAAAAGTGAATCCATTGATTAAATCAATGTTTGCCTTCTTTCTTCTATTAGAAGCATAGCTATTTCTCTTTTGCTTTTCTCCCAATTCCTTTGATAACTTACTTCTGCTTGTGAGTTAAAATCTGGGATAGAGGTGTGTCTCCTTCTGAGCTTACATGGAGGAATTTACTGCAGGTCAGACTGAAATGATGTCGGAAATCCATGGATGTAAACAATTTGGTAAAGTAACGTTTCATATGTAAATTAAAGCTTATATAACTACCAAAAATGACCTTGAGCAGCACAAACACATGTGCGTGTGTGTTTGCGTGCAAATACACAAAACCCTGACTGCCTTGAGAAGACCTTGACCATGATATTGAAATTTTGTTTTGAAATTTGACCTCTGTGTTTAAACTCATTCATAGTTTATACAAATGAGCTCCCATAAGTGGATTAGGTCTGTTTTAACTCAGAGTTTTTAACTTGAAAATGGAATCTTTGTTATGAAATTTCTGTGGTTGAACCCCACATTGCCTCATATATTTTTCTGAGTCAATAGGACGACTCTTCTATATGAACACCCACTAAACAACAAGATCCATGTGAAGGAGTACCTCAAGGAATGAGAATTAAAAAATGGCAGCCAACTGTGCAGCATGGATACAGTCATTCCCCAAATGGATTCTTGTCCGACAGCGACAACATGCCAAGTGCTATTCTAGGCCCAGGGGACGCGTGCATAAATGGAACAGTGTTTGCTATAAAGGGTTTCATGATCGAACAGGGAAGGGAAACAAACCTCCAGTCACAATATCCTGAGATATATGCCGTGCTGAGGGATATATAAAGTGACGTGAGATGACAGGGCCAGGAGGGAGTAACACTGCCTTCAGAGAAAGTGGAAGGGGGACTCGGGGAAGAGTCCACAGATTTGAGCAAGGCCTCAAGAAGGATAAGCTCGACTCACATAGTTCTTTGACATATTTCTATAAACTTGGCAAGTCATTTCACTGCTCTGTTCTTCAGATTCTTTAGCAACTAGCCAAGACTATTCATAGCAAGTCATGTGTTTAAAAGACATGTAGAGAAATGTGGAGCTCTCGAGTCTGGTACATGTGAACTTGAGGGTTAGGGCTGGAATGAAAGGAGTGAGAAGAAACAAGAGTAATGAAATTCAGGAAGATGACATGCTCAGGAGAGAAACAGAAGAGAAACTGCTCCACATGCCATTTCACATCTTCCCTTTGACATCTTCGGGACTTACAGGATTTACAGGTAGCAGCAAAACCACTGAGTAGGAAAGTTAAATAATATGAATAGTTGTTATAATCCTCCTCTTGATCTTCATCCATCAATAGGGCACATGATAAACACAATGTTTTAAGAGGAGAAAATTACTTTAACATTAAGACTCAGAAAAGGGCACATTATGTAATAACATGTTGCATATATTATATATTATTACATTGCTTTACATATTACACAAGCATGCGGCAGAGATAGGCAGGAAATACCAGGGTAGCAAGCAGACAAGAAGATCAATCAGAGACCTCTGGAGAAACTTAGTGAATGATACTTAACTCACACGGTTGCCAAGGGGATGAACTGAAAGATGTATATAAAACACATTAAATATTGCCTGGCACAGAATTAGCATGCAGCAAATAATTGTTTTCACTGCTGTCATCTACCACTACTTAAAACTATAGTTCTTAAGAAGGGAAAGATCCTGTCCAACATTATCATCATCTATAGAGCCAAACGGAGATGGCTGGGCTTTGCAGGTGGCACTAGTAGTAAAGAACTCACCTGCCAATGCAGGAGACAAAAGAGATGCAGATTGGGTCCCTGAGATGGGAAGATCCCATGGAGAAGGGCACAGCAACCCACTCCAGTATTCTTGCCTGGAGAATCCCAGGGATAAAGGAGCCTGGCGGGCTACTGTCCAGAGGGTCACAAAGTACTAGACATTACTGAAGTGACTTAGCATATGAAGCACATGGAGGCAAACTGAGATGATTTTCTTCTTTTCAAGATGCTAGGAAGAAAACAAATACAAGAACTTTGCTGGGGCTGCCTCACTATTCCTATTCCCCCAGAGCAGATGATAACAATATGTCACTCTCAGGAGGCCCAAGGAGACCATCCACCATCCTAAGAGCTTGACCTGGCAACATCTATCAGTAGGTGTCATAATAAAAAAAAATAATAAAGAACAAGAACAACTTAGAAATTCTCCAAGAGAAAGTCCATAAAGGGAAAACATAAAGAAGAAAAACAAGGAAACACATATGAAAGTTATCAACTGCTGCACCTATGGCTGCACATTGGCCAACTCTTAGGAGTCCTGGTACTGAAGGGAATCACACATCAGTAATGATTCCTGCCCAGAAATAATAGAAAACACAATGCAAAGACATACTGGCTTAATTTGCTAAAAGATCTTGGAACTCAAAACAGGAAAAAAAAAAAAAAAAAAGCTGTTTCCCTCACTGGAATGCCCCCAAACTAGTCTGTGGTAAATATACCACCGCCCAGGCATCTATCACAGAACCTTTGGTCATCTCCGCAGGGTGTGGGCTGACACTTGATATGAGCCCAGCGAAACATGACAGAGAAACGTAAGTGAAAGGAATTTTGTTTTTCACGTCAGCGTCCGAGATGGAAGATCCAGACCAAGAATGAGATAAAGTATTATAATCCGACAAAGTAACCTCAAAGCTTGGGATGCCACCACAGCCAAGCAGAGTAGAAAAGGAATTTCAGACACATAATTCATACATGCAACTGGAAATAACAACAAAAAAAACTGGTCACAGTCTTTGAAAAGAAGCCAAATCACAAACTCTTGAGCCATTCAGAAAAATTCTTAATGAAGTCTCGTCCAAAAGCAACTCCTAAAACATGTGTTCCAGTAATTTCGTGATTTATTCAGCCAGCATATATTAAGGACCTATCATGTACCCTACAAGCTGCTTAACTCTGGGAGGTGAGCTTCTGCCTTGAAGGAACTTCCAGTCAGATGTGGGAGACAAGAGACCCCCTCTCCTCAGCCTGGGTGGTCTGAGTAGTGGATGCATTTAGATGAAGTCATATAGTAGAGTACACCTCTTATGAGAGAAAAGATGGAGCTCAGAAACAGAAAAGTTAAAGGCAACACATGCAAACTGAAGGTCTCATGAGAACTTCTGACAAGGGAAAGACACAGAGCCAGTTCTCCTGTCCCTGGGTCCCACATCTGAGGGTTTCACATCCACTGATTCAACTAACCGCAACTCAAAAATATTTGGATAAAAAATTCCAGAAAGTTCCAAAAGGCGAAATATGTATTTGCTTTGCACCTGGCAGCTATTTACATAGTGTTTACATTGCATTAGGTATTATAAATAATCTAGAGATGGTTTAAAGTGCATGGGAGGATGTGTACAGGTTAGATGCAAATAGCACACCATTTTATATAAGGAATTTGGGTATCGTGGATTTTGGTATCTGCAGGGGTCCTATAACCAAGCCTCCAAGGATATTGAGAAATGACTACAATCTTTAAAATATTGTATTGATGTAATACTGTCCTGTAATTTAAAGCTCTGAAATATAGAAAATTGTTGGGTAAATAACTTATAAAAGGAACTCACAACTATCACCTCCTCTGGAAAGGTGGCACTTCATGGCTGGATTAAGATGAGTACGTAAATTATTCTCTTTCTTACTGACTTTCAGCTTCAATAAGAAACCTTACTAATACCACTAAGAATCATAGTTGGGAGAAATAATTCTTCCTAATGGAACTTGCATACATGTTATTTATCTGGATACAAATATTTGCCAGAAAATTGGGTGGAAGTTACTCTCTTTTCTCCAAATTTAGTAAATTGAAACTGTTCAATTAATCTTCAAAAAAATGTGATCACATAGGCAGAGATTTGATGAACAATGGAAATAAGACAGCAGCTATCCGTCTAGGGGAAAAAAATGCAAGAAAGGATGCTTTTCCCCCTGTGTATCTCTAGAAATCAAGCAACAGTACAGGGTTTAAGAGATGAGGAGAAAGCGTCCCTAGAAAGACTGGCGAGGTGAAAGATGCGCTGGAGCCAGTCCCAGGGAAAACAAGTGGTTCCAGGTTTAGTAGTTTACCTGGAAGGACAAAGGCATGTTCTGAAACATTCTCAGGAAAATAATAGGAGGAGACAGGCTGATGAAAGTCCAGGTCCCAGCTTAGGCAGAAATTGTGGGAAAGGAGGAAATAAAGAGGCATGTGGATACTTCCAGGAAAACAAAATAAAACAAAACTCTTATTTTGAAACTGTAGTCAAAATACCTTGTTGCAGAAAGGAAAACTATTTTTGAGAATTATATAAATGGCCAAGAGTTAGGATTTGAGACAAAAGAAAAAAAAATTTTTTTACAACACATAGGGTCGCAACAATATATGAACTTTTATCTGTGTTAAAGCTGAAAAGTATTACTAAATACGTTTTTCTAATGAAATAACAGGTTACAAACCTGAAAATCCTTACAATGAAGTAAAAAATTAAAATAATGAGGAATATTTTCTTGCCCCTATATTCATATAACATATCATCAGAATTCATAGTCTTTGTACTAAAATTTCTGGGAAACAATAGCTTGCCACAAGCTTTGTTGTTGTTTGTTATTGTTTTAGTTGCTAACTCACATCCAGCTCTTTTGTGACCCTATGGACTGTAGCCCGCCAGGCTCCTCTGTCCATGGGATTCTCCAGGCAGGAATACTGGAGGGGGTTGCCATTTCCTTCCCCAGGGGAACTTCCCAACCCAGGAATCAAACATGCATCTCCTGCATTTGCAGGCGAATTCTTTACTGCTGAGCCACCAGGGAAGCCTGAAAGTTGGGAAACTCTATTTCTGACAGATTCTTCAGAATATGTGAATGCACACACATGTGTACACCATAGCCATGTGGTGATGTGAAGATAAATGTATGAGGAAGAAAGATTCTAACCTGGTTATGAATGGGTTTGGACCTTAGAAAATAATGAGATTAGAATGGCAGTAAAGAACTCCTCTTTTTCCTATTTGGAACCAGTCTGTTGTTCCATGTCCAGTTCTAACTGTTGCTGGAATCAAGACAGCCGGGAAAAATATAAATAACCTTAGATATGCAGATGACACCACCCTTATGGAAGAAAGTGAAGAGGAACTAAAAAGCCTCTTGAGGAAAGTGAAAGAGGAGAGTGAAAAAGTTGCCTTAAAGCTCAACATTCAGAAAACTAAGATCATGGCATCTGGTCCCATCACTTCATGAGAAATAGATGGGGAAACAGTGGAAACAGTGGTTGACTTTATTTTTGGGGGTTCCAAAATCACTGCAGATGGTGACTGCAGTCATGAAATTAAAAGACACTTACTCCTTGGAAGGAAAGTTATGACCAACCTAGACAGCATATTAAGAAGCAGAGACATTATTTTGACAACAAAGGTCCGTCTAGTCAAGGCTATGGTTTTTCCAATGGTCATGTATGGATGTGAGAGTTGGACTGTGAAGAAAGCTGAGCACTGAAAAATTGATGCTTTTGAACTGTGGTGTTGGAGAAGACTCTTGAGAGTCCCTTGGACTGCAAGGAGATCCAACCAGTCCATCCTAAAGGAGATCAGTCCTGGGTGTTCATTGGAAGGACTGATGCTGAAGCAGAAACTCCAGTACTTTGGGCACCTCATGTGAAGAGTTGACTCATTGGAAAAGACCCTGATGCTGGGAGGGATTGGGGGCAGGAGGAGAAGGGGACGACAAAGGATGAGATGGCTGGATGGCATCACCAACTCAATGGACATGAGTTTGAGTAAACTCCAGGACAGGGAGGCCTGGCGTGCTGTGATTCATGGGGTCGCAAAGAGTCGGATACGACTGAGCGATTGAACTGAACTGAAAGAGCTCCTCGCAGACCTTTATTCATCATTAAGATCCTCGAATTTTAAACTTGGCATGAGCCTTAAAGATCATCTAGTCCAATTATTCCAAAATTGTGCTATAAGAATTGCAAGAACTCAAGAATATACCTCAGTGATCTACCAACAGGGAAATGTTTGCCAAACAGCCATGCACTTTAAAAACCTCTAAAACATTTTTTAAAAGCTTTTAAATTACCTAAGAAACATCTTCATTGCTTTTTTATAAGATTTTAAGATATAATTTTTTTAAAAAAAGAGTTCTTGCAGCTTAATAAATAAGGAAATTCTCAATTTTACCCAACTGTCATTTGATAGGTCATAAAACTTAGACACTCCCTCCCCACAAAAAAAAAAAAAAAAAAAAAATAGCTTCCTCTGAGCCTTAGAACCACTTAAGAGCAGTACCACTTAAGTGCATGCTGTCGCTTCAGTTGTGTTTCACTCTTTGTGATCCCAGGGACTGTAGCCCCCAGGCTTCTCTGGCCATGGGATTCTCCAGCCAAGAAAACTGGAGTGGGTTGCCATGCCCTCCTCCATGGGCTCTTCCCACCCCAGGGATAGAACTCACATCTCCTGCATTGCAGGCAGATTCTTTACCACTGAGCCACCAGGAAAGCCTCTAGTTAAGAGTATAGTTAGGACCATATCTTAGTTTGGGTTCTTAAATCAGATCCCAAGACACAGACTTGGTCCAGGTAATTTCTTTGGAAAGGAATCCTCAAAAACAAAAGTGAGAGCATTGGGGAAATAAGACAAGGAAGGGAAAAATCCAACACAGATTGTGTCAGTGAATGGGTTACCTGTGGGCAACTGGGGTCAGTCTTGGTGGGGACACTCTTAGAAACCATACAGAACATGCCACTAAATGTTTCCACCATAGAATTAGAAGCCTGGATGTCTCCCCACCATCTCCCCACCCCATGGGTTGGGGGTTGTTCATGGGAACCTTAACTCTCCTGCACCCCTGAGCAGCAGAGAAAGCTCCCAGGGCTCTAGTGAAAGCCCTCAGGTGAGTCATGGAGACCAGGACGTGCAAAGTACTTAGTGTGCTGGAATCTGTCCAATACAGCGGCAGGAACTCAAGTGTGTCTAGGGAAAACAGCCCAGAGCATCAGCATCTGCTGCTGACTCGAACCCAGGTCCTCTCATTTCCAAAGCCTTGCATCACTAATGCAACATGAAAGAAATTTGTTTAGACTACAAATCACTTCTTATTCTCTTCATAAAGCACCCACTTTCTGATGAACAGTTTTCAGACACACAGTGACCAAAGCCACCCATGCTTTCCATGATGATGCCACAGAATAAGTGTGACTTCAAATGTACTTTACTGTCAGATAAATTCTATTCTGTTTCAACTTCGGTCTGTTTCTCTGAAAGAGGGATACAGGATTTCATCAAATGAAAGAGAATTAGGTGACAACAGGGATCCAGCCAGCACTTCTCTTCCAGTGGAATAGTGTTCTGTGATGGAGCCAAGGCAGAGGAGTTCTGAGATTCCTCCAGGGTAAATGGAGCTGAAAAGTTCCAGTGTGAGCTGTGCGTGAGTTTAGCCCATGGGTCCAGCCAAAGACTGTAACAGAGAACCCTTCAGGAAACCACAGTCATCAGGGATGATACAGTAAAGTAAAAGGCAGGGTGACTAGATGAGAAGACCCTAATAGTGGGAATGACGCAGACAACTGTCATTTCCCTTTCTCACTTTATCTAAGATGCTGATTCTTTCACCATGATTAGGGCTGATGTCCTGGAATATAAGCACATGCATATTTTTTTATCTTTCTCTCACCACAGTTTTACATCTTCTTTTTCAGGATTTTTGAATTATGTGCACAATTGATAAACATTTTTAGAAAAACTTACATTTTCAAATTTTTAGAGTTTGAAATAATAATTTTGGTTTCATTAAGTGGCCATGAATTTTTATTAGTAGTACTTGAAGAAGCAAGAGAGTTCCAGAAAAACATCTATTTCTTCTTTATTGACTATGCCAAACCCTTCAACTGTGTGGATCACAATAAACTGTGGAAAATTCTGAAAGAGATGTGAATACCAGACCACCTGACCTGCTTCTTGAGAAACTTGTATGCAGGTCAGGAAGCAACAGTTAGAACTGGACATGGAACAACAGACTGGTTCCAAATGGGAAAAGGAGTACATCAAGGTTGTATATTGTCACCCTGCTTATTTAACTTATATGCAGAATACATCATGAGAAACACCAGGCTGGAAGAAGCACAAGCTGGAATCAAGATTGCTGGGAGAAATATCAATAACCTCAGATATGCAGATGACACCACCCTTATGGCAGGAAGTGAAGAGGAACTAAAAAGCCTCTTGATGAAAGTGAAAGAGGAGAGTGAAAAAGTTGCCTTAAAGCTCAACATTCAGAAAACTAAGATCATGGCATCTGGTCCCATCACTTCATGGGAAATAGATGGGGAGACAGTGGAAACAGTGTCAGACTTTATTTTGGGGAGCTCCAAAATCACTGCAGATGGTGATTGCAGCCATGAAATTAAAAGACGCTTACTCCTTGGAAGGAAAGTTATGACCAACCTAGATGGCATATTAAAAAGCAGAGACATTACTTTGACAACAAAGGTCCGTCTGGTCAAGGCTATGGTTTCTCCAGTGGTCATGTATGGATGTGAGAGTTGGACTGTGAAGAAAGCTGAGTGCCAAAGAATTGATGCTTTTGAACTATGGTATTGGAGAAGACTCTTGAGAGTCCCTTGGACTGCAAGGAGATCCAACCAGTCCATCCTAAAGGAGATCAGTCCTGGGTGTTCATTGGAAGGACTGATGCTGAAGCAGAAACTCCAGTACTTTGGGCACCTCATGTGAAGAGTTGACTCATTGGAAAAGACCCTGATGCTGGGAGGGATTGGGGGCAGGAGGAGAAGGGGACGACAAAGGATGAGATGGCTGGATGGCATCACTGACTCGATGGGCATGAGTTTGAGTAAACTCCGGGAGTTGGTGATGGACAGGGAGGCCTGGCGTGCTGCAATTCACGGGGTCGCAAAGAGTCAAACATGACTGAGCGACTGAACTGAACTGAACTGAACTCTGATGCCACTTAAACATTTTAGAGGAGTGAGGTTTACAGGATCCTTTTTCAATAACACAAATCACTTTAGGTTTATAAAAGATTCTTGTATTCTAATTAAACATGTATTTATGATACAAACTCTCATTCCCTTATATAAATTTATATTAGAATATCTGGATTAACCTGTGCACAGGTTATATAGTAAAGCCCATTATAGAGGTTACTATGAAGACAATTTGGCTTCCCTGATAGCTCAGTTGGTAAAGAATCCACCTGCAATGCAGGAGACCGAAGTTCAATTCCTGAGTTGGGAAGATCCACTAGAGAATGGATAGGCTACCCACACCAGTATTCTTGGGCTTCCCTTGTGGCTCAGTTGGTTAAAAAACCTGCATGCAATGCAGGAGACCTGGGTTTGATCCCTGGGTTGGGAAGATCCCCTGCAGAAGGAAAGGGCTATGCACTCCAGTATTCTGGCCTGGAGAATTCCATGGACTTTATAGTCCATGAGATCACAAAGAAACAGACACAACAAAGCTAGTAGAGGTGATGGAATTCCAGTTGAGCTATTTCAAATCCTAAAAGATGATGCTGTGAAAATGCTGCACTCAATATGTCAGCAAATTTGAAAAACTCAGCAGTGGCCACAGGACTGGAAAAGATTAGTTTTCATTCTAATCCCAAAGAAAGACAATGTCAAAGAATGCTCAAACTACTGAACAACTGCACTCATCTCACCTGCGAGTAAAGTAATGCTCATAATTCTCCAAGCCAGGCTTCAGGAATATGTGAACTGTGAACTTCCAGATGTTCAAGCTGGTTTTAGAAAAGGCAGAGGAACCAGACATCAAATTGCCAACATCTGCTGGATCATCAAAAAAGCAAGAGAGTTCCAGAAAAACATCTATTTCTTCTTTATTGACTATGCCAAACCCTTCAACTGTGTGGATCACAATAAACTGTGGAAAATTCTGAAAGAGATGGGAATACCAGACCACCTGACCTACCTCTTAAGAAACCTGTATGCAGGTCAGGAAGCAACAGTCAGAACTGGACATGGAACAACAGACTGGTTCCAAATAGGAAAAGGAGTACGTCAAGGCTGTATATTGTCACCCTGCTTATTTAACTTATATGCAGAGTACATCATGAAAAACACCAGGCTGGAAGAAGCACAAGCTGGAATCAAGATTGCTGGGAGAAATATCAATAACTTCAGATATGCAGATGACACCACCCTTACGGCAGAAAATGAAGAAGAACTAAAGAGCCTGTTGATGAAAGTGAAAGAGGAGAGTGAAAAAATTGGCTGAAAACTCAGCATTCAGAAAACTAAGATCATGGCAACCGGTCCCATCACTTCATGGCAAATAGATGGGGAAACAGTGTCAGACTTTATTTTTCTGGGCTCCAAAATCACTGCAGATGTTGATTGCAGTCATGAAATTAAAAGATGCTTACTCCTTGGAAGGAAAGTTATGACCAACCTAGATATCATATTAACAAGTAGAGACATTACTTTTACAACAAAGGTCCATCTAGTCAAGGCTATGGTTTTTCCAGTGGTCATGTAGAGATGTGAGAGTTGGACTATAAAGAAAGCTGAGCACAGAAGAATTGATGTTTTTGAACTGTGGTGTTGCAGAAGACTCTTGAGAGTCCCTTGGACTGCAAGGAGATCCAACCAGTCCATCCTAAAGGCGATCAGTCCTGGGTGTTCATTAGAAGGACTGCTGTTGAAGCTGAAGCTCCAATACTTTGGCCACCTGATGCGAAAGTTGACTCATTGGAAAAGACTCATGCTGGGAAAGATTGAGGGCAGAAGGAGAAGGGAACGTCGGAGGATGAGATGGTTGGATGGCATCACCGACACAATGGACATGAGTTTGAGTGGACTCCGGGAGTTGGTGATAGACAGGGAGGCCTGGTGTGCAGCGGTTCATGGGTTGCAAAGAGTCGGACATGCCTGAGTGACTGAACTGAACTGAGAAACATTCACTTCACTTCATGAAGATCTATGTTTATATCAGACCTTGTACCGTGAACACTAGACATTTGCTGAATTTGAAGAAGTCAGTAACATTATTTCAAACTCATATCTGTGTAAGTAACATATTTATCAACAGCTTCAATATTGGAATATATAATGCTAGACTTTATAATAGAGACAAAAATGGATCAGAAATAACACCTGTGCTCAAAGAATCTACAGCCTAGTCAAAGCAAAAGGACTTCTTGTAAAACGTACTGCTTTATCACTGAGGCATTATCAATATTTTAAGAGTTCAAATATAAAACTGTGAAGTGGAATGAGAATAATCCCATGGTGGAAAAAGTGATAAAGCAAACAAACAAACAAGTAGAGAGCCCTGGGAAACTTGCTGTTACATTCAAAATTCTGTGCAGTGGTGAACTGCTAAAATGCTGAATTTGATTTGTTCTTTGGAAGACTGCTTGAGTCCCAGCACTACCTGGCTTTGTACATTTGACTTTCTATTTGCCCTCACAGCTTTATTTCTTTCTGTCTCCAGGTTCTTATGATATATTAAGGCCTGAAGAATAGACCTGAGATGGGCCCAATTCATTTCAGCTTCACAATCCATACTAACTTGCAAACACTCTCTAAAGACAAGTCATAGAAAGTGCTTATCTAAGTTCAATATGTTTTTTTTTCCATTTATTTTTATTAGTTGGAGGCTAATTACTTTACAGTATTGTAGTGGTTTTTGCCATACATTGACATGAATCAGCCATGGATTTTTTAAAGATAAAGAGGTATAGACTGCGTCCCAGTGGACTTTGGTGAGGTGCAGGGGGAAAACAAAATCTTCTGTTTTGTTGTAAGTACTACATGCCCACAGGAATATTTATTTTCGCATTATTCTCCTGTGATTGATTTCCAAACCTGCAAGCATGTCACAAGTATAAGCCCAAAAGTTTGCCAAAATATCATCACATCTTGCTGTTACTGCTTTGAATGGACCATGTATAAATACCTGCTACTTCAACACTTTGAGTTGCTTTATGAAGAAATGTCTAACTTAGGGAAGAACATCAATATTAAAAAGGTACTTAAATTAGGATAGGAGTTACTAATTATAAAAAATATAGAGTAAGTTCCCTCAAAGAAAAGTTCGTGAAGCCCAGGAACCTGATCTTCAACATACACTTGTCTAATTAATTCAAGTATTATACATTGCTTTCTTCCTTCCTTTAAGTGTGATATACAAAATATTTAACAACTTATATGACACTGATACCAACCAGGCAAAAGTAAGCCCCATGAGTAACAGGGTCCCGGGAGGGCCTTATTTTGCTGGGTGTTACTTAATGGCTTAATCAAGGAGAGGCAGAGGCACCAGGGTGGGACTACGTGAGCTAGAGGGGTTGTACTGGCAGGGAGTTCCTCGGGTGATTAGAGCAGCAGCTATTTGTCATTCTTTAAAAATTTTTACCACCAATATTTACACACTGGTATATACCAACTAGATATAAGCCCAAGCTGTTTAAAATAAAGCAATATACATGGACAAATATAGTCATATTTTATGTTGAGAAACTTGATCCAGTGGATACCCAGAGATTAAAATGCATTACTTATAACAATACAATTCTAACTTGTCCATATTTGCCAATTTTTCTACTTGCCACCAGCCTACAGTCCCAGTACCCTACACGAAAGCACAGAGTGCCAATATGATAACAGGAGGCAAGAAACAAACAGGCCCCTCAGACAGTTCTCACTACATAACTACTGCATAAAGGGTGTACAAACAAGGCCATTCAAAGAGTTGACTAGGGATATTCAAGAGCAAAGAGTGGAAATTTAGAATCATTGCTGTCCAGCATATGACTTAAGGAACAAAAATGTGCTGATATGTTTTTCTCTACTTATACATTTCTCCTCTTTCTTCAGGATTCTGTTCATCCCATGTCTATCCTTTTATAGTGTACAAGAACACTAAATCTGTTTTCTTCCCCTTCTGTTGGGTTGGCCTAAAAGTTTGTTTCCTGTAACCTCTTATGAAAAAACCAGAACAAACATTTTGGTCAACCCAATACTTTACCTGCTGACCAGTCATATCTCATAAAAACATGGAATTTCTTGTGGTTTATCCCTACTCCTGTACTCTTGGGAGAAAAGCAATATATCCAAGGGATGAAAGGGGCTATCCTCCCACCTTCCACTCACCAATTATGGCCACATATGTCCCTGAGTGCACAGGGAAGATGCTTAGCTGCTCAAATATGCACTTGAAAAAAATGTAAACCATGAACATATTCATAACCCAGATGATGTTCATGAAAATCATTGACCCTTTCTCTTTTGGCTTACTCTTTTATTACTCAGGGAATGGAATAAACAGCACATTTTCTTTCTTATCTTCCCATTCATTCATGTCATAGGGATTTGAATTGTTTTCTTAACATTAGAAGCACCTGTGGATAAATTTAACAATTTTTATTCTATTTTAATGACAGAAAGAGAAGAACCTAAGAGTCTCTTGATGAAGGTGTAAAAGCTGGCTTAAAGCTCAGCATTCAAAAAACTAAGATAATGGTATCCACTCCCATCACTTCATGGCAAATCGATTGAAAATAAGTGGAAATGGGAGATTTTCTTTTCCTGGGCTCCAAAATCACTGCAGATGGTGACTGCAGCCATGAAATTAAATGATGGATGCTCTTTAGAAGAAAAGCTATTACAAACCTAGACAGCATATTAAAAAGCAGAGACATCACTTTGCCCATAAAGGTCCATATACTCAAAGCTATGGTTTTTCCAGTAGTCATGTATGGATGTGAGAATTGGACCTTAAAGAAGAGGAAGTGTTGAAGAATTGACACTTTCAAATTGTGGTGTTGGAGAAGACTCTTGAGAGTCTCTTGAACAGCAAGGAGATCAAACCAGTCAATCCGAAACGAAATCAACCCAAAATATTCATTGGAAGGACTGATGCTGAAGTTGAAGCTCCAACACTTAGGCCATCTGATACAAAGAGCTGACTCATTAGAAAGACTCCCATGCTGGGAAAGATTGAAGACAGGAAGAGAAAGGGGCAACAGAAGAGGAGATGGTTGTATGGCATCACTGACTGAATGGACATGAGTTTGAGCAAACTCCAGGAGATGGTGAAGGACAGGGAGACCTGGCGGGCTGCAGTCCATAGGGTTGCAAAGAGTCAGACATGACTTAGCAACTGAACAATTCTATGATGAATATATAGCAAAACAATAAACGGAGAAGATCCAAATGTTTTGCAAATAGTCACCTCAGACTCCTATCAATCATGGTGTATATCATTAGAATCAGTGACAGTTCTCAGGCTTCTTTTTTTTTTTTAAGCAATTCAGAAACATTGATGATTAACAGCTGTTTATCACAATTGATGGCACATACCAGCGATTTCACAGAACTCCATAAAATGACCATGCTTCAGAGGTGGTGGTTTAGCCGCTAAGTCATGTCTGACTCGTGCAACTTCACGGACTATAGCCCTCCAGCTTCCTAAATCCATGGGATTCTCCAGGCTAGAATACTGGAATGGGTTGCCATTTTCTTCTCCAGGGGATCTTCCCAACCCAGGAATCGAACCCCAGTCTTCTGCATTGCAGGCAGATTCTTTACCAACTGAGCTACGAAGGAAGCCACCAGACCATGCTACAGAGCTATTATAAAACACAAGAACAAAACCTTCACCCACGCATGTTCACAGGCATACACATATGCATGTGCATGCACACGCGCGCACACACACACACCCCATTTAAGTGCAGAGGGGCACAATTATAAATTCAGCTTAACTTATTTTTTGGCTACAAATCAAAAGAAGACTGGGAAAGGCAACCCAAACAAAACATATGCAGATGGACCATATCTTCCCCCAAAATGCTAAAACAGTTAGAATCCTCTTTACTCATTCCTGTGTGTGGTTCTCTGGTACCTTATCATGACCCAGTTATAATACCAGAGGGAGGAAGTAGTCAGGGAAAGCAAGGAGGTGATGAAAACTAAAAAGGCTTTGTAGAATTACAAATATCTAGTGTCATCATAGTAGGGAACAGGGGCAGGACACAAACCCTCCCAGATTTAAGAACTCTGTCTACTACCGAAGTATCTCTCTTCTGCTGCTTATAAAATGAGGACAACAATGCCTGCCATTTTACAACCTAACTGCCTAAGTTTGCAGTCAGCGTAACATGCAAATACTGCGCTTGGTGTTCCCGAAGGGTCTGGAGACTGGAGGATTTGCATTGACAGTGCCTGAACTGTTTTTCCGAGAGTTTTTTCAAACTCTCCACCGTCTACAGACTTAACAAGTTACTGACATATTGTCAAAGTTACAACAACAGAACATTAATCGTTTCAAGGAGTTCTGAAGCCAGGACAGTTCTTGTATGCTGGGAGACAGGGCCGCGGCCACGAGTAGTAGCCCTGGACAGCTAACCTGGTCTGCGCCCTTGGCAAGGGAGCATGCAGCTCTGCTGCCCGTAGTGGACACAGAGGGACACCGTCACTCCCCATTCACTCCTTTGGTGGTCTCATCACAAAGATGTTCACTTCTCACCTTTCCTCCTCTTCTGCCTGGTTATTCTGCGCTGGGGTTATCTACTGCGTCTTACTCATTGCCAGTTATTATGAACTGCTGTACATATTACCATCTCTCCGGCTGTTGACTAACTAAATTACCATGCATGTGGAGTAGAGTCTTTGCTGAGTACGTGGACCCTCTAGAAGAGAGATTCTATCTACAAGAGCTCATCAGGGGCTTAATCTGGCTGACACCATGATATGGCTGTGTGAATGTCTTCTTCCTCGGTCCCAGTTTCACCAGGCAATGAGAGCTCCTTACTGAGCCTTCAGCACCTCTGGTCAGAGGCTGGATGGTTCAAATTGTGAAAGGGATGCCTCTTGCTAAAAGAGAAACTGCTTTCTAACAGTCAGCTCTCCTCCCAAGTTACCTGTTACCTCTCCTACATTATCTACTTACTAAGCCAAATGAGCATACTGAAATAAAGCTAATAGCAGCTAACCTCAAAAGCAGGTGGAGGGTGAGCACTGAGGCTTCTTCCGTATCAGAGACCTTGTATCTGATCAGCCCTGTGTGGCTGAGAGAGATGGGTAGGGAAGTAGCAGCGCAGTGGACTGTGTTAAACAGACTCCTCTCCAAACTCTGCAATGGCCAATTTGGTCTAAACTACCGTGTGAAGTGTGGATAATAAAAACAGGAAACCTGGGACTTCCAGTGGAACGAATCTCTGTAAAATAGTCATAGCCTTAGGAAACCATAAATAGCAAAGCCACTTCACCATGTTATTTATTCTGACTAACATCTTCCAGATAAAAGGGAAGAGTAAAGGGGGAAAGGGAGAAACAAGGATGGGAAATTTTAAAAGGCTCTTTGTGTTTAAATACCTGAATTCCCTGCAAAGCCTCTCTCAGAATCCTTGCTATCTCTGGGCTCTCCTTGCCACGGAACTAAAAAGTCATAACTACTGCTTTGCGATATGCCATTTCTTACACACATTATATACAAATTATCTGTTTTGATAACTAAAGAGTTTGTTTGGTATTTTTTATCCTGAATAATATCTTCACAGATTGCTTGCAGTCACCATTGTTTTCAATAAGATTGGAAAACCATTTGGGTTGGAAAAATGATCATTTGTAGAAATGTATAGAGTGAATAGAGCATGCTAAATCTAATACACTTTCATTTTCCTATTAATATCCATATCATCCCTGAAGAGTTTTCCTTTCTGAATGATTTCTTATTTCAGTCTGAACAATAAAGTGATCTTATACTATGTAAGGTCCACAAGAACAGGGGTGTTTCTTCCCTGGCAAAGTCCATGGTAGATAACTACTGCATAAAAACCCAAAGAAATGAGAGAAAAGTAGCCCAAAATAAAACTTAACACAGTATAGTGTTTCATTTCTTCACAAGCTTCAAACTAACCCTTTCATTGCTAAATTAAGCAGGACATTTTATTCCCAGTCACTAATTAAAACCAAGTGGCAGAAACAGTACAGTGGTTCTACCCATTCATTATGAACCCACTTAAAATTCAATTAAATGTAAACAGGAAAATACTGTGGCAGAGAGACTATAGGCTCTCAGTGTGACCTTTTCAACTCACCTGGCTTTCATCCTGATATCATTAGAACTACTTAGTACAAGGATGCATTAATTGAATATGACTTACCTAAAACTTAGTCAGCTGAGAGGCCGAAAACAATTTCTATAGTACCGTGGTTTTTGTCTTCTGGATCTACAGCTCGAGGGGTGGTTTAAGAAACACCTGTATGCAAATATTGGTGATTTACCTCCCTGAGAGTGTAAAACAATTCAATCTGCAAATTTTGGCCACTGGTTACAATATGGAGGTGGCAGAGGGAGCAACATTTGAAGTCAACAAATAGTCTTTCATCTTTAGGATTTGCTTTCTGTACTCTTGAGTTTCCCTTTGCTTCCTAAATATTTGTCCAGGACAAGACTTTCCAACACCAGGTTGGCAAAGAATACAGACTGAATTTCTCAGAACTTTGATTGCAATTCATTCCCAAGAGCTCCCAAACAACTATCTCAGGGAGACTGAAAATATAACTTGGACATTACCTGAATGACATCATAGTCATTTTATTCCTTAAAAGCGCACTGCCAGAAATTTAGGCGGGACTGTCTAAGGCTGCTGATCCCTGGGCCCCTCCACAGGCAGCTTTGTGGCCTCCATGAAACGACACAGGGAACCACCTGAAAACTGGCATTATACAGCCTCGCACTTGCATGGGTAGCAAAGTGCAGGAATGGGTAATGTAACAATGGAATGGGCTGACAGTTTCTTTAGCCATCTGTTCTGCATGTGTTCAGCAGATCGTCACTATATTAGACCTTATAGTTTGTGCAGATATCCTCCAGAGAGAGAGAGAGGGTCTAAAATGACTCAGTGCAAAGATTAGTCTTAGTATGAGAGATGGTAGATAACTGTCTGTCTCACCAGGTTGTAAAAATCATCAATTCTGCAACTGACCACTTTGACCATACAGCTTGAAAGTTTACGGTGGTTCATTTGGATTTGTGGCTCTCTGTGACTCTTATCTCAAGCCACATCAGGTTTAAGGAGATAAAGAGACTGATGTTTAATTCTTTAATTTTATTAATGTTTACTAAGATTCTTCATTCTTTTTGTAATAAGAACTGGACTTTTGTTTCGTCTGCTTCTATAATAAGTGAGCCTTTGAGTAGTTCGACAAAAGCGTATCTTTACCTTCTTGGCCATACTTCAAAAAAAGGTATACACTCATCCTTTAAAAATGCACTGCAAATGAGACCCAGAACCGGCTACTTCTTCCCAGTGCCAGGATATCTGACCTCCTGACTTTCATCATGGACTTGGCTCTCCCAGATTAAAGGAAGATCAAAAGCATTAATCAAAGAGCAAGGATACAGGGAAGACTCCACTAAAGATAGGGTAAAAAGTGATGACTGAATGGTAACTCAGAGAGACGACACCTCAGACTTCAAAAGGTCTCTGGGAGAAAAGAAAAATGAGTATGTTTTTGAAGAAATCAATGTCTAATTCCAGAAGGATTTTTAGAAAAGGACACAAGGAAATACAGCAGAAGATGTATGCCAGAACTCTGTTCCTGTGTCTTCTTGAGGGAAACGTACAAACTCAGAATATGAAAACTTAGAATGTCAATGCATCTTTACAGAATGATAGGATTTAGGACAAGAGAAAATGAAATTAATGATGCTATCCATAACTTCCAGGGGAAGATATGCTTGGAGCTGGCTTCGGAAAGCTCCCAAGTGCATCAGCTGAGAGCATGGAGCAGGCAGGAAGAGAAAACAGACCGGGAGATGCTCCCCACAGTCCACTGAGCTTGCCCATCCTTGCAATTCATCACACTTAATTGAGTTGTTTAAAATCTGGCCACCCACAAAACCATAAACCCTGTAAGGTCAAATACCATGACTATGCTATTTAATTATATAGCCCTACTTAGCAAAACACCTCCATTAATATTGCTTGAATACATGGGGATATAAACATTTCTTATGACATAAAAGCCCTCAGTACAGCAAATCCGTAAAGCCTTTTCCTGGCGGGTTACGCCCTCTAGACCCTACTTAACATCAGAGTCCTCCCCCACCATCACCTGACACAGATGTGTCCAGAGTCTCTCTCTCTGAATGGTCTGGCCCCTAGACCTGAAACGAAAGCTGCCTCACCCAGTGAGTGTTGATTTCCTCCACCTACTAAACTACCCAGCCTAGAACTTAAATATTTCATCTGCGTCTGTACCTTACCCAAAGTAAACTACTCATCTGTGTCCTCTTTCCAGAATGCTTTCCCTGTGCTTCCATTTTACTTCCATGGATACTTCATAATGATCATAATGATGATGATCATGATATGCAGGTACTTTTCTAAGAATTTTGTATATATCACCTTATTGAAACCTTATAACAGTGCTATGGAGCACATAGTGTTATTATCCTCAGGTTAAGATGAAGAAACTGAGGAACAGAAGGTTTAAGTAATCTGTCCATATGCACTGCTAGGAGGAAGTGAGCACCATTTGGGTTTGAACCCAGGTATCCCGGCTCCAATGGTAACTCTCTTTAACACTATGATCTGTCTCTCTCCTAGACTTCTTAATGTGTGTCTGCTATCAACACAGTACTGTGCCAATACATAAGGGAATCTAAGATCAGGTAGGAATAGACCTTATTATTAAGATGTTTCCTATGAGGAGAAAAGAAACTTGAATATAATAAGCAAAACACGTTGAATAAATTCATGAACAACTTTTACGGTAATAATAAGGATCAGAACCAAAACTATCACCTAAAACTCTTGCAGAAATTTTCTCAGTTTCATAGTAAATAAGAACTGGAATTTGGTAAAAGTTTGTGATATACCCATGAGATAACACATCCAAACCCTACACTTCCTCAAAGGCCACTTCAAGACTCTCTATTCTGAAAACCTACCGGTGACTAACATCACTCCCGTCATAGTCTTTCTGTTATTCTGAAATTTCTGTGCATTCATAGAATTACATTTCAGATGGTTAATACATGGAAGTTCAGTGCAGTCATTCAGTCATATCTGACTCTTTGCAACCCTTTGGACTGGAACACGCAAAGCTTCTCTGTCCATCACCAACTACAAGAGCTTACTTAAACTCATGTCCATCAAGTCAGTGATGCCATCCAACTATCTCATCCTCTGTCGTCCCCTTCTCCTCCTGCCTTCAATCTTTCCCAGCATCAGGATCTTTTCCAGTGAGTCAGTTTTTCGCCTCAGGGGGCCATGTTATTGGAGCTTCAGCTTTAGTATCAGTCCTGCCAATGAACATTCAGGACTGATTTCCTTTAGGATAGACTGGTTGGATCTCCTTGCAGTCTAAGGGACTCTCAAGAGTCTTCTAAAATACCACAGTTCAAAAGCATCAATTCTTTGCACTCAGTTTTCTTTATACTCCAACTCTCACATCCATATGACCACTGGAAAAACCATAGCCTTGACTAGACAGACCTTTGTTGGTAAAGTAATGTCTTTGCTTTTTAATGTGTTGTCTAGGCTGGTCATAGCTTTTCTTCCAAGGAGCAAGCACCTTTTAATTTCATGGTTGCACTCACCATCCTCAGAAATTTTGGAGCCCCAAAAAATAAAGTCTGTCACTGTTTCCATTGTTTCCCCATCTATTTGCCATGAAGTGATGGGACCAGATGCCGTGATCTTAGTTTTCTGAATGTTGAGTTTTCAGCCAACTTTTTCATTCTCCTCTTTCACTTTCATCAAGAGGCTCTTTAGTTCCTCTTCACTTTTTGCCATAAGGGTGGTGACATCTGCATATCTGAGGTTATTGATATGTCTCCTGGCAATCTTGATTCCAGCGTGTGCTTCATCCAGCCCAGCATTTTGCATGATGTACTCTGCATATAAGTTAAATAAGCAGGGTGACAATATACAGCCTTGACGTACTACTCTCCCGATTTGGAACCAGTCTGTTGTTCCATGTCCAGTTCTAACTGTTGCTTCTTGACCTGCATACAGATTTCTCATGAGGCAGGTCAGGTGGTCTGGTATTCCCATCTCTTTCAGAATTTTCCACAGCTAGTTGTGATCCACACAGTCAAAGGCTTTGGCACAGTCAATAAAGCAGAAGTAGATGTTTTCCTGCAACTCTCTTGCCTTTTTGATGATCCAACGAATGTTGGCAATTTGATCTCTAGTTCCTCTGCCTTTTATAAATCCAGCTTGAACAGCTGGAATTTAACGGTTCCCGTACTGCTGAAGCCTGGCTTGGAGAATTTTGAGCATTACTTTGCTAGCATGTGAGATGAGTGCAATTGTGCAATAGTTTGAACATTCTTTTGGCGTTACCTTTTATGGGATTGGAATGAAAACTGACCTTTTCCAGCCCTGTAGCCACTGCTGAGTTTTCCAAATTTGCTGGCATATTGAGTGCAGCACTTTCACAGCATCATCTTTTAGGATTTGAAAGAGCTCAACTGGAATTCCATCACCTCCACTAGCTTTGTTCATCATTATGTTTCCTAAGGCCTACTTGACTTCACATCCCAGGATGTCTGGCTCTAGGTGAGTGATCACACCATCATGATTATCTGGGTCATTAAGATATTTTTTTATATAGTTCTTCTGTGTATTCTTGCCACCTCTTCTTAATATCTTCTGCTTCTGTTAGGTCCATACTATTTCTGTCCTTTATTGTGCCCATCTTTTCATGAAATGTTCCCATGGTATCTCTAATTTTCTTGAAGAGATCACTAGTCTTTTCCATTCTATTGTTTTCCTCTATTTCTTTGCATTGATCACTGAGGAAGGCTTTCTTATCTCTCCTTGCTATTCTTTGGAACTCTGCATTCAAGTGGGTATATCTTTCCTTTTCTCCTTTGTCTTTAGCTTCTCATCTTTTCTCAGCTACCTTTAAGGCCTCCTCAGACAATTTTGCCTTTTTGCTTCTCTTTTTCCTGGAGGTAGTCTTGATCACTGCCTCCTGTACAATGTCATGAACCTCTTTCCATAGTTCATCAGGCACTCTGTCTATAAGACCTAATCCTTTGAATCTCTCTCTCACTTCCACTGTATAATCATAAGGGATTTGATTTAGATCATACCTGAATGGTCTGGTGGTTTTCCCTACTTTGTTTAATTCAAGTCTGAATTTGGCAAAAAGGAGTTCATGATCTGAGCCACAGTCAGCTCCTGGTCTTGTTTTTGCTGACTGCCTAGAGCTTTTCCATCTTTGGCTGCAAAGAATATAATCAATCTAATTTCGGTATTGACCATCTGGTGATGTCATGTGTAGAGTTCTCTTTTGTTGTTGGAAGAGGCTGTTTGCTACGACCAGTGCGTTCTCTTGGCATAACTCTGTTAGCCTTTCCACCTGCTTTGTTTTGTACTCCAAGGCCAAATTTCCTGTTATTCAGGAATCTCTCGACTTCCTACTTTTGCATTCCAGTCCCCTATAATGAAAAGGACATCTTTTTTGGGTGTTGGTTCTTGAAGGTCTTGTAGGTCTTCAGAGAACTGTTCAACTTCAGCTTCTTCAGCATTACTGATCAGGACGTAGACTTGGATTACTATGATACTGAATGGTTTGCCTTGGAAATGAACAGACATCATTCTCTAGTTTTGAGATAGCATCCAAGTACTGCATTTTGGACTCTTTTGTTGACTATAAGGGCTACTCCATTTCTTCTAAGGGGTTCTTTCCCACAGTAGTAGATATAATGGTCATCTGAGTTAAATTCACCCATTCCTGTCCATTTTAGTTCACTGATTCCTAAAATGTTCACTCTTGCCATCTCTTCTTTAACCAGTTCCAATTTACCTTGATTCATGGACCTAACATTCCAGTTTCCTATGCAGTGTTGCTCTTTACAGCATCGGACTTTACTTCTATCACCAGTCACATCCACAGCTGGGTGTTGTTTTTGCTTTGGCTCCGTCTCTTCATTCCTTCTGCAGTTATTTCTCCACTGATCTCCAGTAGCATATTAGGCACCTACTGACCTGGGGAGTTCTTCTTTCAGTGTCCTATCTTTTTGCCTTTTCATACTGCTCCTGGGGTTCACAAGGCAAGAATACTGAATTGGTTTTCCATTCCCTTCTCCAGTGGACCACGTTTCGTCAGAACTCTCCACCAGGACCCATCCATTTTCGGTGACCCTACATGGCATGGCTCATAGTTTCATTGAGCTGAACAAGGCTGTGGTCCCTGTGATGAGCTTGATTAGTTTTCTGTGACTGTGGTTTTCATTCTGTCTACCCTCTAATGGATAAGGATAAGAGGCTCATGGAAGTCTCCTGTTGGGAGAGATTGACTGAGGGGGAACTGGGTCTTGTTCTGATGGCTGGGGCCAAGCTCAGTAAATCTCTAATCCAATTTTCTGTTGATGGGCTGTGTCCCTTCCCTGTTGATTGACCTGAGGCCAAACTATGGTGGAGGTAATGACGATAATGGTGACTTCCTTCAAAAGGTCCCATGCGTGCACCGGTGCACTCAGGGCCCCCAACCCTGCAGCAGGCCATCGCCAACCTATGCCTCTGCCAGAGACTCCTGGACTCTCACAGGCAAGTCTGGGTCAGTCTCTTGTGAGGTCACTGCTCTTTTCTCCTGGGTCCTGGTACACACAAGGTTCTGTTTGTGCCCTCCAGGAGTCTGTTTCCCCATTCCTGTGTAAGTTCTGGTGGCTCTATGGTGGGGTTAATGGCTACCTCCTCCAAGAGGGTTTATGCCACACCCAGGTCTGCTGCACCCAGAGCCCCTGCTCCTGTGGCAGGCCACTGCTGACCCGCACCTCTGCAGGAAACACTCACACACAGTTCTGGCTCAGTCTCTGTGTGGTCTCTGGGTCCTGGTGTAAAAGGTTCGTTTGAGCACTCTGAGCAACTCTGGCAGGTATGGGGTTTGATTCTAAATGCAATTTCACCCCCACTACTATCTTGCTGGGGCTTCTCCTTTGCCCTTGGATGTGAGGTATCTTTTTTTGGTTGGACCCAACATTCTCCTGTCGATGGTTGTTCAGCAGTGAGTTGTAAATTTTGGAGTTCTTGCAGGAGAAGATGAGTGCCCTCTGCCATCTTAGTCAGATGGAAGCTCTATCACCCTGAAAAGTCATAAACTTTACAGAAGTAATGACTATAAAACCATCTCTTAAAGTTCTTATAATTCTCAGTTGAGTGCAGAGCAGACATACATATCCACTGAATAAATTACATGGAACTTAAGGAGCAAGTGAGAGAGAATCTGTGACGAAAGCACATTGGCCCCTGGAAATATTAAAATGTTTAATCAGATAGAAGATTTGGGCCCCCTAAATAAAGACCAGGAGCATAGGTAATTAGCACAGTCTTAGCAGCAGGAGAAAACCAAATCAAACCAAACCCCACTTCATTCTCCCATCCCCTTACACACTTGCACAGTTGGAAACAAAAGGCAATTTACTGGCACCCAGTACAAGTCCTTTCTGGAAGTGATTACTGTCACAAATCCACTTTTAGTCAAAGGTGTTAAAAAATGAGATGGAGATCATCCAATTCTTACTTACTTTTGTGATGAACTGTTAAAGAGTGATACAAGTGGATAGAAAAGAAGGTGGGAAGGGAAAGAGACAGAAGAATAGACTATAGGAGACAAAATAAAAAGTTCAAAGTGGAAAGAAAAAGTAACACTTCATCATTCCCGATTTCCTCTTGGGCTCTGTTGACTAACTGAAGTGTCCTCATTCCCTGATGAGAGGCCGGCTTTGAAGAGCTCAGAGGATTCCTTTAAAGTCTTTGGACCTCATCTCAAGTTGAAGGATGCACAAGTGAAGCTCCCAACCATCATGATATGTTTACAAGGTTCTACTTAACCTATCTTGATGAAAATATCAGCCGACCTTGAATGTTTACCACATCTCAGTAAGCATATATGGTAAATTCAGAAGAAATATACTATAGCCAAAAGAGACTACACAAAAGACAGAATCCAGAGTCTTATGAACTGTTCCTTCTTTGAAGCCCTTTCTAAAAAGAAGGAAGTCAAGGGCATCTCTGTTTACTCTTACCAATATCCACTTAACTTAACTATGTAGAGTCAAGTAAAAAATCTGAGTGTTTTATGGAGAATAAGCCCCTCTCCACTGTGAATGCTACAAAGTGTAGGGTCTCTAGTTAAGCAGATAAACTAAGCCCACTCATGCTCAGATTCTTCATCATTCTTATCTCTGCAGGAAAAAAAAAAAAAAAAAAAACACCCTGGAACTTGCTTCTATTCTCCTAGGTTAATTTGCCTCATCTCAACCTTCATATTTCCCAGGAGCATCTTTGTAGTAGAAACTCCCATTGAGTTTATAGATTATCTTTCCCCTGACCTGACACCTAATACTCAGGCATTTTTATTTAATTACCTAGTAGACATTCATTTTGTTTTTCATTTGAATCTCAAGCCTAACATAATGAAGAAGAAATCCTCATTCTCACAGGCCCCTGGCAACTCATTTCTTTAGAAACTTCTGCAGCTCAGTAAGTGGCAGCATGCATGTGTGCCCAGGTGCTCAGTCGTGTCTGACTCTTGTGACCCCATGGACTGTAGCCCACTAGGCTCCTCTGTCCATGGGATTTTCTAGCACGAATACTGGAGTGGGTTGCCATTTCCATCTTCAGGGGACCTTCCTGACCCAGGGATCAAACCCGAGTCCCTGCAGATCCAGCATTGGCAGGCAGGTTCTTTCCCACTGAGCTACCTGGGAAGCTCTGCTGTCGTTCAGTCGCTCAGCTGTGTCCGACTCTTATGGCAGCAAAGTTCATCAATTTGGTCTTCCCAAATTGTCTTCTTTAAAGTAACTGTCCCCATCACAAAAGTTTTAGGGAGTACAAGGTTGCTCAGCAGGAGAATTGATCTATCTGCTTCCTTGGCACAAAGGAAGTGAGTCCATGTAACTATGTCTAGACTAATGGAAATGAGCAGAACTGATATGGGCACAACCTCAAAGTGACCTTTAAAATGCAAAGTCACTTATCCTGCATTCCTTTTTTCCTACATTCTGTGGGCTGGAATATAGATATGTTGGTAAGAATCTGTCTATAGTATTCTTTGCCGAAAAATACTTCATAACACATAATGGTCACTCAAAGCTTTTTTTTAAATGAAAGAAAGAGGAACACAGAGTAAGGCAGCTATACATTCTCTTGCACAGTTATTAGATATCTGTTATAAATAATTTAATATTACTGCTAAGAAGAGTTCTACAGAAATGCTGAGAAAGAAAAAAGACAATGTATTCATATATGATGCCAAAAAGTCATCACTGAGATAATAATTATGAAAGATCTGAGAAAGAATAAGTAGGCACTTTATGTAAGTGAGCTATGTCTAGAAGCCACACAAAGATGTGATCTGCACTCAAGCTCAAGGATAAAGCACTGTAGAGCCAGGAAGGTGCTATCAAGGAGAATCCCTGTTTAAAAGTCAACAAAATCTACAAAAAAAGTAGAGATGAAACCAGCAACTTTTTTCAGGACAGTGTATATTATTGGCTCAAGTAAGTTGTCCAGGAGACTTTCCTGTTAGCTCAGCTGGTAAAGAATCCACCTACAATAAAGGAGACCCCGGTTCGACTCCTGGGTCAGGACGATCTCTGGAGAAGGGTTAGGCTATCTACTCCAGGATTCTTGCCTGGAGAATTCCATGAAAAAGCAGACTGGCAGGTTACAGTCCATGGTGTTGGAAAGAGTCGGACACAACTGAGTGACTTTCACTTTCAAGTTGTCCAGAGTAACAGTTAAGCTAGAGAATTTTACTTTGGTTAAATCTTTCAAAGAAAAAGAGCAATGTATTATGTCACCTAACTACAATGTTAGGAGAAAATTTTCAGACTTCAAGCAGAGCTGGAACCAAATGTCATGATGATGTCATTGGGGATCTACTATTTCTCTTTATCTTTTTTTACTTTTTATTTTGATCTAAAATTATACTTACAGAAGATTAGTAATTTAGATTAACAGAGAGTTCCTGCACACCCTTTCCTTCCTCAGTTGTCCTCTTGTTAACATCTTGCATAACAACAGTACAATTATCAAAGCCAGAAATTGACCTTGGTACAACAGTTCTATTGACTAAATTGCAGACCTTATTCAAATTTCACTAGATTTTTTTCACTAACTTTTTTTTCCTGTTCCATTATCCTATTGGGATCCCATGTTGCATTTATCTGTCATGCTTTTAGTCTCCTCTAATCAATAATAGTTCCTCAGTTTTCCATGTCTCTCATGATGTTGATATTTTTGAAGATTATTTGGTAGAATGTTTATGAGTTTGGGTTCCTCTGATGTTTTTCTCTTAATTGAAGTAAGGTTCTGTATTTTTGAAAAGAATATCACAGAAAATATGTTATTGCCTTCTCAAGGAATTTTATCAAAGGATTAACAGTGTAATAGTGTCTCATTACTGGTGATTTTAATCTTGATTAATTGGGTAAATGGTGTCTCCTGGATTTCTCTATTTTGGAGTTACTATATTTCTCTTTGAAGGTAACAAGTACCTTGGAGGAAATCATTTAGACTATGCAAGTTCTGTGTCTTCCACAAATTTTGTGCATTAATTTTAGTGAGATGCAAAATTTCAAGTACAAAAAGAATCCTCTTTTACTAGTATACATGAAAAATCACAATCTAAAATTTACTGGAAAAAAATGTGTATTAAGAAAAGCATATTGTACCAAAATAACATTTAAAAATTATGTGTCTAACTATTACTTTTGCTTCAAATGCTTTATACTAGTAGTTCTTATACTTTTCTAGGCCATGGAACCTCTGGAGTAACTGATGAAAGACAGAGATCACTCTAATCCTCAAAAAATGCAAATAGGAATATGTCGACAATGTTGGGAATTTATAAACCACCAAACCTCATCCTTAAATACCTGAGGGGTCTTTAGGCTAAGCACCTCTTTCTTTTTTAAAAAACTTTATTTGTTTTTAATTGGAGGATATTTGCTTTACAATATTGTGTTAGCTTCTACCATACATCAACATGAGTCAATCATAGATATAGATATGTCTCTTCTGTCTTAAACCTCCCTCCCACCTCCCACCCCATCCCATCCCTCTAAGTTGTTAATACCCCAGATGAAGCTCCCTGCATCATATAGCAAATTCCCACCAGCTATCTGTTTTACATATGGCAATTTATATGTTTAAAGCTACTTTCTCCATTCATCCCATGCTGTCCACCCCCACTGTGTCCACAACTCTGTTCTCTGTGTCTACATCTCTACTGCTGCCTAGCAAATAAGTTCATCAGTACCATTTCCTAGATTCCTATCTATCTATTTATCTATCTATCTATCTATCTATTTATTTATACCTGATGTTTATTTTTCTCTTTCTGACTCACTTCAGTTTGTATAACAGGCTTTAGGTTCATGTACTAACATACGTTGGATCATAGAAAAAGTAAGAGAATTCCAGAAGAGCATCTACTTCTGCTTCATTGACTACACTAAAGCCTTTGCAGTGTGGATCACAACAGCGGAAAATTCTTAAAGAGCTGGGAATACCAGATGACCTTACCTGCCTTCTGAGAAACCTGTATGCAGGTCAAAAAGCAACAGTTAGAACCAGACATGGAACAATGGACTGGTTCCAAATTGGGAAAGGACCACATCAAGGTTGTATATTGTCACCCTGCTTATTTAACTTATATGCAGAATACATTTTGTGAAATGCAGGGCTGGATGAAGCACAAGCTGGAATTAAGATTGCCAGGAGAAATATTAATAACCCCCAATATGCAGATGACAGAAAGTGAAGAGGAATTAAAGAGCCCTTCATGAAGGTGAAAAAGGAGAGTGAAAAAACTGGCATAAAACTCAACATTCGAAAAACAAAGATCATGGCATCCAGTCTCATCACTCCATGGCAAATAGATAGGGAAATGCTGGAAATAGTGACAGACTTTATTTTCTTGGGCTCCAAAATCATTGTGGATGGTGACTGCAATCATGAAATTAAAAGACACTTGCTCCTTGGAAGAAAAGCTATGACCAACCTAGACAGCATATTAAAAAGCAGAGACATTACTTTGCCGACAAAAATCCATATAGTCAAAGCTATGGTTTTTCCAGTAGTCATATATGGAATGTGACAGTTGGACCATAAAGAAGGCTGAATGCCAAAGAATTGATGCTTTTAAGCTGTGGTGCTGGAAAAGACTCTTGAGAGTCACTTAGATCCCAAGCAGATCAAAGCAGTCAATCTTAAAGAAAATCAAAGCTGAATATTCATTAGAAGAACTGAGGTTGAAGCTGAAGTTTTGGCCACCTGATGCAAAGAACTGATGGTGAGAAAGACTGAAGGCAGGAGAAGAGGACAACAGAGGGCAAGATGGTTGGATGGCATCACTGACTCAATGGACATGAATTTGAGCAAGCTCTGGGAGATGATGAAGAACAGGGAAGCCTGGTGTGCTGCAGGCCATGGGGTCACAAAGAGTCAGACAAGATAGAGCAACTGAACAACCACCTCACTAGGACTGACTCAAATTCATTCCTTTTTATGGCTGAGTAATATTTTATTGTATATGTTATGTACCACAACTTATGTAAGCACCTCTTTCTTAATGCAATAGAACAACGGTAAGTCAATTTGCTTTTCATGATGTCCTTCCCTCAGTTTTATGGTATTAAAAGGGAAAAGAGGGAGGGAGGGAGGGATGGTGAAAAGGAAGATAGGAAGGAAAGGCAGATGAGGGGTTAGGATGGAGAGATGAAGAGAGGGAGAAAGAAATAATTATAGTATTCCATATGCCCATTACTTCCTTTTCCCAGAGTAGAAAGAAGTCTACAAAAAATGACCAATTCTTCCTAATTATTTTTCCCCTAAACTGCTTTTTAAGTTGGGTCTTGAAGTATATTAGAAACTATTCATTTTACCCCATCCAGCTTTTCTTTTCTCTGTCATCCCACCCATCCAACATCCCCCCATGCTTTTTTCTTTCTGAGTACATTGCTCCCTCAAATATTTCAAGTTTCTTTCAAATACATGTTCACAGAAATTGAATTATATTTTTTCAATTAAAAAAATAGAAGAACACTAAGAAGTTTTGACATTTACTTTTTTTTTTTTTTGACATTTACTTTTAAAAAACAAATTTCACCAGGATCCTAGGGTTGCTTTGTCCACACTTCCACATAGTCTTTAAATACCTAAAAATATTTGAGGGTCTGTCTTCTTCTTTAAAACTGCTTCTCCTCTGAAGCAATTGACCCTATGTCATGAAATTTTTGCAGCACATGTGCACTATGTATACTCACTATCATGAAACTCCTGTTTTTCAGTATGTTGGGATGTTGACTTAAATGCATTTTATTTAAAAATTAAAAGCAAATTTCATAAGCTATTTGCTTTGCACTGAGGAATTTGGGTCAGTCAGAGAGAAAGACAATGGGCTTTTTTCATGGACCTGTTTGGAGGTAAGAACCAGGCCTTTCCTAGAAGGACTCTGCCCTTCCCACCTGAGGGAGCTCTGAGTGTTCTTCAGGAACACTCCAGAAGGAAAGGCAGATGAGGCACAACTATTTCCTCATCCTAAGAGTTTTCATGCCTAATCACTGTTCCAGAAAATCTTGAGGCAAGTCTACTGCGTTAGCCTTTTACATAATATAATTTGGAAAGACTTTTTTTTAGCAAACCTAATTCCGATGAGTCCATCTGCCAAACCCAAAATTTGAGTTTTTCATACAATGCGGATGTAATAACAGACTCAAAGCACAAAAGATAGCATTTGTACAATCTATTAAGCAATAGTCAAAACCTTCCTTTTGTAAAGAGGAAAACTAACTGTATCATCTTCTAGCCAATACAATAAGTCTTAACTAGTTTAAGCTTTGAAATTGCCACATCAAGAATTTCTTCTCTAGATGTTCAAAGTCATGGAGAACATTTTGATAATTAGAGCTGTCCTTATGACCTCCAATTTCTTTCATTAACACTAAAGAAATAAAGAGGAGACCTTTGAAGGCCTGCTGCTCCTGCTAAGTCGCTCAGTTGTGTCTGACTCTGTGTGACCCCATAGACTGCAGCCCACCAGGCTCCTCTGTCCCTGGGATTCTCCAGGCAAGAATATTGGAGTGGGTTACCATCTCCTTCTCCAATGCATGCATGCATGCTAAGTCGCTTCAGTTGTGTCCGACTCTGAGCGACCCCATGGACAGCAGCCCACCAGGTTCCTCTGTCCATGGGATTCTCTAGGCAAGAATACTGGAGTGGGTTGCTGGAGACCTTAGCTCCCTATTTATCCATGGAATATTCTAACTCACTGAATTTCTTTATAAGAAACACAAAAACAAATTTTCACCAAGCAAGTTAGCATAAACATCTTCACAAAAAGAAAACCTAAAATTTGATTTCATATTAACAGAAGGTTGGACTAGATAATGCAGAGCCTGTTTCTCAGTAATGGTGCTATTATATGATAGTTGCATATAATTAATTATACTTACTTTAGCTATTTGCTTTCTGAGGTTGTTTTTTGGTATCCTGAAAAAGTGATCACTCTTGAGAATAAGCAAGAAAATAATGGATTCCAATACTCCCCTCTCCATTTCGAAATCACATAGATCTGTATTGACTCATATTTGCATTTTACTTTTCCACTTAAGCAACTGTTTCCTCTAATCATAAAAGGTGGAAATTTTTTAAATTAATGAACTTTCACATAGTGGATGAAAGTACATGTGATTCACCATGTTAGGAGCGAGACACTGTATCATAACACTGTATTACAACTCTATTAAAGCCAGTAATTTTGAGATGCTTCAGCAACTTTTGGCTTTTGTGTTAAAAGTGGCATCAGTAAGCACATCACATGTCTGAATTTAGATATGAGCTTTAAGAGATTCTGCTCTCAAAGCACATAAGAAAAAAGAAACTATTAAATTTCAGTGAAATGATGTTTCTGTGGCCTAGTTTTTTGGGATTGTGGAAAGAGAATAAAAATTGGGAAATTCTTAAGAGGTCCATTGTAATTCACCAGGAATTTTCCAAACACAAGTTCTACACCTATGTGTCCTATTGAAAGGTGAGTATTAGAGGTTCTGAGGTTGCTCAAATTGTCACCATCACTTTAATTAATGAAGTCAGAGTATGATAAGAGGACTAAAATGATAAATGACAGGAGTTAGTTAGATAATTCCTAACTAACTAGAAGTTATCTGTACTAATTTATTAACTGTGTGACCATGAAAACAGATCTTAGCTTCTTTGAAAATCTCTGTCTCTTTCCTTAATCTATAAAATAAGAGAGTTGGACTAGATGATTTCTCAGTCTTTTCTAATTAATACTTGTTTGATAGCCATCACAACTTCTAATGTATGAGAAGTTTAAGGAGGGCTCTACTTGTGATTTCACAGATAAGACTTTAAATGTTCCTCATCAAATAGCTCCTCATCAATCTAATTATGCTTCTAATATCTCTTGCCATATTTTATCCATAGCTCATGTGGAGATATTTATAACCCATCCTACCTTCAAACAAAGTAAAATGAAAATCTCATCATATTCTTTACTTAATAGTTTAGCACAGAAGAACAGTAGTTGCCTCTCCCAGGCACCTTAGAAAAAGTATGACCAGATGGACAAAAAGCCAGAAGACTTTGGTCCATGTGTCCACTCTTCATTGCCTTGGCAAGCTCTGAAAGCAGAACTTCAAAAGTGTCTCTGGAAAAAGTTGCTGAAATCAGTTCTCCTGCTGGCCTCTGACCAGGCAGACAATAGAAAATATCATCTGAGCTTGCACAGTCTAGATAGCATTTTGCTTGACCATATGGACAGTTCCAAACAGATAAAATCTAGTGGCTTCCTTCAAAGAGTTCATTGTGCATTCAGAGCTACTGAGTCATGAGTAACTTTTCTTCTATTCCTAGTCCTCTCTTAGATATACAACCATTGACATAGTTCCATCAATTAACAGTGTAATTGAGTAGTATACACATATTTTAACATTACTACAATTTAAACTCTTACATTGGTCCAAAAATAAATAGGTTAATGTAACAAAATAGCCTGAATCAATGTTTTGTAACTGATAAAAGAGAGACCGCACAAACCAGGGAGGCAAAGATGACTTGCTTGGTCACCAGAGTAAAGAGAACTGGAGAGCTATTGGGATGGAATCAATGTGTGGTCAATTTAGGTTTTTCTCACACACTGAAATAATCTCTTGTGGACCAAAGAGTTAACTGCAAAAGTTGTATGCAACAAAAGTAAGTATTGCTGAATGTAATTTGATTTCTGCATAGGGAAGGTTCATTGAGCTTAAAAGCAATGGAAAAATTATGGTATAAAAGATAAATACATTTAATTACACATATATTTTAAATATTGTGTGTAAATTAAACTGACCAAAATAAGAAGGCAAAACACAAATTAGGTGATAATACAGAATATATCACAGTTGAAATACCATTCCCACATAAATTTCCCAGAGATATTGTCGCAGACATCTGCATCTCCATAAGTAAGAACTATGAAAAGATGATACACATACACACACACAAATGAAACCATTCTGTCAGATTAGCAGGCTTTCCACTGATAGCACTCAATTTTAGGGAAATTGTGAGGAAGTCAACACACAGCATCTTCATAACCTTTGTTTAGAATGTTAAAGAGTATATAAAATTCCTAAAGCTAAGTGTGGCAATATATTTCCAACACTTTAAAAATTTCATACAATTTGACTTCTAGAAATTTAGCCTAAGGAAATAAACTGACTTGTGGACATTTAAGCACACAGTTGCTTAATGCAGTGATCATTATAATGGCAAATAATTACTGAGTTAAGCAAGGAAACACTTTGAAAACCAAATAATGGATTAAATTATAGTTTACTTCATGACCATTGTTTTGAATAGTATAGGAAATTTTTATTTATAATGTTAGCTGAAAATCAAAATAGGGATTATATAGGATATAAACTCAACAATACAGTAGCACTGGCTTATAAAGCATAAGGTAATCCTAGATAAGATTATCCTAAAATGTTGACAGTGTCTATCTTTGGTTGATGTCTATATACATATTTTATGTTTTTGTTTAATTTTTAAAATTGCTTCTATCTTCAACAAGCATTATTATAGAATAAAAATTAAACCAAAGTTAACTGGTGTTGTCAGGCAGGGATTCTAGGCTCCCATGTGCAAAGAATAATCCGGAAGGGAGTCGGGGTGAGGCTCTGAGTTGGCACCAACTCCTGGCCTCAGAGTCATTCTCTCCTCAGGGGAGCAAAGGCAGGAAGAAGGCAAGGGCAGAAGGCAAGGGCAGAGCCTCCCTCGCCTGGACATTAGAACATTACTACCTATAAATGGTAGGAATATTTACCAGGTATTTATTTATCTCATGAGCTTAAATTGTGGGAAATGCACAAGGAAATGGAGGAAATCCAGATATCAACAACATGAGTGTGAGCATTTGAGGAGTTTAAAGCAGATGTTTTGGTAGAGTATATTATAAATAAAACATGCTGCTGGAGATTGCATCTGGTTGCACCCAAGTTGACACGTAACACTCTCTCAGAAGCACAGTGGGTAAAGCGCCATGAAGGATTTGATCTCTGCTCTCTTCTACCCCATCTCCAACCGCTCTGCCTTTGACTGGCTGCTTCTCACCTTTCCTGGTCTCCTTTTCTTTCCACTGGTCACTCCTCCCGCCTCAGGACCTTTATACACACTCTGTCCTCTATTCGGATATTCCACCCTCACATATTCCCATTAATTCCTCTGAAACCTTCTAATCTCCTTTCAGATTGCACTTCCACAGAGAAGCCATTCCTCAACCTCTATACTGGACAGGTCAGGTATGCTCAGTTATGTAACAACACAGAATCTTGGTCCTTATTGGGAAGATCCCCTGGGGGAGGAAATGGTAACCAGCTCCAGCATTCCTGCCTGGAAAATCCCACAGAGAGAGGAGATGGATGGGCTACAGTTCATGGGGTTGCGAAGAGTTGGACATAATTGAGCAACTGGGCGCACACACACACATACACACACACACACCTATTTAACACTGTTTGTAATGCTATATTCAAGGGGGTTTTAATGAATGGGTCTTTGCTTCAATGATACTACAAATTCAATACAAGCAGAAATCTAAGTCTCCTTTGCTCATCATAAAATGTCAGCACCTGGCACAGTACTGGCATAGAGCAGAAAACACTAATTCAAAAAGATACGCACACACCAGAATTCACGGCAGTACAAGAGTCAAGGTATGGAAGCAACCCAAGTCTCCATCAATAGATAAAAGGATAAAGATGTGAACATTACTCAGCCATAAAAGAGAAGGAAATTCTGCCATCTGTAGCAATATGTATGGAACTGGAGAATATTACAATTAGTGAAATAAGTCAGACAAAGATAAATACTGTATCATGTCACTTATATGTGTAATTTAAAAAATAATGCAAATGAATGTATATAGCAAAAAAGAAACAGCTATAGAAAAAACTAGTGGTTATCAGAGGGGAGGGAAGATGGAGAGGCAAGTTGGTATGGGAGTAAGAGATACAAACTGTATATAAAATTGATAGGCAATGAGGATATACTGCACAGCACAGGCAAACATAGCCACTAGTTTGAAACAACTTTTGTATTATAATCTGCAAAATACTGAATCATTGGAAAAGACCCTGATGCTGGGAAAGATTGAAGACAAAAGGAGAAGAGGGCAGCAGAGGATGAGGTGGTTGGATAGCATCACTGACTCAATGCACGTGAACTTGAGCAAACTCTGACAGATGGTGGAGGACAGGACAGTCTGCAGTCTGGGGGGTCCTAAAGACCTGGACAAGACTTAGCGACCAAACAACAACAACAACATCTGAAACCAATATAATATTTTAATCAACCATATTGCAATAGAAAAAATAAATTCCGTACGTATTTGATGGATGATAACATAACATACTAGGAGAAAAGTCATGGTAGAAGAAACTGAATTGGCCACCAGGCAGTTAGGTGACATATACTACGTAAGGAGCCAGAGGTTTGATCAATGGCCTAAAAATGCAGGACTCTGTCTTAGACCAACTGTTTATTTGGAGGTGATGGAAACAATAACAAATGCTACAATAGCTGTCTGAAGATTTCCTAGGTCTTTTAACATGGGACATGAAACAGTAAACTGGACCAGCTACTAATGACTTGCCTTGAGAACCAGTCCCAATTCTACATCCAGTGATGTCGAGTTGGTATCTTGAAATCTGCCTTGGTGGGACTATTTACACCTGGGAAATTAGCAAATGCAAAAATCACTATGGTTTTTCCAGTAGTCATGTATGGATGTGAGAGCTGGACCATAAAGAAGGCTGAGCACCAAAGAATTGATGCTTTGGACTGTGGTGTTGGAGAAGACTTTAGAGTCCCTTGGACTGCAAGGAGATCAAACCAGTCAATCCTAAAAGAAATCAACCCTGAATATTCATTAGAAGGACTGATGCTGAAGTTGAAGTGCCAATACTTTGGCCACCTGATGAAAAGAGTCGACTCACTGGAAAAGACCCTGATGCTGGGAAAGACTGAAGATAGGAGGAGAAGGGGACGACAGAGAATGAGATGGTTGGATGGCATCAGTGACTCAATGGACATGAGTGTGAGCAAGCTTCAGGATATGGTGATGGACAGGGAGACCTGGCGTGCTGCAGTCCATGGGGTCACAAAGAGTCAGACACAACTGAGCAACCGAACAGCAACAACAAATCACAAATCACTACTCCCCCCCCACCCCCCGCCATTTTTGGAGAGCTGATTATTAAATATTTTTCATCACACCTCTCACATCATGCCATTAAGTTCCAAATCTGCCTCATAAGCCAGTGCATAGTCTGTATTTTAACTCATTTTTTCTGTAGTTCCACATCCCTGTATTTTCAGATATTCTTTTTATGTTAGGAACATTAACCCTTGCCTCTAACATAAGTTGAAAATACTTTGTTCCCAGTTTTCTTACTTGTATGTTTATTTACAGCATATTCTGCTATGCAAAAATTGAACACAATCAAAAATTTCAACCTCTTTCTTTGGATTGTTTATGAATTTTGAGTCAGTAAAGTTCTCCCATTCCTGCATCTGTAGGAAGTCACCCATGCTTTCTTTTAGAATTGACACAACTGTTGTTTTTTTTTTTAACACAATCTCTGATCCCTTCGGATTTGAGCTTCATGTAAAATATAAGGAATGAATCTTATGTTGTCTTTTTATGTATTGCCATTCTCCAACACTACTTAAATCTATTTTTTCCTATTTGTTGAGATATGTGGTTGACATTTATAAGTATTCTAAATTTTCTTATATGATTGGGTTAGTTGCTGAATTTTGTTTTATTCCATTTGGTCAGTCTGTCTATCTATGTACCATTAACAAACAGCCTTGATTTTATTCCCTTTTTCAGTATATATTTAATTTTGAAGATAGCTAGCTGTGTCCCCACTGTATGTACAAATTTCCTCTTCTTTTCAGTAATTTTCTGTCTATTCTTGCTTGCTCTCCTTCCAAATGAACTTTATATGTCAGCTATTGGGAAAAAATGATTTTTTAAAAATTGGAATTACCTGAAACTAATAAGCAGTTTATATACATATATATATATATAGTTTTCAAGATATTGAACTTTTCTATCCAGGAAAAGAGTATGCCCTTCTTTTCAACTCTCAAAAATGTTTAATGTTTTCCTCATCTAAGTTTTGAACATTTCTTGTAGAGTTCATACAAATGAATTTGATTTCTGTTTTGATAGAAAATGAGATCTCCATTTTATATACTGACATTTTTGCTTGTGTATATGATGCCTATTGATTTTTGTCTGTTAATTTAACAACTTATTATATTAAATTCTCTACTGTTTTTGACAGCTCTCCAACATTTCTTTTAGGATTTACAGATATAAAATCACTTATTTTCCATCTGGACATACTTTTACTTTTTCCTAACTCTTATATCTCCACTTGTTTTCTCTTGGGTTGTTTTCATCGACTAATACTTCCAACCAGAGGGTGGGAAAAAGAGAGGGAAAAAGGGAGAGAGAAAGTTCATGATAGGTAAATATGATCAATATACTGAACGTCTATAATATAAATGGATATTGAAAGTTGTAAAATACCCTTCTGCTACATTTGGAGATGATCATGACTTTTCTTCCTAGTCTTACTATATCAATGAAACAGAATTTCTAATAGTGAATCCCCTGAAATTAACAAACCACGTTGCATTCCTAAAATTAACCCCAGCACTTGGTCATAATAAAATTACTTTTAAAATGTTCTGTTGATTTCAGTTTTCTAATATTTCCCTTAAGATTTTTACACTGATATTCATAAGTGAGATTTTTTGTTACTTTTCTTTTTTGGTACAATCATTCAGCTTTGGGGATTAATGTTATACTAGATTCAAAACATGGAGTTGAAAGATTTCTTTCTTTTCTATATTCTCTGACATACTTTAAGTGCATTGGGAGTGATAATACCAATGATAATCTCTTTTAATGATGGAATTATCAAATCATTAAAGGTTTGGTAGAATTTTTCTATGAAACCTAATGAACTTGGTGCTTTTCTGTGGGGAAGCTTCATTTCTATTTATTTATTGTTCTATTTATACTTTACTAAGGAGAGTTATAACAATTTTTATTTATTCACTTGTATCAAGATTTCAAATCTATTTGCACATAGTTGTGTAAAATAGAACTTTTAAAACTGCTTGGTCTGATACTGTTATGTTTTTTTTATTTCTAATGTGTGTTTGTGCCTTTATCATTTTAAAAACTATGCTAGGTAATAGTTTCTCAAATTTGATATTAATGCTATAGCTTATTATTTTAGAACTATTTTTCTATTTTTTAACTCACTAGTTTCTATTTATAGCAATTCTTTCTCTATGCCTTCTTTTGATTCACTCTTGCTTTTCTAACTTTTTAAATTAAGTGTTTAATTCATTTTTTAAAATTTTTATTGACATAGCTATTTAATGCTATAAAATTTCCTCTGATAACTGATTCAATTATATCTCAAAGATTGTTTCCTGTTTTCATTACTGTTATTTCTTGGCAATTTTGCAATTTTGAGTCCCTTCTTTGAGCAGAGTGTTTTTAATAGAATGTTTGTAAAGAAAATAGAATTTTATTTGCCATTAGTATATCCTCCTTCCTAACCATAAATGGCTTCAAATAGCTAGTGATCTCCAAAAGAGACATACAGATGGCTAACAAACACATGAAAAGATGCTCAACATCACTCATCATCAGAGAAATGCATATCAAAACCACAATGAGGTACCATCTCACGCCAGTCGAAATGGCTGCCATCAAAAAGTCTACAAACAATAAATGCTGGAGAGGATGTGGAGAAGAGGGAACACTCTTACACTGTCGGTGGGAATGCAAACTAGTACAGCCACTATGGAGAACAGTGTGGAAATTGCTTAAAAAACTGGAAATGGAACTACCATAAGACCCAGCATCCCACTGCTGGGCATACATACCGAGGAAATAAGAACTGAAAGAGACACATGGACCCCAATGTTCACAGCAGCACTGTTTACAACAGCTAGGATATGGAAGCAACCTAGATGTCCATCGGCAGATGAATGGATAAGGAAGGTATGGTACATATATACAGTGGAATATTACTCAGCTATAAAAAAGAGTGCATTTGAGTCAGTTCTCATGAGATGGATGAAACTGGAGCCTATTATACAGAGTGAAGTAAGTCAGAAAGAGAAACACCAATGTAGTATATTAACACATACATATGGAATTTAGAAAGACAGTGATGATGACCCTATATGCAAGACAGCAAAAGAGACACAGATGTAAAGAACAGACTTTTAGACTATGTGGGAGAAGGCATGGGGGGGATGATTTGAGAGACTAGCATTGAAACATGTATATTACCATATGTAAAATAGATGACCAGTGCAAGTTTGATGTCTGAAGCAGGGCGCCCAAAGCCAGTGGTCCAGGACAACCTAGAGGGATGGGGTGGGGAGGGAAACAAGAGGGGGGTTCAGGATGGGGGACACATGTCTAGCTGTGGCTGATACATGTTGATAAATGGCAAAACCCACCACAATACTGTAAAGTATTTAGCCTTCAATTAAAATAAATAAATAGGTCTTTTAAAAAGTAAATAATGACACTTCCTTCAGTTCAGTTCAGTCGCTCGGTCATGTCTGACTCTTTGTGACCCCATGGACTGCAGCACACCAGGCTTCCCTGTCCATCACTAATTCTTGGAGCTTGCTCAAACCCATGTCCATTGAGCCGGTGTGATGCCATCCAACCATCTCATCCTCTGTTTTCCCCTTCTCCTCTTGCCTTCAATCTTTTCTAGCATCAGGGTGTTTTCCAATGAGTCAGTTCTTTGCATCACGAGGCCAAAGTATTAGAGTTTCAGCTTCAGCATCAATCCTTCCAATGAATATTCAGGACTGATTTCCTGAATAAGGCATGTCCTTATGATTAAACTCAAGTTCATGAAGAAAAATAGCAAAATACAACACAATCAACCTTAGTGAGAAAAGCCAAAAACCAAGTGAATGGTAAGCTTCTCCTAACTTTTAAGCCTTCCATTTCCAAGTTCAATCATTGGCAGTTCTTCATCTCTGATTCCCTCAGGTGACCTGCTTCCTTTGTAGAGCCACAGTATGGAGACTTTTAGTTGACCAGATGTTTTAATACTGTCAAAATACCATGTGGCCTATGTCATCCCTTGCGAAGGACTGTGGAGTATATTCAGTCTCTGACAAATGAGTTTGCACTGCAATAAGATCTCCTACTGAGATGGGCAAAAAAAGGAACTTTTTTGCAGGGGACTGAGAAAAGGATTTTCATACATGGTGCTTTACTAATTTTTTTTTCTGTTTAAGTACATTCTCAGCAATAGGATTTAACTTCCCATTGTTTAAGGGGGCTTTCAGCAACTCTTTCGTAAGCAATTCCCAGCAATTCTTTATAAAGTAAGGATGAAAGCTCATACTGACTCTATACACATACACTGAAACAAATCTCCTCACCCCTCTAAACTATAATTTAGAATCCAAACCTCAAACAGTGCATCATTTCCTTCCTGCTACTATGGCTCAGAGATGAGTAAATGTGGACTTCAGCTTTCTATCTGAGAACTGATTCCTTCTTTCTCATCTCAGTTTAGTTGGTACCTCATACGGGGTCAGCAAATGAAATGTGATTACACCTCAGTCTTCCTGAGGCATTTGGGAGTTCACCATGAGTCAGGGGAAAAACTCAGCAGCGTTGCCGAGAACAAAAGCCAGAGGAATAGGGCCAGCGCCAGCAGAGATAAATCAGCACGCCAGAATGAGGGCCAGTGCCAGTGTAAGCAGCTGTGAAGAGCTAGAACCCTGCGGCATTAGGAGAATAGACCACAGTAGAAGGCCAGCAGCCAAACTGGAAGTTCAGGGGGCTGGAGAGAGCAGGCTCACTTTCCCAGCTGACCAAATCGGATCAGATCAGAGTCCGATAAGAATTACTTTGTTCAACCTGAAGCACCCTTCAGAAACAGCGCCAGGGCTACACAGCGGGGGTCAGTGGCACACTAAAGAGGGATCCCCAGGAAATCCATCCTCAAGAGTGAACGAGGAGGCCGTTCTGGAGACTCCTGGAAGACCATGTTGACATAACCATAGCTGAACACTAAACTGCCCACGCCTCTCTAAATGCTCAGACAGCACACAGTCCCAGGACCTGCCATCAAGGAGCAGAATTGCAGTCCCCTGCTCCCAGCTCTCAGAATAAGACAAAGTAGGCCTGAAATGAAGATAGGAAGGAAACAGGTGGGGACATGAAGTGTTAATATCATTTTATGTGAGAAATGTCCCAAGTGTAGGTCCAATCAAGACTTTTTTTTCCCTAAGAAAGTGAGCTTCTTATAACTGAAATGACCTCTAGCTATGTAAAGATATTTCTCTTTACCTCCCTTTGTCCTGGTTACCTAAGGAAATTCATTTAAAAATAAAAAAGAGATTACAATTTCTACTCAAGGTGTGAACTATTATGGTTGGGATGTGTCTTGCACTCTCCAAGAGCAATGACTGCAGTGAATGTAATATAATTGGAGAAGAAAAACCTGTTAATTCATTCCAAAGTAAAAGTAGCTAACAACACGATGGCAACATGTAAGGTGACTTGTTTTGATGCTGCCCTATCATCTAGATGCTCGTTCTATTAAAGTAGGCTTAAGGAAATGATGTAAAACTATATTTGTTAATTGTGTTATTTTGCCTCAAGTTTTCTTTGTTAAGTAATACTAAGAACTAAAAAAATACAAAAAGGTATCACATTATTTGCTTCAAACTTAACTTTATTGTTCTAATATCACTAAGTAAAAAAAGAGACACAGAACAAGATGCCATTCTATGAATTCTGAGAATAATCACAAAACATCTAATTTGTCTCTTATGTTGAAACCAAGAAAGATATGTTTGGCATTTTTCTAGTTCCCTTCAAATATCATTATCATATAACAACCTTATTCAAGACCCAACAAAGGCCTTAAAAGTCCATGATAACTAATCTTGAGCAAAACTCTATTTGTGAATTTATTATTTTAAGATATATTTCATACACACATATGGATATGTATGTATATATATAGTGCATTAATAATGTGTATACATTATTTTACATAGTTAAAATTATATTTTATATAATTAAATATGTAATTATTTATTATATATATGTTAATATATGTATATATACATAATGATACTCTCATAGTGCCAGGTATTCTTTAAAATGCTTCTAAGCCTCAAACATTATAATAACATTATGAAATAGGTACTGTTACTGTCAACTTCAATTTACACATAAATAAACTGAGAAATAGAGTATCTACATAAGTCATCCAAGGTAACACAGTGGGGAATTCAGGCAGTTTGACTCCAGAGATCCTGCAGAGATTCATGCTGTTTGGATTTTGCTGATTGAATCTCCAAAGAACCTTTCCTTTCTAGTTAATAAAAGCACCTTGAAGTAATTTTACTTTGGCTTCACACATTTTATTGTTATCCACTACTGAAATGTGATACTGATTTTGAAATCCCAGTTCTTATTATTATCATCTTCCTAATATCATCATTATCATGTACAGTCAACACTCATTTAGATTTACCCGTATGTGCACCAGCACCTCTGCTAGCTATTGCTACTTGCTTCTCTAGCCTTCATCCTAGGAGCAGATTTCTTTTTTTGGAAAATGCAAATTTTACATGCTCTTTCACCAAGATTCTGAGGATTGTACATTTTTTCAGTGTTTTTCTTCTGCTTTTCCTTTTCTCTTTTGTCTCTGAATAATAGTTTTGCTGGGTATAAAACTCTAAGTTAGGAATATTGTCTCTCACCACTTAAAATACATCATACTACTATGTTTATTTCTATTGCTATTTTTGAGATGTCTATGTCCTCTCTGCCATTAATTTGTAGGTATTGAATTTAGTCTTTCATTGCTTTTAAGGTTTTTTAAATATATTCTTTAGTTTACTGACACAAGAAATGTCAAATGCAACTTTTTTCTATTTTCTTTCTCCTTTGGATCCCAAGAAGTGTTGTTCTTGTTGACAGTTTAAAAAAAGGATTTAGGAATTAATAAGTATTAATGAACATTTGACATTTTTCTCCATGAATTTTTGTCATTTCAACCACCATATAAATATATTAAATTCTTAAAGAGAAGGAACTTATTTTTACATCTTTTATATCGTCTTTTGTAAGACAGAGCTCCGCACCCAGTGAAAGGGTTTCATTAATGATTTGGATTTGCTCTTACTTCTTGTTTGACCTAATTTTTTCAGATTCAATTGTTGATATTAGGTTAACATCTCCAACATTTTGTTCCTTTCCTTTCTCTCAGCCTAAGACAAACCATTGAAACCAATGATTAAATAAAGGCAAAATTCCAGGGCTTATAGTTGAGATTCAAGTAGAAACTGCTACTGCTCTCTGGTTTTCAGTTATATTGTGTATAATCAATCAGATCAAATTATCTAGTTGAAAACTACCTCAAGTTCGTCTAAAATGCCAGGTTAATAATATACAGTTTTATAGAAATATCTTTTCATTCTAAATAATCCTAAAGTCCATCTCAGATCTCTTCTATAAAAGTGAATTCTCAAGAAGATATAAATACTTTGAGTGGCAACATGTTTGTACCCAATAAAGCACAAGATAATACCAAAGTTTTTCTGTTGCATAAAAATTAAAACTTAGTGAGCACTATTGAATTACAACCTTAGCCAGATAGGGATTTGAAAATGGAGCATCAATCTGAGGCACTATGGAAATAATCCATCTAGACAGGTTTAGGGAGGAAGTAATGATTTATCAGATATTATATGCAAGCTTATTTAACTTATATGCAGAGTACATCATGCTGGGCTGGAAGAAGCACAAGCTGGAATCAAGATTGCTGGGAGAAATATCAATAACCTCAGATATGCAGATGACACCACCCTTATGGCAGGAAGTGAAGAGGAACTAAAAAGCCTCTTGATGAAAGTGAAAGAGGAGAGTGAAAAAGTTGGCTTAAAGCTCAACATTCAGAAAACTAAGAACATGGCATCTAGTCCCATCACCTCATGGGAAATAGATGGGGAGACAGTGGAAACAGTGTCAGACTTTATTTTTTTGGGCTCCAAAATCATTGCAGATGGTAACTGCAGTCTTGAAATTAAAAGACGCTTACTCCTTGGGAGAAAAGTTATGACCAACCTAGATAGCATATTAAAAAGCAGAGACATTACTTTGCCAACAAAGGTCTGTCTAGTCAAGGCTATGGTTTTTCCAATGGTCATGTATGGATGTGAGAGTTGGACTATAAAGAAAGCTAAGCACTGAAGAATTGATGCTTTTGAACTGTGGTGTTGGAGAAGACTCTTGAGAGTCCCTTGGACTGCAAGGAGATCAAGCCTGTCAATTCTAAAGGAAATCAGTCCTGAATATTCATTGGAAGGACTGACACTGAAGCTGAAGTGCCAATACTTTGGCCACTTGATGTGAAGAATAGACTCATTAGAAAAGACCCTGATGCTGGGAAAGACTGAAGGCAGGAGGAGAAGGGGACAACAAAGGATGAGATGGTTGGATGGCATCACCAACTCAATGGACATGAGTTTGAGCAAAGTCCAGGAGTTGGTGATGGACAGGGAAGTCTCATGTGCTGCAGTGCATGGGCTTGCAAAGGGTTATACATGGCTGAGTGACTGAACTGAACTGAATGCAGGGGAATTTTTGGAACCTTAAAAAAGGTAAATGATGGATATCTTTTTTCCCCATCTTCTCCACTTCTTTCAAGCATGTTTACATCCAAAATGATTACTTAAGTGTGAATTTATGCCTATCTTTATTTATGGCTATATTCCTAGAATATGGCCTGACATACAGTAAATGTTCAAAAATGTCTAATAAATGAATGAATACTAATGAATATCTAAATCCCCTGGCACTAGATATTAATATGTTTTGAATAATCAGCATTTTAAAAAGTCACATGGAGACTGCTATAAAGACAGTCCTGTTGTCCTCATTTTTGGCAATCATCTATGTTTTAGCACACAAAAATTTTGTATGTGTGTTTGGAGAATGGCTGCTCAGACATTTCACAATTTACTGCTTTTTTCATGCTGAATTAGACTTATTGTGAAACATGTTCACTTTTTGGTGCTTTGGAACCTGTCTGCTCCTGGGTGCCAATTACACCCTGGCAGGAGCCCGAAGATCTCCCTGGAGCAGCCAGTGTCAGCATCCCATAAAATATGCTCCTGAAATGGATCGTTCTTCTACTCGGGGAACATGCAGTAGAGGCTTAGCTAAAATAAAGAAAGGACAAAGCTATGACATCTAAAAATAAAATCAAAGGGGATCAAGTTAGGGTTATTTATACACACTGATGCTGGGCTAAGTCTAAACACCTCACAGCTGTTCAAAACTTGAGAAGAAGAAATCAACTATATCTCTAACATCTACTTGGCTAGAGGGTGCTAAGGCCAGGTATCTCTTCCATCTACCACCAGCAGCCTTTGCTACAACAATTCTGCCTCAAGTCAGTTTAAAGTTGTGGTTAAGAAAGTTAAATTTGATGTCAGAAAATGTGGGTCCAATCTGTGCAACGTCTTGGCTCTGTGACCTTGGCAAGCTATTTCATCTCTTCCATCCCTGGTTTTCCATTCACACAATGGGAAAAATAACGGTTCTTTCATTCTAGAGTTATGGTGAGGATTTGATGAAATAATCCATGTGAGGCACTCAGCCTAGCTTCTTGCTTATACATTCTCAATAAGCATTTACAATTACTCTCATCACTGTAAGAATGTAAAATGGTCCCGTGGTTATTACATCTGAAGTATCTTTCTACTCCAGTTGAACCTTAAAGGATAAAATGTATAGAGTAAAATTCTAAGAGGATAGGTGACCCATTTTCCTCCCCCAAAACCCATATGTCAGTATGACTCAAGGTTGAGTCATCCTCCCAGACTTGATGCTGTCTCCATATTCCTAGTTCTTCTTCATGATAGTCAGACTTAAGATCCAGTGATCCCAGAATGAAAATTTATCCCTTATGACATCTGTAAGGAATCGTTCTCTCTGGGTTCATATTGCCCAGAGGGTAGAGGATACCATTACCTTGCTTTGTACTATGATCCTCTTCTCAGTCTAAAGCTCAGTTCAGACCTCAACCTAAATCCTGAACTTCTTTGATCCCAGAAAATCAAGGTTTCATGCCCACTTTGTGACACCTTCAAGTCCTTTTATCTATTAACACCTATTCCCCTTGATCCTCCTATTTTCACCTTTTTTTATGTCTTTCTCCCTCTCTATAGTGTTCTCATTCTTCTCTAATATCATTATTTAACAGCCCCACAAAATAATACTGGAAATATTACCTATAAAAACCACTGGGCAGTAACCATGAACTTGGCATTAATTGATGAATCCCAAGAGTGCTTTAAAAGTGTATGCAAAAATAGTATGTATATTTGCGTGCATGTGTGCACGAGTGTGTGTGAGAGAAAGAGACAGAGAGGGTGGGAAGAGAGGTTGTGGAGTGTGTATGTGCATGTGTGTACACACTTGTTTTCCTAAGGACAGAATACATTGTTTTCTTCAGATTCTCAAAAACTTTCTGATACTAAAAATGTTAAGAACCTCTACTAAATTGATCAAAGACTATAGAATTGTTTTAATGTGCATTAACCATTATATATCAAGAGATTAAAAATATAAAGATGATGACTTCTTAACAAATATTTATTTGTTTAATTGCTAAGGAAATAAGTGGATCGGAGCCTCTGCCTTCAAGAAGTTCACATTCCACCTAGAAGAACAATGAATTTTTAAAATGAGAGTATTTTATTTTGCTTGTCATTTTTGTTGTGTCTTATGTTAATAAAGAGTCTGTGTGTAGTTAAAAAAAAAAAAAAAAGCTGAGAAAGATTGGAGGATGGGGTAGAACAATGTTGAACAAATCATATCCAACACAGAGGAACAGGAAATAAGGTATTCTTAAGAATAAGGCAGTTTTAGAGAAAATATGAGTCTGGGGTTAGAAAAATTGTTAAAGTCATCACTAAATAAACAGTGAAGAAGTAGACAGCTAGAGATGTGGGACAGAGGTGAACTTAGTGGATACAGATAAGTGTCAACGGGCTATGAACAGGATACAAATTATAGTCTCAGTGGTTTAAACCCAGTCAAAATGAATGGGTGGTCAAGATGTATTATAGCCTGGGTGGTCAAAGAGCGGACAGAATAGGTCAAAGGAGAGTCTCCTTGAACTACAGAAGACCTGACTGAGCACATTTGTTCAAAGAGGATGAGTTACCAGCCATCACAAGTTTCTTCTTTTTGTTGGAACATTTGTCTTAAGAGTAGTACTCTGGTCATTGTTCTTTTGATTGTACAAGGAAGTGCATACTGTTCTGAGTACAACTGTTCTAGCAAGCTGTGGAGACTATTAAAACACTATACCCACCACTTGTTTCAAGACTTGGTAACCAACTGTAATGCATTACAAAGCAAAACAAAAAGCAAGAACAACTGCAATCACCAGTGACCCCACAGAAACGGTCTGTAATGAGAAGTCATTCAGCAGCATGATTTCCTAAATATAAGTATACAGAAGTATGGAAAATTGTACAAAGACAAAAAGAATAACTGGGTTCTAAACACTCAGTCTATTATTGATACATTTTTTTGGAGATCAAGAATTAAGGAATAGTCAAAAGTTGTTTAGTGAGATAAAATTTGGGGGACAGTGAGAAAAATAACTGTTGACTGCTGGCTTAGTTTTATTAGAACCAGACCACCATACTGGATACTGCAGCATTTCTGCTTGTGGCTAGAGGTCTGGGTATAGTTTTTGGAATCTGCCACTGTTTTTGTGTGCCTTGAAGTTTCTTCCAATTTCTAAATATATTAAGAGAGCATATGGCCTTCAAAGGAGACCTACTCTGACCTCAATGACTACAGCTTCTATTTGTTAAAACAGTTTAGAAAAACAGTATTCTGATATTTTCACATTGGTAAATATCCTCTGACCATACTCGAGAAAAACAAACAAACTAACTAACTAAAATGTGCAAAAATTTTCCCAGATCTCTGTGGAAAACAAATCATTGTTTTGATGTATTCAGATGTCAGAGGTGAAAGTATAGTATAAGTAATAGCTGAAGTTTTTCTGGCTATAATCATGACAGAAAAATTCTAAGTGATTTATTTAAGCCAATTATAAAATTTCAGGTAACTCTATGAAAACACATGTAGGTGGAAAATAAAAGGGAATAGCAAACCAGATAGATGATAGATAGATAGATGTGAGATAGTCTATAGTTCCCTTTAATGTTGCTAAATAGGTTTGATAATTGAAAAATACATTTTAAAAAAAGAAAGCAATTTAAGGATAAATCTTAGATACCTTCCACTGGCCTAAATGAAAGAAATCTCCATTTTACTTATGCAGTTGAAACTTTAAATCAAGGTTTGTTTTTCAATATTCTAATGGATGTAAATTACTGAGTACTCACTGTTCTTTAAACAATTAAAGGGAGATTCTTGAGTAATAACATCATATAAATAACTCCTAAACATAACCCAAAGCCTATAGGCTTATAAAGTAAATAAACAAACTAATAATAATTATGTTTCACCTCTCACCATTGCCTCATGGTAACATACCTCATGTCACCTAAGGCTCATAGAAGGGCATTATGAAAATAGAGTATGCTTAGAATAGCTTCAGAACACTTTATGACAACCAGTGAGGGAAAATTAGAAATCAAGCCAAATAATGCTAAGATCAGTACCTCTGAGCTGTGGATACAAGTTCGCTATTCTTGGCAAGCCTTCATGGCCATGACTTTATGGTACCCACTGGAGAGGAATGTGAAATGTCCAAAAATGTTCCCATAGTAGTCTATGCCCAGATTGCATCTATTTTTAAAGAAAGGAACACCTCCCACTTAGCTCTGTATTCCATGAGACACACAGATTCTAAAGGTTGGAAAGATGAAAGGGTGAATTCAATACCTAAGTCCAGATGGAATTGTGCCTTCCCTGAGCTCAGAACAAACCAATCAATAAATAAAAGAATATAACAAGTTAAGTGATATTGACCTTACCACAGAAAAAGTCCTAAAGCACACATCACCTTTATCTAAACTGGAATGTCACAAAATAAGTCATTTATCTTAACTTGGCAAGGGCACAGCTTCACAGGAATGGATGCGTGGTGTCAGAAATCACATCAAGTAATGGAATAACTCAGAGGCAAGTGAACAGAGGACCAGAGGGGTTTATCTGCGGACTCTCAGAGTCTGTTCAGTCATTCTCTGTGGGGTTCAAGGTTCCCTGATTTCAAAGCCCAAGGGCAGTGTTCTGTCACTGAGTGGCACCCTGTTGCTGAGTGAACAGACAACCTGCATTCCTCTCTGACAATCAGCTGGAAGATTCAGACAATCTGTTCAGGCTAAAGCCTGGAATGGCTGATACTTCTTTGATTTGCTTTGCCAAAGTAACAGAAGAGAACAGTGGCATGTAGTGAGTAGAAAGAGTGCTTGAAAAGATTCTAATTTAAAAAATTAAAGAATGTAAATCAGGAGGAAAGTCTGTTGAGACTTCTATAACCAACATCTAAGGATATCATGTGTTTTTCTTTTTTCCCCCAACTGCATTAACAAGGACTGAGTTATAATGCATAGAGCTTTTGACTATCTATGTTATTGGAGTATATTGATAGGTAACTAGATGGACTCATAGGTAGATACTTTTATATAAATATATACATAAATACAGTATCTAGAAAGATTTTTTAAAGCTTTACCTTCTTTTATTACCTAGCATGTGTAACTCAGTATGTGGCACAGAGTAGATTCTTAGAAAGTGTTTGATAAATCAATGAGAGAATGAATTCTTGGATTCTACTTCCTCTAAAAAAAAAAAAAAAACCATTACAGGAGTTCAAAAGTCTTGTTTTCATCTCCATTCCCTTTTTATCTTTCCTCCTCCCAAATTCCCTAAGAAAGATGCCAGTAAATAAAATCATAAAAATTAAAAGTTTTAAGATAGAAAAATAAGAGAAGCAAAGTAAAAATATAATTTTACAATAAAAAAGAATTTGAGTTTTAAACATCAGTGGTGTCATCATTTCATTAAAATTAGGAAAATAGTACCTACTATATGAGAAAAAAAATTATGTTCTGAAAGATTTATGCCTCCTATAAAAATAAAAGACATGCATAGAATAAAATATTAGCTTAAGATTATGCAAGACTACAAACTTGGCTATTCTATTAATATTAACCTAGTGAAACTGGGTATGCACAGCCATGCATGTGTGTATATGTTAGAATGTGTGGACAGTGTGAGAGAGAGAGAGACTCCATGTATGCTGTGTTTTCTTGGTTTCTTGCTGGTAATGATCTCAACTATGCACTGGTTTCTGTACCCCTGGTTTCCACCAACTGAATATAAATTATCAGTTTTAAAAGTTTAGATTATTCTGAGCAACTCTCAGTGCAATTTACAGTTGGAAACTAGAGTCTATTTTGGTACCTTTTTTTTTTTTTTCCAAGAGAAAAAAAATACTGAATTTTTTAAGAGTCATTTCATTCAACAGCCACCAAGGGTCATTGTTAACTGTTATCAATAAAGAAACTTTCGTATCATATGGTCTCTAGTGGTTTTATTTTTCAACTACATAGTTTCATACTGTCATCCTAACAGCACCCTGGTTTTACTTTGGAAAGCTATCTTTCCCAGTCTATGAGCAAATAGGGTGAGAAGATAAATCTTGATCCTGCCCCACTTTCCCCCCATACTGGTTTTTCCAGTCTTATCCTCTTAAAATCTGGCACAGTCAAGAATAATGTGGGTGATCAGAACTTGATTCATGGAGTTCTCGCTATCAAGATGTTGAATTTTGAGCAGAGGAACTCAATGACAGAATAAATAGTTTTCTTTTTCTTCTGGGTTGGGCATTTTTTATTATTCTACTCCTCTATTCATCACTTGAAAACTCTACAACACCTCTTTTGTTTATTCAGCACTTCCTTCTGGTGCGCTTCAGCTGCAAACGGTTGAGACAGTCATATTTCTCAGCTTAAAGCACATTAATCACCATTGGCCCAAGCACAATTTCTCTTTATCCATTCATTCATTCCTTTCTCTCTTCATTTTTACCATATAACTTTCTCCTTTCCACTTCTTCTCTTAAACAGCCATTCTAATGTGTATAATGTATACCTGTCTAAATAGATTAATACTAACATTGTTTGTGCACGTTTTTAATTTCCATAAATAAAATGTTATATACATATATATAATGTATATATTTATGATTTTTATATTCTTTACTCAGAATTATTTTAAATATCTATCCATATAGCTATGTATATATCTAAGCTGATGCTTTTGATATAAATAATTATCATCTACTACATTTTACCCATTCATTCCCTTAGAGTGACTTCAGCTTTCTGTTTCCATAATAATATTGAAATAAACATTCTTATGGGCCTGGGTTCTTTAGAATACATACTAGGTAACAGGACAGGCATACGTTTTATTTGACAAAGCAGTAACTATCAATAAAATTGAGAGCATTAACAAAATAAAGTCTCTGTCCTCACGAAGTTTATGTCCTTCAAGAGAAGACAACAAACAAATATATAACAGGAAATACAAGGGAAAATAACTGGTTGAGAGTAACATATGCATGTGTACACAAAGTTTAGCATTCATAGGATTGAGGTTAAAAATATAAATTTGAGATCCAGTCATGAAACTCTATAAAGTCACCTAGAAAGTTCAAATAGATGATGCATTGGTCTGGGGACAGAACTCTGATGCACTTAAACATTTAGAGATTAAAAACATTAGAAAATGCCAACAAAGGAAACCAAAAATGAACTGCAGGTAAGACAGAAGGAGAACCAAAAAGAAGTGGTGTCCCAAACCATTATTTTCTCCAAAAAAAATCATACAGTGTCAGGTTGCTGTTTGGTCAAATGACATGAGAATTGAAGTTAACTTTAAGTCTAAAACTACGGAGGTCATGATGATGTTGATAATACGGATATAGCTGTACTCAAATAGTGCAATAGGTTTATGAGAATATTAAAGATAACTTGCAGACAGTCTTCCTTTCAACATCATTTTGAGGAAATTTGCTATAAAGTACAAAAGAGAAATTGGGTCATGGCTGGAGGAAGATAAGTAGTAAAAAGAATTTTTATAAGATGGACAAAATTACAGCATGATTTTAGGCTGCTGTGAATGTCAAGCCAGGATAGAGGAAAGATTAAAAATTTTGATGCAGGAATGATGAATTCTTAAATGTTATCCTTAAATTGGTGAGAAGGAATGACATTTGAAATACAAGTAGCAAAGCAGCCCATGACATGAAGGTAGGCCATTCATCCTTAGTGACAGGATGGAGAAAAGAATTTGGGGGCATAGATGAAAGTAATGGGGGCAGGGAGAGGAGGAATTGGTGGGGTAGATATGGTGGTAGAAGAGAGTGGAACATCTTTTTCTTCTATTTTCTTCTTCAATTGGCCTCATTTCAACTATCCAGCTTTTTCCACCTTCACTCTTTGCCTCTCTTAATCTATCAACAAACTCTTGATGCTTCAGAATATAATGTGTCTGCACAGTGTATTTTCCGCGCCTCTATGTCTCCCATTTTTCTCTTATATCATCTTCCCCAATCAGTCAGTTAACAGACGTGCACTTATTTTTCAGTACAAGTCTTAGCTAAATTTCCCTGACCTATTCAGTAGCTTTGTTGCTGGGTTTATGTGTGTTTTAAGATATCGTATTACTTTCCACTAGACTGTGCCTACAAAAATACCTGGGATAATGTGAAGTCATTGTTTTATTTCAATTATTTGCCAACACATACTAAAAGCCAGGCATTGTCCTAGTTCTTAGTATACAACCATGCACCAAAATCCTGCTTTTAAAGCACACACACTCTAGTGACTTTCATAGAAAATAAGTCTCCAATGAAGCATCTTTCCACTTTAGTGATGGGGCAGCTTTAGAATTTAGAGCTTCCCTGGTAGCTCAGTTGGTAAAAAAAATCCACCTGCAATGGAGCAGACCCTGGTTCGATCCCTGGGTTGGGAAGATCCACTAGAGAAGGGACAGGCTACCCACTCCAGGATTCTTGGGCTTCCCTTGTGGCTCAACTGGCAAAGAATCCACCTGCAATGCGGGAGACCTGGGTTCGATCCCTGGGTTGGGAAGATTCCCTGGAGAAGGGAAAGGCTACCCACTCCAGTATTCTGGCCTAGAAGGATTCCATGGACTGTATAGTCCATGGGGTCACAAAGAGTTGGACAGGACTGAGCAACTTTCACTTTCAACTTTAGAATTAACATTTGCTCATAATCGGTTTCATTTTACCCTCTATGGCTAAGATATAACATAACATTAAAAGTGTAGTACACTTTTTTCATTTGTTTTCTTATTTTCTTTTGCTTGTTTTTGCTACATAACCTAATCATAAATAATGACTTTTGTAATTTAACACCTCAAAAAATTGTGACTTTCGGAAATGTGGGTTTGAAGACTGAAATATTTATTTTTTTTTAATGAAACAAAGATGAATATTTTTAATGATAAAAGGCAAAATTCACAAAAAAAGATAGACATCACAAACCATTAGACACCTAACAACAAAGAAACAAAGATATATAAAGAAAAATCAGAAGAAATGTAAGGGAAAAGAAAAAAATACATAACCATAGTGAGACATATTAACATTTCTCTGAGGATATTTTATCAAGTGCAGAAAAAAATAAGAACAGGAGCATCTTGAATGATGTCATTAATAATCTAAATATAATAGATTTATATTTATATTAATTTATATTAATCTCATATTCTACACAAATACATTTAAAATTTTGTATTTTACATGCTATTATTAGATGTCCATAAACTGGCAACAAGATAAACATTACTAAATTTCATCAGTTATACATATACACACATTTTAAAAATTATTTTCCATTACTGTTTATTACAAGATATTGACTATAGTTCCCTGTGCTATAAAATAAGCCTCTGTTGCTTGTTGCATATCTGTTTTTTTAAATTAAAAGTCTAGCATTCTAATTTTTAAAAAGCACTTTGTTTTGAGTTTTCTCTCCTTCACGTTGCTATACATTTCTCAGTCTGCCATTAAACTGACAATGGAAATTATGGGAGAGCTCATATTTCCTAGGACTAGCTGAAAATGAAAATGGACACATCTGGGTGCTGGCTGCTTTATCCTATTTTTTGTCCACAGGGGTCTAAACTTTTGGATAAGTTTGCTCATTTTAATTAGATTCATTATCCTTTCCAACACTGATTTATCATACACTGGTAGCCATTAATATTTGCAAGGTAATTGTCAAATCCAAAACTAGCATATGGATTCCCCTACCCTAAAAACAGACAATTTACTTTTTACTATCAACAGGATTATTTAAAACAGACACAAGTCCACCACAACAGTAATCCATAATAACCAAGAAGGAAAATCTTACACCATCCCATTCTAAGTTACTGGAATCACTAACTCCATATTTCATTTTTGGAAGGCTATCCGAGATGCAAGTTTGTTTTCCATTACCTGACATGGGTTTAAGAAATTAATGGAACCATCTTCAATATAGTTTACGTAATTTAAAATATTGGCTGCACACTGGTGCCTATTTATTCTCCAAGTCCAGGAAAAATTTGAGTGAAAACTTTGGAACTGTCTACGAGTAAAGAAATAGTGAAATTTTAAGTAAGCATTGAGAACTGGTAAAATGAAAAACAAGTTTTAGATTTATAATGGTATTTTTTTCATTATCAACATGACATTTAGAAATACTTAGCCTAAAAAGTATCTTGTCCTCCTTACTTTCAGGATTTTGAATTAAACGTGCTGGGTTTTGACTCCTTTTTCTCAGTGGACAGCATTGGGTGTTGTCCCCTCTGAGATCAATAAGGGAGACAGGGCACCATGGAGACCCGTGACATTCTCCCTTCCATTCAGGATTATTTTAAGGAAGAGAAGAGTCCATACCAATGTGTTTCAGCTAGAAGAATGGGGATCCGCACTCTGGTTGATGCACAGTTCCCATTCACTTAAATGTGCTAGTAAAAGAGAGAACTGTCATTCCTGTTCTCCCATCAGTCTTGCTCAGCAGCAAATCCCTACAGGTCTGAAGTCTTCATGAACAAGCTCAAAGCATGGAGTCACCAAAAGGCCATTGCATGGAGAAGAAACAGAATACCAGCCCTCCTTCCAATCCTAAATTCCTATCCTGCCTCCCAATAACACATACTTCTGTGTGTGTGTATGTGCTTTGGTGTGTGTGTGTGTGTGTATGTGTTAATCACTCAGTCATAGCCAACTCTTTTGCGACTCCATGGACTGCAGCCCACCAGGCTCCTCTGTCTATGGGATTCTCCAGGCAAGAGTACTAGAGTAGGTAGCCTATCCCTTCTCCAGGGGACCTTCCCAACCCAGGGATGGAACCCAGGTCTCCTCATTGCAGGTGGATTCTTTACTGTCTGAGCCGCCAGGAAAGCCCACTATACTAGAGTAGGTAGCCTATCCCTTCTCCAGGGGATCTTCCCAACCCAGGGACAGACCCCAGGTCTCCTGCATTGCAGGCAGGTTCTTTACTGTCTCAGCCACCAGGAAAGCCCATGAATACTGGAGTGGGTAGTCTATCCCTTCTCCAGGGGATCTTCCCGATCCAGGAATCAAACCAGGGTTTTCTGCATTGCAAGCAGATTCTTTACCAGCTGAGCCACCAGGGAAGCCCATATCAATATGTACTGATCAGCAATTAGCTTGAATTCCCTATTGGCTCAGCATTTTGAAACTTTGAACTAGTGAAGGGCAACTAGTTGATCAAAGTGATAAACCACTTCCATAGTTTGGCTGAGCTGTTTATAGAACTAAGATGATTTGTAAAGGCCTGTCAAAAAACAGTTTTATCAAAACCATACAGGATCCATTAAGCCAATCTGGGGTTGACTTGAGAACTATATTTCTTTTAAAAAAAAAAAATGGGTTTGCATGAGGTTGTTTCCTGCAACCGAAATCTAGGAATAAATAAAATCATCTTTGTCAAGATATTTGTGATTTTAATAACATCTGGGTCCCCTGTTATCATTACATATATTTTATTAAGCATTTTGAAATCATTTTTCTGAGTCATGAATCCCAAATCATCCATTTCCTAGAGTTGTTTGCTTCAAACATTTTACTGAATTATAAAATGTGAAAAGAACAATGCACATGTCATGTGCACCACTGGATGAATTGTTACAAGTAGAACCTAGCCATGTAACCAAGCACCCAGATGACAAGCAGAAATTCTCACCATCCAAGAGCCACTCACTCGCTTCCTCATGTATAATGACATCCTGATGGCTAATAGCAGAGACTAGTCCTGGTTTTGTACCATATAGATTTTTTTCATATATAGATACAATAAAGCATCATCATTTGTTATATGCAAGCAAAATTGTATGTAGTATTATAATTCCATTTCCTTTTAATAACTGGTACAAGTAGGAAATGAGTAAAGGGCTTCCCGGTGGCACTAATGGTAAAGTACCTGCCAGCTAATGAGGCAAAAGAGAGGCAGGTTCAAATCCCCGGGTCGGGAAGATCCCCTGGAGGAGGAAACGGCAACCCACTCCAGTATTCTTGCCTGGAGAATCCCATGGACAGAGGAGCCTGGCAGGTACCAGTCCACGAGATCACAAAGAGCCAGACACGATTGAAACGACTTAGCACACACGCAGAAAGTAAGGAAATCAGTATATCTACTCCAGGAAATTCTGAAATTCTTCCAAAATATTTGATTTCTAGAGCTGCCTTGTGTGATTTTCTTCACTTACTAAGACATATGTAACTGATGTTTATTTGTTTCCACATCATAGACTTGGACTTCTTTCTGAGAATCAAATACTCTTAGGCTTCTGTTTTGAAAGGTTGAATTCTGAACTGCTTGTAAGCTGATGGTCATGATAATCAATGTGTCAGGAATTGGAGCTGAAATGAAATACACCTGCAATGTCCTACTGGATATGGTGGGACAGGTTCTGTTTCTTTTTCTCTTTCCAGCTGCTCTGCTTTCGACCCTTCTTCTCAGCATCAGTTTTCTCCTGTTCTGATTTCCTGTTGGGATCCAGCCAGGCTTCATCATTTCCTGCCTGCATGACAATCTGCCCTAGACCTTGTAATCAGCTGCTCCGCTGTGATTCCTCCTCTGATCTTTACCTCGGGCTCAGGAGACCTCTGGGTTGGAAAACTGTGCTTAATTTCCATACTTTTTCTCTCATTTCCCTCCACCTTTCACACAGCCCTGAATGAATATTAACAATGACATTTTCTTACTCAGAGATGTTTAGATATGGAAGGAGAACTTCTCTTATTTGGTTTAATCAGAAACAAGAACAAGAAGACTTGGGGAAACTGAAAGTTGTGCATTTTCATAAAGTGCTTCTAACAGCTGGCTTTGAGGCACTGGTAAGTTGTCATTTTCTCAAAAAGTGCATTACCTTTCATAATAAATATTATGTTCAGTAAATATACAGATAGGACTGTCACAAACATATCATAAGTTCATAACTGCTAGTGGCATGGATTCATACAAATGTAATTAAAATTAATTAAATTTATGATAAATTAATTTAATTAATAATAAATAATTTAAATGTATTACAATTTTTAAATGTTTGCCCTTTGTGCAGTCCCAGGTTACCTTTCTCATTGTATTCTATGTTGTAATAAGAATATATTTTGTACTGTGCCATCTAAACCTAGGACACTGGTCACAAGTTAAATCTGAAAAGATACTATAATCAAATCATCTTATGGTCCTCCACCCAGTGCTGTTAGAAAAATAATTAAACATTCCCTACTGACATTGGCAGTATAGGCCAAAATGGAAGAGTTTATAAACTGGGTCAATTATTATTAAATATCAACACAATATCATTAAAAATAAATAAACACTATAACTCTATTCTTCTAATGAGTACCACTTAACTAGTAGGAAACACTTGTAGGGCTACATGCAGCCATTTTACTTAAAGCTAATATGTGGTCTACAAAAATAACATGTAAGAAATCCAAATTGAGCCTGGTTTAGGATTCATATCAAAATCCACTGGGGCTGAAAACATGCATTTTCTTCCTTCAATTCACTAAATTATAGAAGTTTATATTCTGGGCAATTTCAGAATCGTAGAAACCTAACACTAACATTTCTGGATGCTGTCATCAACAGTTCTTAAGAAAAATAAAACCAGGAACTCCACTGATTGAACAATAGCTATGTATATTCCTACAGAACCTATCTAAATAATCTCCTATGATTGGAAGATGTCCTATATAAATAAAAAGCTTTCTGGAGAAAAAATTAAATAAATTTCCATTGCAATAGCTGGCAGTACAAATCCATCATGTGCTGGTTTTAAATTAAATTCAAACTTACTCCTAGCTGTCCTAGGGTCTTCATTACTTAAAATTAGTAATCATTTCAATAGAAATCAAATCCTCACTAGGAAGTTCACTCCAACTCTCATCCTTTAGGTGTTGGTCAATACCTTCCAATTTTAGATTGCTAAAAACAAATCTAGTTTTCTGGTTTATAGAGCTACTTCTCCATTTTCCTAGTCTAGCATCTAGGATATCAACTCTAAGTAAATGACAGTTTTACTTCACTGCAGAGTGCTATGATCCATGTGAAATTTTAAGAAATTCTGTCTTGACTGTAGTACATGCTATGTTGAGGGCATGCAACTCATCTGGTCAAAAGAAGTATAGTAAAGTCATGCTAGTTTATTATTTATTTAGCAGAAATAGTTTGGCAGACCATCATAATGCCCCAGACTAGAATAAATTAACTTAGTTAGTCAGTTTCTAAGTTAACTACACTGAGTGAGGCTCTGCATTAGGTACTCAAGGGAATCACAAGGATGAATAAAATATGATCATTGTCCACTAGTAGCTCACCATCTCTCTCTGGCAAAAGATGGAACTTCTATCACCTAGATGTACAGATCACTAAAGTAATTTTCTTTCAAGAAACTTTTTAGTTTAACAATAATCCAATTAGGTGCATAGATACAGATTTTCTTCCCACTTTTAGACAGAGCATGTGTACCAAGAAAACAATAATGCATTTCATTTCCTGATCTATTCAATACTGATTTATTAAAACAAATATGGAAGGAAAGCAAATGGAAAGTAATGATCATAAAGTTAGTCAATGTTTATCATATACCCACTATAGATAAATCACAGAAGTACTTCTAGTAGAAAATAAAGCTGTGAAGGAAAAGGAAGAAAAATGGAAATGAATGGGAAAAGTAATGTGGTCAAAGGATAACAGAGGCTTCAAGATTAAGAAACACAGAAAAAAATCACTGAAATCTATAGAATTAAAAATGAAATGTACTTGCTGAAATTGATATTATCATTATTATTACTCTATTATTTTTATTGTGGAAGAGAATGAGAAAATAATCCTAACTCAGGGAAGGTTAAGTGGACAGAATACAATTAAGAACTATTTGGGCTGGGAGAGAGTGGAGGAAAAAGACAAAGAGTTGAGTCTTGGGGAACAGAATCAAATGTGAAGAGTGTAGAACAGAAACTATGGTTTTACTGGAGAATATGCTATAATATTTAATGAATGCACCAACTCATAAGAAGTACAATCACAGCAAGAAAGTTACCATCTAAAGAGTAACACATGATATCTCAGTTGTGCAGTGTTGAATATATTTTCCTTATTAATGAAAAGGAATAAGATATAAAAATAAGTGAAACCATTTAAGGAGTGGTATAAAAGCAATGATTTCACATTCAAATATCTGTCAAACATATTATATGTCAGAGAAACCTTCTCACCAGAACACTGCTCATTCACAAGATGTCTGAAAAAACAGGACAGCACCAAAATGCAGTTGGCCCATCGCTAATTTTTTTCATAATTTATCTGAATTGAAGTTTGAAGCAAATGTACATTTCAAGGTGCATCAATTCCTTTCCAAAGTATTCCAATGCAAGATGTAGAACATTTCTGAGGGATTACACAACTGGGCTGTAGCCAAATAGCATAGGGCTTCCACCACCCCAGGCAGTAATCTTGAAATGAACATCCTGGAATAACTAATTACTATTATACATTTTGTGGTTTCAAAACTTAAAAAAAGAATCAAGGCAAAAGTTCACATATGAGTGCTCAGTTGGATTAATGGAACAGTTCTGACCTCACTGGCCACCAATCAGGAAGAATGAAATATATCGAGCATCTTAGTACAACCACACAATTCATATAACAATGGCATAAATATCATAAACTGCTGTTAAATGGGAAACATGTTGACCCGTGTCATAAAATCCTTGAACCACAATGAATATCTTCAAAAATGATTTGTATTCCCTTGCTTATCCAAACTCTGATTCTCATTTATTTGATATTTTGAGACAAGAAATTCAAATGCAATATAGTCCCTAAACATGTTACTTCTGTGGTAGAACAATATAAAAGTTACAAAATGCCCAGGTTTTTCTTCCCCTCTTTAAAGCTAATGAATAATCTCTTAAAATGTACTAGATCTGCAAAGATTTAAAATAAGCAACTTTTATCCATGTATGTGATTCCACTTAAGCTGGTAGTAAATGACAAAATAGGCCAAACACAGAACTTCATTTTACATTTATGTTCAGAGTCAAGGTCTGAATGAAAATCATAAATAATAAACTTTCTCTTATACACACACATACATATACATCGACACACATACATATGCAAATATATGCATATATACACATATACAAACATTCCTGCATGAAAGGATCGTTTAAAGAATGTGAAGCTAGTTTTAATGAATAATTTAAAATGTTTGAGCTTCAGAAGGAAAATAGAGTATGCTGAATTAAAAATGCTATATTTTATATAAATATTAAAAAATTTTTGAAAAATCAGTGGAAAGACTTTACTTAAAAGAGATCTAAAGTCAATGCTTCTGTGAGGTACTTCAAAGTAATACTTTATTTCTATGATATACAGTATCCTAGAATTACAAAATAGTAACAAACATTTTGACACTCTGCATTATTCTAACTGCTTCACAACTATAAATTTATTTAATCCTCACAACAAACTTGTGACATAGGTACTATTATTATCACCTTCATTTCACAGACAAGAAAACTGGTGCAAAAAAGTTAAGAAATATGTCCAAGATCAATGAACTAGTAAATGTCAGATATGAGTTTTGAAAACAGAAGTCTGAAAGCAGAATCAGTAATCTAAGCTACTATCTCATAATGCCTTCCTCAAAATGCTACTACAGTGGACCACTGAACAACAGTTTGAACTGCGTGGGTCCACTAATACACAGATTTTTTTTCAATAGATATATTGGAAAATTTTTTGAAAAGTTGCAGCAGTTTGAAAAAAAAAAAAAGACAAACCATGTAGCCTAGAAATATCAAAAAAATTAAAAGATTATGTCATGAATGCATAAATATATGTACATACTAGTCTATTTGACCATCCACACCATAAAACACACACAAATCTATGATACAAAGTTAATCTTTATCAAAAAAGTATACACATAAACACTGACACTAACACACAATACAAGGTGCCATTTGCAGTTGAGAGAAATGTAAACAAAGGGAAAGATGCAGTGCTAAATCGTAACTGCATAAAAATAACTAACACATACTGCAGTGCTGTTATAATTTTGTAGCCACCTCCTGTTGGCTATTGTGGTGAGCTCCTGTTGTATTAGCTGAAAATACCATGTGACACTAGTCATCTCCTTATGAGCAGTTTGTCTCTCCAGTAAACAATCTATCTCAATTAAAAGTGATCTCTTATGGCTCTTGCATACTTTTCATTGTGCTTAGCATAATACCATACACATCTTGAATAACACCATGAGACCCATACAACTTGCTACTAGTGATCCTGGAAGAGATCCCAACAAGCATAGGAAAGTCACGACATTGCAAGAAAAGGTTAAATTGCTTGATATACACTATAGATCAAGGTCTGCAGTTATGGCCACACATCCTATCAAGATAAATTAATCCAGGATAAGGACCACTGTGAAAAAAAAAGGGGGGGAACATAAATTCATCAAGCTGTCACTGCAATTATACCAGTAGGTGAGGAAACCTTGTACTTTTTGCAAAGTAGCTTTTTATCTCATACTGAAAATGTAGCTTTTATGTGGGTGCAGGATTGATATAATAAAGATATGTTTATGTAGATTCTAATATGACTTCAAAATCAAAGTCATTTTATGACAACTTAAAAAAGAGAAGAATCTAAAGCTAGAGAGTTTAAAGTCAGCAAAAGATGGTTTGGTAATTTTAGGAGGTTTGGCTTTAAAAATATCAAGATAGACAAGAGAAGCAACGTCTAGCGGCCAAGAGACAGCAAACCAGCTCCCAAATGCCATTAAGGGAATCACTGGGGAGAAAGACATCTACTTGAACAGTTTACCGATACAGACAAAAGTGTCCTATTGTGGTTAAAAAAGAAAGAAAGAAAGAAATTCCACAAATGACATTTATTAGTAAGGAAGAGAAGTGACACCAGAATTTAAGGCAGGAAGGCATAGGGTAACTCTATTCCTTGATGCAAGTGCAGTCAGGTTTATGATAAGCACTTTCCTTTCCTATAAAGCTGCTAACACTTGAACCTTAAAGGGAAAAGATAATATCAGTTACTCGTCTTTTAGTTTTACAACAAAAGAAGACCTGAATGAGAACCCTTTTGATTTATGAAAGTCACTCAGTTGTGTCCAACTCTTTGCGACCCCAAGGACTATACAGTCCATGGAATTCTCCAGGCCAGAATACTGGAGTGGGTAGCCTTTCCCTTCTCCAGAGGGTTCCCAACCCAGGGATGGAACCCAGGTCTCCTACATTCAGGCAGACTGCTTACCAGCTGAGCCACAAAGGGACCCCTTTTGCTGTATAGATTGGCTCCATCCACACCTTGTCCCTGAAGTCAGGAAGTACATTGCCAGTGAGGGACAGCCTTATAAAGTTCTTTTGATACTTGACAATGCCCCTAGCCAAAGTCATCAAAGCACTGTCCCCAAACACACTGTCTCTAATTCAGGTTCTAGATCAGAGAGTCATAAAGACTTTTAAGGCTCATTACACGCTATGGAAAGTATTATCAATGCTATGGAAGAGAGCTCCACTAGAGGGATTACCACGAAAGTCTGTAAGGATTACACCATTTAAGATGCCATTGTTGTTCTAGAAAAAATTGTGGAAGCTATCAAATCTGAAACAATAAATTTCCGTGGGAGGAAACTTTGTCCAAATGTTGTGCATGACTTCACAGAGTTTACAACAGAGCCAATCAAGGAAATCAAGAAAGATTGTGGATATGGCAAAAAGGTAGGGGGAAGGATTTAGGATATGGATCTTAGAGAAATTCAAATGTTAATAGACTCTTTACCAAAGGAATTATCAGAAGATGACTAAAAGTGATTCATGCTTCCAAACCAGTGCCAGATAATGAGAAAGCAGTGCTAGAAAACAAATTCACATTAGACGTGTGGCAGAAGGGTTCTGATTACTCAAGACTGCTTCTGATTTCTTTTACACATGAAGGAAATGGCAACTCACTCCAGTATTCTTGCTTGGAGAATCCCATGGAGAGAGGAGGACTTGAAGGCTACAGTCCATGGGGTCACAAAGAGTTGGACTCTATTGAGCGACTAGGCACAATATGAACAGACTCCAAAATCACTGCAGATGGTGAGTACAGCAACGAAGTAAAAAGACACTTGCCCCTTGGAAGAAAAGCTATGAACAACCTAGACAGAATATTAAAAAGCAGAGACATTACTTTGCCAACAAAGGTCCATCTAGTCAAAGCTATGATTTTTTTCAGTAGTCATACATGGGTATGAGAGTTGAACCATAAAGAAACTTGAGCATTGAAGAATTGATGTTTTTGAACTGTGGTGTCAGAGAAGATTTTTGAGAGTCCCTTGGACTACAAGGAGATCAAATCAGTCAAACGTAAAGGAAATCAGTCCTGAGTATTCACTGGAAGGACTGATGATGAAGATGAAGCTCTAAGACTTTGGCCACCTGATGAGAAGAGCTGACTCATTAGAAAAGACCTTGATGATGGGAAGATTGAAGGCAGGAGGAGAAGAAAATGACAGAGGATGAGATGGTTGGATGGCATCACCAACTCAACGGACATGAGTTTGAGCAAGTGCTGGGAGTTGGTGATGGACAGGCAAGCCTGGTGTGCTGCAGTCCATGGGGTCACAAAGAGTCAGACACAATTGGGTGACTGAACTGACTGACAATATGAACCCTTCTATGATACAGGCACTGAAACTAAAGCAAATGGTGGAAGGATTGGAACCACAAAGAAATATTTTTAGAGAAATGAAAAACCAAAAAAGTTAGGCAGAAATTACTATGTATATCTGTAAAGTTACACAAAGTCTGCCTGTCTTTCCTATCCCCACTTCCACCTCCTCCACTGCTTCTACCTCTGCCACCCTGAGATAGCAAAACCAACCTCTTCTCTTCTTTTTCCTCATAGGCTTACTCAACATGAAAATGAGGATGAAGACCTCATCTCATGATAAAGACCTCACCTTATGATGATCCACTTCCACCCAGTGAAGAATAAATAATCACCATGCCACATAAACCTATCTGTTGGGTACGTCTGTGAGTGTTGCCATGTGAAAATATAACAGTGTGGCAAGAACTGTATGAGATGTTTTGATATCATCATCTTAACATGAAGTCATTCGTCATTATTAAATCATTAATCATTCATCATTAACATGAAGTATTCACGGTACAGAACACTGTGCGCTAGACTCATGTTACAGTACATAGTCCATGCCTTACATACACATAGGTAAGTGATATTTAATATAAAATTAATAATAATGTGTTGGTTCCATTATTATTTCATAACTTTCCTTTCAAAGGATTACATTACTGTCCATTATGCCTGTCTCTCAGCCTCTCTTCACAGGTAAATTTTAAATATAATAATGTTTCCTGGAACTTTCCTGGTGATCTAGTAGTTGAGAATCTGCCTTCCCCATACAGGGAACATGGGTTTGATCCCTGGTCCAGGAAGACCCCACATACCACAGGGTAACTAAGCCTGAACACCACAAGTACTGAGTCTCAGGGCCTCAACTAGAGAGTCTGTGTGCTCAACAAAAGATCCCCCGTGACACAACTAAGACCCAATGCAGTCAAACACATAAATTAAGTAAGTAATTTTAAAAATGGTTCCAATAATGCATATGACTACAATACTGTGTGACATAAAATTTTTATCACAATTTATTCATTAGCGTATAGGCTAGGCTAACCTGAAGCTATTCCATCATAAATATTGACAGTGTTGATTAAACTTTTACTTCCACTGATTTCCTTAAGTGACTCTGTGATTTTCTTAGATCTCTAGTCACACTATTTTCTTGTCATGTTCACAATTATTTATAGGTATACAGATTCATGCATCAATAACAAATGAACAGCAATATGACTACTTCATGGTAGCCTAATGAGCTGGATACAATAGTTACAGTTTACGTAGGTCCAACTCTTGTGAGCCCATGGACTGTAGCCCGCCAGGCTCCTCCGTCCATGGAATTATCCAGGCAAAAATACTGGAGTGGGTTGCCATTCCCTTCTCCAAGGGATCTTCCTGACCCAAGGGATCAAACCCAGGTCTCCTGCATTGTAGGCAGATTCTTTACTGTCTGAGCCATCAGGGAAGGACCACCAGAAAAGTGCCTTGCTAATCTTCATTTCTATGTTTTCTAAACAAATGCCCATTATTTTTATAAAAAGAGATAAGTATTTTAATAAATATATTTATTATGCATTATGTATGTCAAGTAGAGAATATATTCAGCAATCATTTAGCAGTTTTAAAAAAATAATCTATTAGCCAATATTTGAGGATTCCTAGGTGGCTCAGTGGTAAAAAATCCACTTGTCAATATAGGAAATGTTGGTTTGATTCCTGGGTCAGGAAGATCCTCTGGAGAAGGGAATGGCAACCCATTCCAGTACTCTTGCCTGAAGAATTCCATGGACAGAGGAGCCTGGCGGGTTACAGTCCATGGGCTCACAAGAGTTGGACCTACATAACCTGTAACTATTGTATCCAGCTCATTAGGCTACCATAAAGCAGTCATATTGGTACTTATTTGTTATTAATGCATAAATCAGTATACCTATAAATAATTTTGAGCATGACAAGAAAATCATGTGACCAGATATTTAAGAAAACCATAAAGAGACTCAATTAAGGAGATCAATGGAAGTAAAAATTTAATCAACAATGTCAAAAATGACAGAAAAGTAGAAACCAAATTATAGGGTAATTTCTAGACCTATAACCAGAGTCAAGTCCCAGCAAGACCATGAGTGTGATTTACAAAATGTTATCACCCATGGAGCTGAAATACACCCCAAAAGAACTGCATGAATTTTCCAATTTAGACCAATAGAAATCCAGGTAAAAATGTGTGGGAATTGATCTTTTTTTTTTTTTTAAAGATAAAAAATTAAGGAGTTGAGATGAAGTCATTGATATGGGCCCATTAAACAGAAATCCCAGATTTGATGTCTTAGCTTGAAAAGGGCCAGGAATGGCTCTGAATTTTGCTCAGTTGACTGACTGAAGTATAAACCCAAAGGTGTTGTACATTAAATGAAGCTGAAATGCCAGAACTTCCTTTATAAAGCAGGGGCCAGCAAACCTTTTCTGTAAAAAGTCAGATGTTTTTTTTTTTTGTTTGTTTTTTTTACTTTGCAGGCCATATTCTCTGTCACAACTATTCATCTCTGCCATTGTGGCATGAAAGTAGGTATAGAAAATATGTAAATATATGGAAAAGACTGTGTTCTAATAAAACCATTTACAAAACAGACAGTAGGCTGTATTTGGCCCGTGGGCTATAGTTTTCTGAAACCTGCTATAGAGGAAGATAGCCAATTGCTTAGGGATATTGGGATATTAGAATGGATTTATATGAAAGAAACGTTCACCTACCTCTTGCGGGTCCAGAGAACATGCCCTGTGCCATAGCTGTGAGGAATAAGTGAGCACTAGCATCGTTAAAGAGCCTTGTAATGGCCCTTCTGTGTAGGCTAGAAATTACACTGGAAACCAGCACCATCAAACTGAGATTTCTAAATACAAAGAGAATAGACAGCTCCCAGGCCAGCAGTTGCCACTGCCCACAAGTTGAGACTACCACCTGGCCTCTGGCTCCTCCTATCACTGAATCAGCCAGCAAAGAAATGGGGGGCTCTGCTACCTGGGTGACGGATCCTGATTATCAAGGTAAATGTGAAAATGACAATCAGGGTAGGGAGGAATATTTCCAAAATTCAGGAGCTCATCAAGGGCACTTCTAGTACTTCTATGTCCTATTGTGAAAGTCAACAGAGAACTACAAAAACCCAGTTTAGCCAGGGTTGTCAGTACCCCATACGACTCAGGAGTGAAAATTTTGGTAAGCATACCATGCAAAGAATCACAGCTCAACTCAGGTGCTTGCTGAGAGCAAAGGAATATGGAACGAGTAGTACAATAAGGCAGTAGTAAATACCAGTGATGACCACACAAGTAGCTGCAGAAATGAGGACTACAGTAGATATGGTTTTTCCTTCTTATTTTGATATGAATAGGTTTGTGTGTATAAGCTATATACAAATTAGTCATCATATATGTATGATATGTATCTCAGCATACAGAACATTTATACATGTATATAATAAGCAGTGGACATCCCTGGTTACTCAGACAGTAAAGCATCTGCCTACAGTGTGGGAGACCCGGGTTCAATCCCTGGGTCAGAAAGATCTCCTGGAGAAGGAAATGTAAACCCACTCCAGTATTCTTGCCTGAAAAATCCCATGGATGGAGGAGCCTGGTAGGCTACACTTCACGGGTCGCAGAGTCGGACACAACTGAGCGACTTCACTTTCACTTTAATAACCAAACACATATATATATATGTCTGAAAGTGAAAGTGAATGTTGCTCAGTCATGTCCAACTCTTTGCAACCCCATGGACTGACTACATAGTACATGGAATTCTCCAGGCCAGAACACTGGAGTGGGTAGTCTATCCCTTCTCCAGCGGACCTTCCCGACCCAGGAACTAACCCAGGGTCTCCTGCATTGCAGGGGGATTCTTTACCAACTGAGCTATCAGAGAAGCCTATATATATATATGGTGTGTGTGTGTGTGTGTGTGTGTGTGTGTATGTAAGCTATCAGAAGAAAAAATGTATATATATTTGTTTTCTTCCCCTCTCTCATCCTCTTATTATCTAACATACGGTACATTGATACTAACTCACTCTTTATCTTGGAAGCTGAAGGACTAACCATGGGAAGGTAGAGAAATTGCAGACCTGCCCTCTGCCTCATGTTACGTGATATATAATTTACATATCTATAATACATATATATATGTAACTTATATAGGATTATATATAACTATATATACACTATTAGCATATATAAAACTATATATATCCATAGTTGTAAAACCCAACATTTCTCTTTATATATATAAAGTTACAGTTATATATGACTCTATATAACTATATATATATGATTATATAACTTAACTTTATATATGTAAATATATAAAGAGAGAAAAGACATATTCGAAGCGCAGAGAGAGGTACAATAATGAAATTGGAGAACTCCTGGAGTGAAGATGTGATCTTTAGAACACAGGTGGTAAGATTTAAAGACATAGACAAACAATTTTTTCTCTAAACTGAAGGGAAAAGAGCTATTTAAGAAAACAAATATCAACACAGAGACAGTATCAGATTTGAGAATATTAGCTGATGGGAAAAAAGATAAGTTCTTCTGCAAAGGGAAAACGAGAATGCTATAAACTGGAGTTTAATGGTAGTTAAGGTTCAGGGAAAATGGTGTGAAATTCTCCTAATAGCAAACAATTACATACTTTTCAGTTCAGTTCAGTCCCTCAGTCGTGTGCAACTCTTTGCGATCCCATGGACTAGAGCACACCAGGTCTCCCTGTCCATCACCAACTCCTGCAGTGTACTCAAACTCATGCCCATTGAGTCAGTGATACCATCCATCTCATACTCTGTCACCCCCTGTTCCTTCCACCTTCAATCTTCCCCAGCATCGGGGGCTTTTCAAATGAGTCAGCTCTTCTCATCAGGTGGCCAAAGTATTGGAGTTTCAGTTTCAACATCAGTCCTTCCAATGAATACTCAGGACTGATTTCCTTTAGGAAAGACTAGTTGGACATCCTTGCAATCCAAGGGACTCTCAAGAGTCTTCTCCAACACCACAGTTCAAAAGCATCAATTCTTTCGTGCTCAGTTTTCTTTACAATCCAACTCTCACATCCATACATGACTATTGGAAAAACCATAGCCTTGACTAGACGGACCTTTGTCAGCAAAGTAAATGTCTCTGCTTTTTAATATGCTGTCTAGGTTGGTCATAACTTTCCTTCCAAGGAGTAAGCGTCTTTTAATTTCATGGCTGCACTCACAATCTGTGTTGATTTTGGAGCGCAAAAAGATAAAGTCTGTTACGTTTCCACAGTTTCCCTATCTATTTGCCATGAAGTGATGGGACCAGATGTCATAATCCTGGTTTTCTGAATGTTAAGCTTTAAGCCAACTTTTTCACTCTCCTCTTTGACTTTACCAAGAGGTTTTTTGGTTCCACTTCACTTTCTGCCATAAGGGTGGTCATCTGCATATCTGAGGTTATTGATATTTCTCCCTGCAAACGTGATTCCACCTTGTGCTTCATCCAGCCCAGTGTTTCTCATGATGTACTCTGCATATAAGTTAAAAAGGCAGGGTGACAATATACAGCCTTGACGCACTCCTTTTCCTATTTGGAACCAGTCTGTTGTTCCATGTCCAGTTCTAACTGTTGCTTCCTGACCTGCATACAGATTTTTTTCAAGAGGCAGGTCAGGTGGTCTGGTATTCCAATTTTTTAAAGATTTTCCCACAGTTTATTGTGATCCACACAGTCAAAAGATTTGGGATAGTCAATAAAGCAAAAATAGATGTTTTTCTGGAACTCTCTTGCTTTTTCAATGATCCATCAGATGTTGACAACTTGATCTCTGGTTCCTCTGCCTTTTCTAAAACCAGCTTGAACATCTGGTAGCTCACGGTTCACATATTGTTGAAGGCTGACATGGAGAATTTTGAGCATTACTTTACTAGCATGTGAGATGGGTGCAATTATGTGGTAGTTTGAGCATTCTTTGGGATTGCCTTTCTTAGGGATTGGAATGAAAACTGACCTTTTCCAATCCTGTGGCCACTGCTGAGTTTCCCAAATTTACTGGCATATTGAGTGCAGCACTTTCACAGCATCATCTTTCAGGATTTGAAATAGCTCAACTAGAATTCCATCACCTCCACTAGCTTTGTTCGTAGTGATGCTTCCTAAGGACCACTTGATTTCACATTCCAGGATGTCTGGCTCTAGGTGAGCGATCACACCATCATGATTATCTGGGTCATGAAGATCTTTTTTGTACAGTTCTTCTGTGTATTCTTGTCACCTCTTCTTAATATCTTCTGCTTCAGTTAGGTCCATACCATTTCTGTCCTTTATGGAGCCCATCTTTGCATGAAATATTCCCTTGGTATCTCTAATTTTCTTGAAGAGATCTCTAGTCTTTCCCATTCTATTGTTTTCCTCTATTTCTTTGCACTGATCACTGAGGAAGGCTTTCTTATCTCACCTTGCTATTCTTTGGAACTCTGCATTCAAATGGGTATATCTTCTCTTTTCTCTTTTGCCTTTTGCTTCTCTTCTTTTCACAGCTCTTTGTAAGGCCTCCTCAGACAGCCATTTTGCTTTTTTTGCATTTCTTTTTCTTGGGGATGGTCTTGACCCCTGTCTCCTGTACAGTGTCACAAACCTCCATCCACAGTTCATCAGGCACTCTATCTATCAAATCTAATCCCTTAAATCTATTTCTCTCTTCCACTGTAAAATAATTAGGGATTTGATTTAGGTCATACCTGAATGGTCAAGTGGTTTTCCCTCATGTCTTCAATTTAAGTCTGAATTTGGCAATAAGGAGTTCATGAGCTGAGCCACAGTCAACTCCCAGTCTTGTTTTTGCTGACTGTTTAGAGCTTCTCAATTTTGTCTGCAAAGAATATAATCAGTTTGATTTCGGTGTTGACCATCTGGTTATGTCAATGTGTAGAGTCTTCTCTTGTGTAGTTGGAAGAGGGTGTTTGCTATGACCAGTGCGTTCTCTTGGCAAAACTCTATTAGCCTTTGCCCTGCTTCATTCTGTACTCCAAAGCCAAATTTTCCTGTTACTCCAGGTGTTTCTTGACTTCCTACTTTTACACACTTTTAAAGTTTAGCAAAACTGATGTAGACGGTGATGATTTTTATGAATTCATCCTACTTAAGGCCTCTTCTTGTATCTTTCCCCTTCTATCAGAAACCTAAGTGGTAGCAAGCATTATGGGGAATTCAGAGCTAAGATACAGCAGAAGATAAAGCAGAAGCTAAGGGCCTAGGAGGCTAGGGTGATCTTAGGGAGTATCATTAAAGGAGAGTATCATGGGCTTCCCTAGGAGATCAGACAGTAAAGATCTGTGTGCTATATAGTGACCATTTCGGGTGAGGATTTTACTGAGCTGGAATGGCCCATTGGATAGATGTGCTCTGAGCTGTGTGTTTGTTTTGTTGTGGGTGAGCAACAGGCTCCCTAAATATTATAAATTAGGAGGGAAAAAAGTAATATGTAAAAGTATCACAGAGATAAACATCAAGCTCAAAGCTTGACGGTATCATGGTGTTCTGTGACAGTAAGATGACGGTGTTGAGGCAACTGAGTTGAGACAACAGTTCTAAGAATATGTACTGCAATTTAAAGTAATATTTTAGATAATTTTACTGTAGCCTCTGCTTCCCATAAAAGCTGATGAGGAAAATGCCTGACTCACCCCCAAGTCTGTTCTCCCAGCTGTTGATTTAGAAACAATTTCAGTTGCACATTTCTCTCTCTAAACTTTTCTAAGCATGACACTTTAACACTCTCCAATGCCCTGTTGTTTTAAAGAAACAGCATTATCTTTCTTTATATCTCACATATCTTGTGTTATTTGTATGGAATCTCACACATTCTATGATTGTATTTGAGTTATTTAAATGTGCATTAAAGCTCTGAGAAATCTAGGAAGGAAGTTATTCTCTATAGGTTTGCTATTTATCACAATTCCTTCTATAAATACTAGAACTTATTATTGATTCCATTATTAAAATGAAGATTCACATTGTAAAAAAATGAGATGCTAGCTGTATATGAGTCCATGGATATTATTTACTTTAATTTGCCTGAATCATTTCTTGACTCACCAGTAACCTCCTCACATAAATAAGCACTTGAGTTCACTGTAGGATCAGGTCAAACTAACTCATTTGAGTATCATTTGACTACTTCTTTCCTCTTTAAGTATTACCCCTAAAAATTTTTCATTTGGTAACTTTTTTTGGACAAAATGTCTTTGTAAGTCCTCTCTAATCATAAAAACATACTAAGAATCTCCAAGAGCCTATCACTTTCAAGATACAGTCACTTTTACTGCTATTATCATAAAAGAATTGCATGCTGTGCTTGGTATAGACTGTTAAGCCCTGAGGCATGGACCATGTCATCCTTCATGATTTTTGAAGTTTGGGAATTTTTTTTATAGCACTGAGTACACAGTTTGTGCTCAACAAATGATAAATAACAATAATGGATTTCATTTGCAGATGCAATCATTTGAGAAATGAAGGTTTTTTCATACAAGCTGATCAACACATTCTCCCTCTACTCAGGGGGAAATGTCCTAACCCTTCCCCAGGTTAGGCCAGATACACAGTTTATTCTCAGGCACATATCCTATAGTACTTCAGGATACTAAAAAAGTCAGCAATAATGTAAAATTCATGGGTATGATGGTATATTGTGTGGTAACAGCAAATACACAAATGCATTTAAGCATATTACCACAGTTTCGGGCCAGGAGGCAATTACATGCCCAGAGCAACAAGCTACCAACACTGACTATTAAAAGATACAGAAAGTACAGTGTCTGATATTAACTAGTTCACTCAGATTACTGAAAACTACATTGTTTATTTTTTAACTCACTCAATTTTCAATGTGAATTTATTAAGTACCTACCATATGCCCAGAGCCATTCTAGCAACAATTACAAGCAGATTAACAACACCCACTTCCTTCTCCAAAGGAGTCCACAGTTTTATGTGGATAGATGTATTTTTTGTTGTTCAGTCTCTAAGTCATGTCTGACTCTTTCTACCCTATGAACTGCAGCATTGCAGACTTCCCTATCCTTCACTGTCTCCTGGAGTTTGCTCAAACTTATATCCATTGAGTCAGTGATGCTATCTAACCATCTCATCCTCTGCCGCCCCTGTCTTCTCTTGCCCTCAATCTTTTCCAGAATCAGAGTCTTTTCCAATGAGTTGACTCTTTGCATCAATGGCCAAAGTATTGGAGCTTCAGCATCAGTCCTTCCATTGAACATTCAGGGTTGATTGCCTTTAGGATTGACTGGTTTGATCTCCTTCCTGTGTAAGAGACTCTCAAGAGTCTTCTCCAGCACCACAGTTTGAAGGCATCAGTTCTTTGGCACTCAGCCTTCTTTATGGTCCAGCTCTCACATCCATACATGACTACTGGAAAAACCATAGCTATGACTATATGGACCTTTGTCAGCAAAATGATGTGGGTTTTTTTTTGTTTGTTTGTTTGAAGGATAATTGCTTTACAGAATTTTGCTGTTTTCTGTCAAACCTCAACATGAATCAGCCACAGGTATACATATATCCCCTCCCTTTTGAACCTTCCTCCTCCCTCCCTCCCCATCCCACCCCTCTAGGTTGATACAGAGCCCCTTTCTGAGTTTCCTGAGCCACACAGCAAATTCCCATTGGCTGTCTATTTTACATTTTTACATATGGTAATATGTTTCCATGCTACTCTATCCATACAGCTCACCCTATCCTCCCCTCCCTCCACGTGTCCATAAGTCTATTCTCTATGTCTGTTTCTCCATTATTGCCCTATAAATAAATTCTTCAGTACCATTTTTCCAGAGTCCGTATATATGTGTTAGAATACAGTATTTATCTTTCTCTTTCTGACTCACTCCACCCTGTATGATAGGTTCTAGTTTCATCCACCTCATTAGAACTGACTCAAATGTGTTCCTTTTAATAGCTGAGTAATATTCCATTGTGTATATGTACCACAATTTCTTTATCCATTCATCTGTTGATGGACATCTAGGTTGCTTCCATGTTCTAGCTATTGTAAATAGTGCTGCAATGAACAATGAGATACAAGTGTATCTTTCAACTTTGGTTTCCTCAGGGTATATGCCTAGCTGTGGGATTACTGGGTCCTATTATTCCCAGTTTTTTAAAGAATCTCCATACCATCTTCCATAGTGGTTGCATCAATTTACATTCCCACCAACAGTGCAAGGGTGTTCCCTTTTCTCCACTCCCTCTCCAGCATTTACTGTTTATAGACTTTTAATGATGGTCATTCTGACTGGTGTGAGGTGATATCTCATTGCAGTTTTGATTTTAATTTCTCTAATAATGAGCGATATTGAGCATCTTTTCATGTGTTTGTTAGCCATCTGTATGTCTTTGGAGAAATGTCTGTTTAGGTCTTTTCCCCATTTTTTGATTGGGTTGTCTGTTTTTCTGGTATTGAGTTATATGAGCTGCTTGTATATTTTGGAAATTAATCCTTTGTCAGTTATTTCATTTGCTATCATTTTTTCCCATTCTGAGGGTTGTTTTTTTACCTTGCTTATAGTTTTCTTTGCTGTGCAAAAGCTTTTAAGTTTAATCAGGTCCCACTTGCTCACTTTTGTTTTTATTTCCGTTACTCTAGGAGGTGGGTTATAGAGGATCTTGCTTTGATTTATGTCACTGAGTGTTCTGCCTATGTTCTCCTCTAAGAGTTTTATAGTTTCTGGTCTTAAATTTAGATCTTTAATCCACTTTGAGTTTATCTTTGTGTATGGTGTTAGGAAGTGTTCTAATTTAATTCTTTTACATGTAGCTGTCCAGTTTTGCCAGCACCATTTATTGAAGATGCTGTCTTTTCCCCATTGCATATTTTTGCCTCCTTTGTCAAAAATATGGTACCCATAGATGCATGGCTTTATTTCTGGGCTTTCTATCTTGTTCCATTGGTCTATATTTCTGTTTTTGTACCAGTGCCATACTGTCTTGATGACTGTAGCTTTGTAGTATAACCTGAAGTCAGGAAGCTTGATTCCTCCAGCTTCATTCTTCTTTCTCAAGACTGCTTTGGCTATTCAGGGTCTTTTGTGTTTCCATATGAATTGTGAAAGTTTTTGTTCTAGTTCTGTGAAAAATGACATTGGTAATTTGATAGGGATTGCATTAAACCTGTAGATTGCATTTGGTAGTATAGTAATTTTCACAATATTGATTCTTCCTACCCAGGAACATGGACTATCCCTACATCTGTTTATGTCATCTTTGATTTCTTGAATTAGTGTCTTAAAATTTTCCATGTACAGTTCTTTTGTCTCCTTAGGTAAGTTTACTCCTAGATGTTTAATTCTTTTTGTTGAAATGGTGAATGGAATTGATTCCTTAATTGCTCTTTCTGATTTTTCAACTATTATATAGAAATGCAAGTGATTTCTGTGTATTGATTTTGTATCCTGAAACTTTGCTAAATTCACTGCTTAGCTCTAGTAATTTTCTGATACTATCTTTAGGGTTTTCTATGTACAGTATCATGTCATCTACAAACAGTTGGAGCTTTACTTCTTTTCAGATCTGGATTCCTTTTATTTCTTTTCCTCCCTGATTTTTGTAGCTAGGACTTCCAGAACTATGTTGAATAACAGTGGCAAAAGTGGACACCCTTGTCTTGGATGTCTGTGTTTCTTAATAAATAATTACAATAAAGGATGGTGAGATAGAAGTTCACATAGTAATTAGTATAATGTACCATTAAAACACAGAGAAAGAAACACTAAATTTTGTTGATTCCTGAATTTTTCAATGTAGTTTTCTCATAGCAAAGTACTTACATTACAAAAAATTACATTCCCATCTTTCACACAACACAAATTTATGTCAGAAGTGTGTCTTCTCTTGTATACCCATACCACTATAACTCTGTTTATTGCTTTATTTTCTCTTCATAAACTTTTCATAGAAAAGAACAATCTCACTTCTAAGATTCATGCTACCATGATTATTGTACAAACTAAATTTGTACAGAATTATTGTACAAACTGGCCTCCGTGCGTCCGCTCTTATGCCTAGTTCATTCTATTGTCAATGTAACCTGTAGGGTGATCTTATTTAAACAGAAGTAGGATCATGCCATATTCCTACTAAACCCTCCAATTGTTTCACATCTCATTCCAAGCAAAAGCCAAACAAATTACAATGGCAAATCAATCAATTGATGTATCCCACATCACCATGCCCTCTCCCCCTCTGATTTCAAACCCAGTTTTTCCCATGATGTGCTCTACTCCAGCCCATTGCTATCCTTCATAAATGATGCTGATCATTGTCTGCCCTTAAGTCCTTGTACTTATATTCCCTTGCTTCAAGTGCTCTTCATATATAACCACATCCACACTCACTGTTCAGCCTCTCACCTGTCCTCACTTCACGTTATTTACTCAACTGTCATCTTCTCAGAAGTAAGGACTTCTATGTGCAGTATATTTAAGCTGCAACCCTCCCTTATTGCCTAGTCCCTATCCATCCTTTATTTTACCCCATAGCATATGTCACCTTTAAATATATTTTGTATTTTTCTTACTCATCCTGCTTAGTCTTAGCTCATCTTATTTACTATGCCTGCCTCACCTTCCTAAAACCACCTAATTGGAATATGAGTCCTGCAAGAACAACTGTTTTCATTGGTTTTATTGTCTTAATTTATATAAGGCAATCAATAGATTCCTGTTTAATGTACTATATATTCACTTCTGGGGTTATTAAGCTTTGTCTTTGAATTAGGCTGTAAGGTCCATAATACAGGAACCAAGTTGCTTTGCTCACTGGTGAATTTTTATACCTAACACTGTCCTTGACCAGGAAATCATTTAAATATAATTTTACCAGTAACAAATGAACAAGTGGATCATGTATTATAGATGATATGCTTATTAAATAATTTGAAAAGATATTTATACTTCTATCACCTTTAAAGTGTCTTACAAATATGCAACCATGAATCAAACTGATTATCTGATAAGATTAATAGCATAATATAACATAAAATAGTGTATATGCATGCTAAGTTGCTTCAGTTATGTCTGACTCTTTGGGAACCTATAGACAGTAATGGTTCAGGCTCCTCTGTCCATGGGATTCTCCAGGCAAGAATACTCGAGTGGGTTTCCATGCCCTCCTCCAGGGTATTTTCCCAACCCAGGGGTCAAAGCTGCATCTCTTATGTTTTCTGTATTGGCAGGCGGGTTCTTGACCACTAGTACCAACTCAGAAGGCATAAAAGTGTATAATTATATAAAACCACTTAATAATTTAGAGTACTAAAAAATAAGTTGACTCTTGTAACAGTGGGTGTAAAATTGTGGGTATATATTATGGTATCTGACTTGTAAAATGTAAAGCATGTCAAACAACTCTACTTATAGTTAAGAGATATATGCATATTTTTTTTAAAAAAGAAAGGACATCCCTGGTGGTGCATTGGATAGGAATCCGCCTGCCAATGCAGGAGACATGGGTTTGATACCTGGTCCAGGAAGATTCTACACGCTGCAGAGCAACTAAGCCGGTGCTCCACAACTACTGAGCCTGCGCACTACGGTCCATGAGTCATAACTACCGAGCCCCTTACACTTTGACTACTGAAGCCTACACATCTAGAGCCTGTGCTCTGCAACAGAAGCCACCACAATGAGAAGCCCGCACACTGCAAGAAAGAGTTGCCCCCACTCACCTCAACTAGAAAAGGCCCATGTGAAGCAATGAAGATCCAGTGTACCCAAAAATAAATAAATTTTAAAAAGGAGGAAGGAAGGAAAGAAAGATGTATGGGAATGATAAATATCAAATTCAGGAGAGGATATACCACTATAAGGAAGGGAAGGGTTTGCAATTAGGAAAAGACCCAAGAGGAATTTTGGTTGAGTTTGTATATTTCCCTTGGGTAAGCCAGTTGTGGAAACACAGAGCTGTTCATTAAAGTATTCTTTACACATTTTTGTTTGTCTGAATAATTTTAAATAAATAAAAACACAAATAAACATGTAAAATATACTACCCACAACCCAAGAGAGCTTTCAACTATCCCCACGTTCTCCCTTTGCTTTACTACCTAAGCAAGCTTTTCAGTGATTCCTGAGACGCATACTCACTTTTAATGCTCAGGTTGCTTGTTCTCCAAGTTTTAGCTTTTTCTACTATGCATGGAATCCTGACTGGTGTTAACATTTGTACACAGAAAAACTGTTTACTCTTAATTGATTTTTATTCTTGAAATTCAGCTGTAATTATCTAATGCTAGCTATCTTCCCACTCTATAACAGCTATAATTAAGGTGAAGTTAGAAATATAGTTAAGTTTCTTTCATCTACGTATCCTGAAAAGTGATCCCTGGAAAATTGCTTGGGAATATACTTTTAGTATAAATCAAGTTTTTTGGGGGGGACTAACCGGTATCACCCATGGTTATATGTGGTTCTTTAACTCTTAATATACAGGTCCCAAAGAACGTGTGGAGGAGTAAACACACTTGCAACGTTTTTGGCACTGAGATTAAAAGCACCAATGAAACTTTTAAATGTGATTATTTTATGTCTCTGGGAGGGCCCACTGTGATATTACAAAATCACATACTGAAAGGCTTAGAAATGAGCACTCTCATTTTCCTGAGAAAAAGCACATTTAGGTAGCTTGAAGTTTGTATCAGAACCCAAGTTTCCCAAATTCTAGTTTGATGTTCTGAATCACTATTCCCAGAAAATGTACAGTCTAGTGATAATTCTTCAAAGAATATAAGAAACTTGCCAGGTACTCCACTGTGCTAACTTAAGAATATGATAATGAAGGTTTTAATCTTTAAAATGCTCATATTTAGTATTTCACCTTTCCTTCCATGATAGGTGATAATTTAAGATAATCAAGTGCCTCAAATCAGATTTCCTATGGATTTGTTTTTTTAATTAAAATAAATATACTAGCCCATATTATTAACCAATAAAGTTTCAGCAATAAATTTCATATTTCAAAGAACTTTATAGGTAAGCTAATATCAATACCTCTACCTATTTTTGTAGACTAATATAATCCCTTTAGTTTCTTGAAAAGGAATATGTCAAGTAGAAGGATTATAGAAACAACACACTGTGAAAAATCCACATATACTTATAGAATGCATATTTTAATGAAGAATTAACATGTGTACATTTGTGTGTATGTCTATCTAAATCCTACATGTGTTTGAAAATCTTCCTATGTATAATCACATAGGCATTACAAATGGGCAGATGTTATTTCTCCAGCAAGAAAGTATCACTTTGATATTGTCTTTTATCACCACTCTACAGTAGCAGCAATTCAGAAATACACTGATAAAATTATGAGACTGTGTATCAAGAACAGATACTGAGAGAAAAGATGAAGTAAAGGAGATAACAAAATGTGAAGTTGTGTTGCTATTTGTCAGTCATAAATCATCAATCTAGCCAATATGAAGCCATCGGTTGTAATGATTTAATAACAAATAAACTTGTCCATGGGGTTTTAATTAACCTGATCTTTAGTTTTCTTAATCTTATCTGAAAAGAAATAAAATTTTTTATCAGAGAAGTAGACATGGCCATGACTACCCTCAGAACTATAATGCAACACAGCACTCATTTTAAGGCACCAGATCCAGTTCCAAAAGCTCTAGGTCACTGTCCCCTAAATATTGGAGGAATAAACCTTCTAGTCCCAATGTAGTAGAATAAAAAGCAAGGTTCCAAAATAATTCTCTACTTTTTAACCAGTTTGAAAATATTACCAGAAGTTGATCATCATGTTAAACTTAAAAACATCAAAAACTTTCTTATGCTCTGTCTCACTTTACTTCCAAAGCATAGTCATTTGGTGTCGTATCCGACTCTTTGTGACCCTATGGACTGTAGCCCACCAGGCTCCTCTGTCCATGGAAATGGAATTCTCCAGGCAAAAATATTGGAGTGGGTTGCCATTCGCTTCTCCAAAAGGGTGTGTTGCCTCTCCATCAGGGAATCGAACCTGGGTCTCCTGCGTGACAGGAGATACTCAGGGATACTCATACTAACGAGGACAGCAAAACACCTTTATTTCCAAAACACTCACTTATGAAATGCCTTTCTGTATGTTTTCAACGAACCTTCCTCGGTTTTACATTATGTCTGGTCTTCTGACTAATTATGGTGCTAAGTGCCCTGGATAGGCTATTTTGCTTCATTGTGTTACAATGACGTTGCAGAACCAATTACACTACGTCAATGTAATCTTCCACATAAATAGTGTTGACAGCAATCGATACCGTGGCTCAGAGGCTGCAGAAATGGACAGAGTCCCTGTTGGGAGATTAGCTTCTCTTTCTCTTTTCTTAAATGAATCAGCTTATTTCCTTTCCTTTTAGGTGCCTGATTTCTGCCTTCTGTTTAGAACTCAGTGGAATTGAACCATCATCTTAACAACCAGGACTAGAAAGAAAAAGGATCTATCCAAATGAAACGACAATTTAGCTAAAGAACATGCAACAAATCCACATTAATGAAGATGGTGGACTGTCCTCATTTTTCTCATATCTCAGAACGTACATAAACTTTCATTAAAAAGTCTTGAGTTTTCAGTTTTGCTTTTTGGTATAAAATACATTATCAACTCATCTATACACAAGGAGCAAAACACAATGCACAGCTTTACAAAGACCACAGTCATGAGAAAACCAAGCATTTCAAGACTTTGTAAAGGTCAATTTATTTTGAAAAAATGTATAACAATGATTATGTGCCCATTTCAAATGCTAGTAAGGTTATGCTCAAAATTCTTCAAGCTAGTCTTTAGCAGTACATGAATGGAGAACTTCCAGATGTACAAGCTGGATTTAGAAAAGGCAGAGGAACCAGAGATCGAATTGCCAACATTCATTGGATCATACAGAAAGCAAGGGAATTCTAGAAAAATAGCCACTTCTGCTTCACTGACTACACGAAAGCCTTTGATTAGGTAGATCACAACAAACTGTGGAAAACCCTTAAAATGATGGGAATATCAGACACCTTACCTGTCTCCTGAGAAATCTGTATGCAGGTCAAGAAGCAACAGTTAGAACAGAACAGGGAACAACTGACTGGTTTAAATTTGGGAAAGGAGTAAGTCAAAGGTCTATATTTTCACCCTGCTTATTTAACTTGTATGCAGAGTACATCATGCGAAATGCCAGGCTGGATGACTTACAAACTAGAATCAAGATTGCCAGAGGAATATAAACAACCTCAGATATGCAGATGAAACCACTTTGATGGCAGAAAGTGAAGATGAACCAAAGAGCTTCTTGATAAGGGTGAAAGAGGAGAGTGAAAAGGCTGGCTTAAAACTCAATATTCAAAAAACTAAGATCATGGCATCTAGTTCTATCACTTCAAGGCAAACAGAAGGGGAAAAAGTGGAAGCAGTGACAGATTTTGTTTTCTTGGGCTCCAAAATCACTGCATTAGTGACTCCAGCCATGAACTTAAAAGACACTTATGCCTTGAAAGGAAAGCTATGACAAACCTAGATAGCATATTAAAAAACAGAAACATCACTTTGCTGACAAAGGTCCATATAGTCAAAGTTATGATTTTTCCAGTAGTTGTGTACGGATGTGACAGCGGGATCATAAAGAAGGCTGAGTGCCAAAGAACTGACACTTTTGAGCTGTGGTGCTGGAGAAGACTCTTGAGTCCCTTGGACTGCAAGGAGATCCAACCAATCAATCCTAAAGGAAATCAACCCTAAATATTTATCGGAAGGACTGATGCTAAAACTAAAGCTCCAATACTTTGGCCACCTGATGGGAAGAGCCAACCCAGTGGTGGAAACAATTCAGATGCTGGGAAAGACTGAAGGCAAAAGGAGAAGGCAGCAGCCGGCAGAGGATGAGATAATTTGATAGCATCACCGACTCAGTGGACATGAATCTGAACAAGTTCCGGGAGATGGTGAAGGACGGGGAAGCCTGGCATGCTGCAGTTCATGCACTCACAAAGAGTCAGACATGACTTAGCAACTGAACAATAAAATCCTGTCTTTTCAAATAAGCATTTCTGTAAATTTTGAAGTTTGAAACTTTATACTCAATTTCCATTTATAAATAAAAATATAATAATCAAAATATAATTAACATTGCATGGCATCATACAAGTACTATATGGGAAAAAAATGAGCCATTTATAAACCAAAACAGTAATGCTAGTGTTTATAGGAAACAAACCTGCACTCCTATTACAGAAAGAGCTTTGACCTCAGAAATTCTTCCAGAATTTACATAACGAGCTTAGACACAATCAATAACCTAAACAGGGTTTAAAATCTAGTGTTGCAAAATATATAGTTAAAATGAATGTCTATATATACTTTCATAAACTTTCATATACTTCAGGTGAATCATCAGGATCGAAAACCCAAAGGCCTCCATTTAATAACTAAGTTCCAGCCACTGATGTGAAGCTTAGCGTGAAAGGTGCTGCATGTTTGCTCGCTATCTGAGGAACAGAGAATATATGAGGCTAACTCACAATACGAGGGAAGAGATGCAGCTTGCTTGATTCATGTCTTTGCTACTGTCTGCATCATTTGGCTTGCAATTTTAAAAATGTTTTAAGTTACTTCCTTTCTGTTTCACTTTAGCACTTACTTGAAAAAAGTCAGTTTTACTCTCCGACATAAATCACAGCAGGATCCTCTATGACCCACCTCCCAGAATATTGGAAATAAAAGCAAAACTAAACAAATGGGACATAATGAAACTTAAAAGCTTTTGCACAACAAAGGAAACTATAAGCAAGGTGAAAAGACAGCCCTCAGATTGGGAGAAAATAATAGCAAACGAAGCAACAGACAAAGGATTAATTTCAAAAATATATAAGCAACTCCTGAAGCTCAATTCCATAAAAATAAATGACCCAATCAAAAAATGGGCCAAAGAACTAAACAGACATTTCTCCAAAGAAGACATACAGATGGCTAACAAACACATGAAAAGATGCTCAACATCACTCATTATCAGAGAAATGCAAATCAAAACCACAATGAGGTACCATTACACGCCAGTCAGGATGGCTGCTAGCCAAAAGTCTACAAGCAATAAATGCTGGAGAGGGTGTGGAGAAAAGGGAACCCTCTTACACTGTTGGTGGGAATGCAAACTAGTATAGCCGCTATGGAGAACGGTGTGGAGATTCCTTAAAAAACTGGAAATAGAACTGCCATATGACCCAGCAATACCACTTCTGGGCATACACACTGAGGAATCCAGATCTGAAAGAGACACGTGCACCCCAATGTTCATCGCAGCACTGTTTATAATAGCCAGGACATGGACGCAACCTAGATGCCCATCAGCAGATGAATGGATAAGGAAGCTGTGGTACATATACATCATGGAATATTACTCAGCCGTTAAAAAGAATTCATTTGAATCAGTTCTAATGAGATGGATGAAACTGGAGCCCAGTATACAGAGTGAAGTAAGCCAGAAAGATAAAGAACATTACAGCATACTAACACATATATATGGAATTTAGAAAGATGGTAACGATGACCCTATATGCAGGGCAGAAGAAGAGACACAGAAGTACAGAACAGACTTTTGAACTCTGTGGGAGAAGGTGAGGGTTGGATATTTCGAAAGAACAGCATGTATATTATCTGTGGTGAAACAGACCACCAGCCCAGGTGGGATGCATGAGTCAAGTGCTCGGGCCTGGTGGGCTGAGAAGACCCAGAAGAGTCGGGTGGAGAGGGAGGTGGGATGGGGGACCAGGATGGGGAATACGTGTAACTCTATGGCTGATTCATATCAATGTATGACAAAACCCACTGAAAAATAAAAAAAGAAAAAAAAAAAATCAAAAGACAAAAAAAAAAAAGAAAAAGAACTGCCATATGACCCAGCAATCCCACTTCTGGGCATACACACTGAGGAAACCAGATCTGAAAGAGACACGTGCACCCCAATGTTCATCAAAGCACTGTTTATAATAGCCAGGACATGGAAGCAACCTAGATGCCCATCAGCAGACGAATGGATAAGGAAGCTGTGGTACATATACATCATGGAATATTACTCAGCCGTTAAAAAGAATTCATTTGAATCAGTTCTAATGAGATGGATGATACTGGAGCCCATTATACAGAGTGAAGTAAGCCAAAAAGATAAAGACCAATACAGTATACTAACACATATATATGGAATTTAGAAAGATGGCAACGATAACCCTATATGCAAGACAGAAAAAGAGACACAGATGTATAGAACAGACTTTGGGATTCTGTGGGAGAAGGCAAGGGTGGGATGTTTCGAGAGAACAGCATCGAAACATGTATATTATCTAGGGTGAAACAGTTCACCAGCCCAGGTTGGATGTATGAGACAAGTGCTCAGGGCTGGTGCACTGGGAAGACCTGGAGGGATCGGGTGGAGAGGGAGGTGGGAGGGGGGATCGGGATGGGGAATACATGTAAATCCATGGCTGATTCATGTCAATGTATGACAGAAACCACTAAAATATTGTAAAGTAATTAGCCTCCAACTAATAAAAATAAATGGAAAAAAAATGAATGAAATTACTTAAAGCAAACTTTCAAAAAGCAGGGGTACCCATAATACCTTGCTGGCATATTTTGATAATTTCATATTCTAATACTGTAAACTTCCTGCCACAGAATAGGAACTAAATTCAGAGTAGCTGTTGCCTGGAATGTCATCCAAATTATATTTCTTTTCCTACTTAGCAAAGATGCCTTTGCAAACAGATTATTCATTTCTCACTCTCTCATATTTTTACTTATTAGAGATGTGGTCAGATCAAATGCTATTTTTTTTCTCAGTAAAGTCATACAAAATATTGGTTATTTGCTAAGACATTAAATGTTTACTGTTGCAAACAGTGGAACAAATGCTTAGATACCACTGAAGACTTTTAGGTTGTGCACATAATATTTTACTTTTACATGTACCTTTTTTCAAATAGATTCTATCTTCCCAATATGGCCAATAAAAAATTCAATTAAAAAAAAGTCAGTTTTGACATTCCAGATATTCTAGCAAATGTCATCAGACTAATATATTACCACTTGTCCTTTTTTACACTACAAAGAAAAAAGTATACACTCATTCTGAACTATAGATAAATGTTCTTCAGTAACAAATGAATAAAAAAAATAGACGTAAATTAGAATGACAGGTTAATCTGGTTTAGAAGGTGCCTATAGAAAAGAAGTATGAACTGGGCTGTAAATTGATTTCTGGAAACGCTAGAATTATAAGATGTAAAAGATTTAGTGACTGAAAAACATCCGGGGGTCCAATCCTCTATCAAATATCCATCTTCAATCCTACTTACTAAGAACTCCATACCCATGAGAGAGATATATAGGAAACAGGAAATGAGACCATTATGGTCACTTTGGGTTGATTTACTCTTACTGCATATTCCACTTAAATTGCCTGTGCTTCTTTAGAATATGCCATGAAAAATAGGCCAAAAAAATATAGAAAATGAAAATGCAATCTACAGACAGAACCATTTTAAAAGGAAATGACTGCTTAATTCTTCTCTAAGGAGTCAAGAGACCTTCAGCATAATGTAATAAAATTCAAAAGGAAAAACTGCATGCCCCATAGGTACATGACCATGTGTCATCAATCTATTATGTCACTGTCTTCCATATCACAAAAGGACCAATTTTCCCATTAGCTCTCTTTCAACAAATACTTGTTCCATGCCTGCTGCATTAACAGGAACTGTTTTACTCACTTAAAAGCAGAGCAGCAACTAGGAGGTAACCATGCAAAGATCACAGACTAGAGCTTTCCATACTAAAGTGACAGTACAAAGCCCTAAAGTGACATCACATTTGGTCTGCTCAGTGGTGGTGACAGACTAAGGAACAAGGACAAAATAGTATAAAATAAAGTAGGAGGAACATGCAAGGATCAGAACATATGGTACTTTATAAGTCAGAGCAAGATATTTGGGTTTAACTATGATATTTTTGTGATTTTAGGTGATCATTCTGGGTGCTGTATGAATATTCATGAAACAAGTATAGAAATCAGTGAAACCTGTTATTTTAGGTCAGTTAAAAAATTATGGTTGGTTAATAATAGAGATAGCAATGAATAGATGAATTTAAAATATATGTAGGAGACAGACTTTATAGGACCAAAATGAAGACTTGGGGAAAAGGAACAATGAGTGAAAAGTAAACAAGGATAATCCTGGATTTTGTCTTGAGTAATTAGATAGAAAATGGTGTTCTTTTCTGAGAGAAAGAAGTCCAGGAAGGAAAGATTCTTCATTCAAAAATGAAATATACTAATCTTCTTAAAAGCAGCACTTCTTCCATTCTTCTAAGTTCCTCATGAGACTAAGTTATTGAAAATAACACTGCAAAATGCTATAAGATGGGAGCACCAAAGAGTTCATGCTGAGGTGAATGGGATTTGAAAGGTGAATTATATTGGATTTTACAAATCAGCATATAATATTGTTACTTTCTAATTTGTTTCAGTTTTACTTAATTTACATATACCCAATATAACATTGAAAACATTGCAGAGCATCTATATGCCTTTTGCTAAAGAAAGGAACAAAGAGTATTTGTTGTCTCCAAAAGTCAGCCTCCATTTTACAGAAAACAGCCATGTTACTGGGCTAACAACCCAAAACTGAGCACAAATTAGTTTTTTCTGAATAAAAGTGATACTAACATATCAAAGAGTTATCTTGCTCTTTGAGATCTCAACCTAATTCAAATATAGATATTTACAGAAAAAGTATAGCTCAGAGATAAGTAAAACTCTTATCCAAACAAGGGTTAATGAAGTCTGAACAATATAACACTACCAGGACACTTAAGGCATCTCAAGAGTTTACACCGTAAGTCATTTTGTCAGAGAAACTTGCAAAACAGATTCTCTTTTCATCTATATCAGATGAAGCAGGAGAGACCCTCATTAACCTATGTCCAGTGATTTCAGGTACCGTCTTTGCCCAAGTCAATTTCAACTGAATTTTCAATCGGAACATGTAACTACAATGTGATGGATGTATATGCCAATCGAAGTGTCAGATTTATTAAAAAAAAAAAAAAAAAGATTTGGGCAGAAAGGAGCCAATTGTTCTTCTGGAAAGGAAGAAGTGCTTCCGATTGTCATGGAGATCTGTCTTTATAAACCAGGGAGAATTAGGGGCCATACTTTCATTTTGTCTTGATGCCATTTCTACCTGTATGATCCCACCTTACCCACCAGCATGGGCCCTCTAGATTGTAGGGGCTCTAGTATTGGCTACTTGTCAAAGACGGCTCCCTAACACTGGTTGTTCTTTCCATTAGAAACAATCTTTCAGATGCACATAAACCATGAAATAAAAAGACGCTTACTTGGAAGGAAAGTTATGACCAACCTAGATAGCATATTAAAAAGCAGAGACATTACTTTGTCAACAAAAGTCCATCTAGTCAAGGCTATGGTTTTTCCAGTGGTCATGTATAGATGTGAGAGTTGGACTGTGAAGAAAGTTGAGCGCCAAAAAATTGATGCTTTTGAACTATGGTGTTGGAGAAGACTCTTGAAAGTCCCTTGGACAGCATGCAGATCCAACCAGTCCATCCTAAAGGAGATCAGTGCTGGGTGCTCATTGGAAGGACTGATGCTAAAGCTGAAACTCCAATACTTTGGCCACCACATGCGAAGAGTTGACTAACTGGAAAAGACCCTGATGCTGGGAGGGATTGGGGGCAGGAGGAGAAGGGGAAGACAGAGGATGAGATGGTTGGATGGCATCACCAACTCGATGAGCATGAGTTTGAGTGAACTCCAGGAGTTGGTGATGAACAGTGAGGCCTGGAGTGCTGCAATTCATGGGGTTGCAAAGGGTTGGACACGACTGAACGACTGAACTGAACTGAAGCCTACTTCATCTTCTTTTGTCAGATTTCAGCTCAAATATTCTCCCCTCACAGAAATCTTTTTAGATCACCTGTTTCATTTGATAACCATAACTGGTGAACAAATAAACCCACACTGCAATGACTTAAACACAACAGGATCTTATTTCAGATCTTATTTCACTTCCATTGAAAAGTTGAGACAATCTTGTAGGGTGTAGCCTGGAAAGGAGTCTTTGTTCCACAGTCTCATTCAGGAACCCAGGTTAATAGGAGTTCTGCCACTTTTAACATGTGATTTTCAAGATTGTTCTAGTCACTTTGATAGTTGTTGTGACCTTCCAGCTCATGTTAAGAAACAAAAGTCATTAAAAACCCTTTGAGGAAGTTTTATGGGTCAGGGCTTGGAAGTGGCAGACTTCACTTCTCTTCTTGGACTAATACAAAGCACTTACTCAGATGGCTACTATGCTATTTAGTGTAGAGTTTTAAATGTAGAATCTTAGTGTAGTTGGGAAGCTGTGGGCCAGCTTTGGTATAAGATGGGGAGAATGAACTTTGATGATCAGTTAGTAGTGTCTGTTCCACTAAGTTGAAGTCATATCTATCAATTTTGTCTTTCCCATTAATATGTAAGGTCTTGAAAATTTAGTGTTTTGCTCATGTCTCAATGTTCAACATTAGAATAGAACTTGGCACCTAATAGATGCTCAAATAGTATTTATTGACTAATAGATTCAGCAGACCAATGCCTCTAAAGACTCAGCCTATATAGTGAGACCCAGATATTTGGCTGCCAAAATTCTCTGATGCCAAAGCATCTACTTTCAGAACAAACTATGTTTATCTCCTTGATTCTTGTACCTTTTTATAACTACTGAATGATAGGAAGAACAAGTTCTGGTATATACTGAGTAACTTCCATGTGTCATACACTACACTGTATCTTTCATGTGTGTCTCATTTAATCTTCACAATTATCCCAGAAGATGGGTGATTTTTACTAGTCTCATTTTACAAATGAAGAAAGTGATGTTTAGAAAAGTTAAGGGATTTACTCAAAGCCCACAGTGAGAAAGGTAAAAGAACTAGGACTCAAATCTTCTTCTATAACTCTGTCTTCAGAGCCCAAACTTTTAACCATTAGAATACATGACCTCTGAAAAATTATTATGTTTTTAAAAACATTGGTTCTCAAGTGGTAGCAATTTTGGCAATGTCTGAAAACATTTTTGAGTGTCAAAACTTGGGTAGGGGGTTATCAGTTTCTAATGGGTAGAGATCAAGGATGTTGTTAAATATCCTACAGTCATATGACCCATACACACCACAAAGGATTATTCAGCTCAAACTATCAGAGTTGATGATGAAAACTCCTGACTTAGAGGGACACACTGGTAGTCAATGACATGCTGCTTTGAACAAATAGTAAGCAATTACTCTCTTATCTGATCTTCTCAAAGATTATTTTTACTCCACTTAAAAATGTTTTTCAAGGTTGCCCCAGTCTGTGTTGTCACTACTACCTGTTTTTACACTGCTTCTAATTTCAATTGGTCCAGGAAAATTTCATTCATTATCTTTTTCAGGCTTGAATTCTTTTGCAACAGATCAGAAAAATCTCTACTGTTTTCCATTCTAATACCTTCCAACATTCTACCTCCTGACACCTCCATCTACAGGTTAACAACCTTTGTAATAATCTCCCTAACCCAGACCTAAACCAAATGTTCACTTAGCTCCCCTGCCCTCATTAACTTACTAAACGTCCTTAACCACATTTGAGGTCACTGTGTTTGCTTGATTTCAGTCAGAATTTCAATCTCATTTACCTAATGTAAATTACCCCATCTTATTTTTAAAAAGTTAAAAGAGCAAGGTAATAGCAAAACCAAGATGAAACACAGGCCTCCTGACTCCCGGTTGACCATTATTTTTAAGATAAAACACCGCCTCATACCTGACAGAATGTCCATATGAATTTACATTTGCTCATATTATTCTTTTAGTTTATCTAGAGCTAACAGTAAAATTAGAGGAATATGCTAATTTCTAAATAAGCTGTTTGGTATAATTTCACTCCATATGTTTATAAATTTACCCAAAATTCAATATATTTTAAGGTTTTACTTAAAAGAATTAATGCTACTGATTTTTACATGTCAGATTGCCTCTTCGTTGGCTTTGCAGCCAAGCAGTATGAATCTAGCCTCTATAAATTACAGCTAGAAGCTTTATTTTAAAGATAGTAGCAATGAATAAGTTACAGAGAACATGAAGAAACTCAAGTATCCAAGGAAAAGAACCATGAACATTTTCCTCCTTTTTCTGACCTACTACCCAGTTTTGATTTTAACTTAAACTGATTCTAGGGAAGAATGACAGGATGGAAACAAGAGATGTGTATTGAAGATGTCTGAGAATGATGGGAGGAGAAAAATTGCAGATGGAAAGATCTATTGAAAGGAAAACAGAGGGGAACCAATCTAGGCAAATAGCCCCAAAATGTGAACTTATCACCACCGAACCCAGGGTTTCCAGGTGTTTTCTTTTCCTACAGAGACAAGATTGTCAGGATGTCAAGCACCTGATTGAACTCTGCCGCATGGCGCTGTGAATTCCAAGGCTATGAGTGTCATTCTGTCCATGTGTTTCCAATTTAACACGCTCTTTCTCTCAAGATAGCTTTGCAAATAGCTGAGCACACTTAAATGTAGTGACCCAACCAGGAAGGATGTGTCAGGCTGCTAACTCTAGTGCTCCTTTCAAATGATTGTCTGGACAGGCAAAACACGACCAGCAGCTATTTCTTGCCAGGGATTTCATGGCAGTGAGCCGTCTAATCTGGATATGATCTTTCTTATGACCTTGGCTGCTGTTTCACTGTAATTATCTTAGACCTACAGGTAAAATCTAAGCATTCTCATGAATATGGAATGTTTATGGAAATGAACATCAAATATGGAATGTAAGCTTTTGTAGAACAATGAAGAAGCAACAGATGTGAAGGAGCAAGAAGCGGAAAACAAGAGGAACCAGATGGTTAACACCCTTATGGAAAATGGATATAGGATGCAGCACGCTGCACAGTCACCCTCTTGGTAGACATAGAAACACCACAGCCTTAAAGAGAATTCAGTGCCCATTTTCATCTTTTCATATTTCCCATTATTCTAGCTCCTTGCCCCTCTCTGGGAACTTTACAATGCCAGAGTGTCCTATTTGTCATGGAACACTGAACTACACAATGAAAGAACAGAACTAACCATGAAGTCAATGTTAGATCTCAAAGACTGTTTTGAGTCTGATAAGACTAAGAACAAAGAAAAAGAGAAAGAAAAACCTCTTAAGGCATTCTCAATAAAAAAAGTGTCAAAAGGCAGAAAGATTAATACGTAGAGTGGAAATTAGATACAAAAACATCCCATAGAGGTGAAAACACTTCAGTTTCATCTATAAATTAGCATTAATTAAAAGGTCCACTTATAATTAAATCCATGTTTCCTCCCAGAAAATTTTATAAGGGATACCTCCACCAATATATGCAGACACAAACGCATTATGGATATTAAACCATGATATACAAATTCCATATGTACAGTACATAATTTAGCATAAGATATTTTTGTACTGTAAAACCATTCAGTGTAATTTATCATAATCCAGGCTAAGAGACATTACATCTTGTGCCTATAGTTAAAGTTCTCAGAAACATCCCACATATGCAACAGTCCCATAGAGACCTAAATAAAGAGTAATTGAAAGAAAGACTAGAAAGAAGAAACAAAGGCAAAATAACACTTAACTTGTGTTTTTCCCCCCAAGACAGTTTCTTTAATGCCAAGGGAGAACTTGTGTTCTTAAAAAAGAAGAGAAATAAATGAAGAAGGGAGAAGTGGATTTTACTGCAGTTCTACTTGTTTCTAAAAGACATGATTAGGTATTAATTTGTATCAACAGTTCTAGGGAAGAGACTATTTGATGTATTGTTTTTTCTAGGTTATTAAACATATTTTTTATAAACTTAAATCTATATGCAACCAGTTTATTGTCTGTAAAATGAACATAACTAACCTTCATCACTTGTTTTAGTGAATTTTATACTAAAGTTATTAAAACACTTAAAATTTCTTTGAATACAACTATCCCATAGAAATACAAAGGATCATAAGAGATTACTATGAACAATTATATGCCAACAAATTGGACAACCTAGAAGAAATAAATAAATTTCTAGAAACATACAATCTTCCCAGACTAAACCATGAAGAAATAGACTGATTACTGATAAGGAAATGGATACAATAATCAAAAAGCTGCCAACAAAGAAAACCTCAGAACCAGAGAGCTTCATTGGCAAATTTCACAAAACATTCAATATCTATATTTTCAAACTCTTCCAAAAAACTGAAGAGGAGGGAAACTTCCCAATACATTTTATGAAGCCAGCATTACCCTGACATCAAAATCAGCAAGGACACCACAAAAGAAAATTACAGGTCAATATTTTTGATAAATATGGATGAAAATTTTATTAACAAAATATAGTTGAACAACACAAATTTCAATTGCTCAGGCCCATTTTATGCAAGTTTTTTCAACAGCAAATACTATAGTACTATATGATTTGCAACTGGTTTAATCCAGGAATGCAGAACCATGAACACAGAGGAACTAAAAAGTGCCAACTATAAGTTTTACACAGAAATTCAACTGCATGAATGGCCTCCTAACCCCTGCATTGTTCAATGGCCAATTGTATTAGCAAACTAATTCCAACAATAAATTAGAAGGATCATACATGATGATCAAGTGAAATTTATTCCAGAGATGCAAGGATGGTTCAACATCCACAAAATCAGTATCCATTTATGATAAAAACTCACAATAAAGTGGTAACAGAGGAAATATACTTCAACATAATAAAGGCCATTTACAGCAAATCCACAGCTAACATCATATTCAATGAAGAAAAACTGAAAGTTTTTCCTTTTAGACTAGGAATAAGACAAGGATGCCCATTCTCATTACTTTGATTCAACAGAATATTGGAAGTCTTAGCTACAACAGTGAGGCAAGGAAAAGAAATAAAAGGAATCCCAACGGGAAAAGAAGAGGTAAACCACTACTATTTGCAAATACTACTATTTACAGGAAACCTTAAAGAATCCACCAAAAAACTTTTAGAACTAATACATGAATTCAGTAAAGCAGGATACAAAATCAATATAAAGAAATCTGTGCTGAATCTATACATTAATAACTGTCAGAAAGAGAAACTGAGGAAAAAACACTCATCTATAATTGCATCAAAAAGAATAAAATATCTAGGAATAATTTAACCAAGGAGGTGAAAGACCTATGCACTAAAAACCATATTTCATACATGAAATCTAAACAACAACAAAACCAACAAACAAAAATATAAAGCAAACTTAGATACAGAGAATGGATTAGTGAAGGGGTATGCGAAATGGATGAAACTGGTCAACTGGACAATGAATAGCAACTAGATTTGAGGTGGTGATCACTCTGTAATGTTTACAGATGTCAGAACTATAATACTATATACTTGAAACATATAATTTAAAAAGCTCTTTGAAAATAAATATAAGATATTATATGGGTTTTGTGATATTACTATACCTGCATAAAGCCAGTCAGTTCTTTTGAATATAAAAGCTAATGGAAGATTTCCAGAATCATATCTATAGACAGAGACCCACAAAAAGCACCTCAACCTTAGCTATGTGTGAAATTTGCATGTGCAAGTAATTAGAATATACCTGAATGCACTATTCTCTTGTGCAAATCTTTATTCTCCACTTCCTACAAATGAAATTAAAGAAGGATATACTGGATATTGAAGTTTTGTGTTTTCCCTTTCAAAGTACTTTATAATAAAGTATGCTTAATTAAAAGAGCAATCACAAAAGAGAGGAGAAATGCTGATGACTTGAGGGTGACAGCCACACACCAAGGTGATTAATCCCTAGCAAACAGATTACAAACTAAACTCAAGCAGACAGACGAAGATAATCATAGCTTATTCTCATCAATAAGCACTTTCACATTGGAAATGCATTTCAAGTTCAAAATATTCCCTCCAAGGTAAAATGTGTTTCTTTTATATACCTGAATTATTACTATATCCGTATATATATGTATGTATATATGTCTGTGTGTGTCTGTGTGTTTAATAAACCACTGGGGTAGGAAATGACCACTCATTCCACTATTCTTGCCTGGAAAATTCCATGGACAGAAGAGCCTGGTGGGCTACAGTCCATGGGGTCACAAAGAGTCGGACATGACTGAGCACACATGCACATGAATAGATATAAAACTTTATTAAAACAAATTTTAAAATCTATGTAAAATGCCACTTTTACATCACTTGAATTCTACATACACACACATGCAGATGGTGACTGCAGCCATGAAATTAGAAGACACTTGCTCCTCGTAAGAAAAGGTAAGACAAACCTAGACAGCATATTAAAAAGCAGAGACGTTACTTTGCCAACAAAGGTCCATATAGTCAAAGCTATGGTTTTTCCAGTAGTCATATATGGATGTGAGAGTTGGACCATAAAGAAGGCTAAGCACTGAAGAATTGATGCTTTTGAATTGTGGGGTTGGAGAAGACTCTTGAGAGTCCCTTGGACTGCAAGGAGAACAAGTCAGTCAACCCTAAAGGAAATCAACCCTGAATATTCACTGGAAGGACTGATGCTAAAGCTGAAGCTCCAATACTTTGACCACCTGATGTGAAGAACTGACTCATTGGAGAAGACGCTGATGCAGAGCAAGATTGAAGTCAGGAGGAGAAGGGGATGGCAGAGGCCGAGATGGTTGGATAGTATCACTGACTCAATGGACATGAGTTTGGGCAAATTCTGGGAGATTGTGAAGGACAGGGAAGTCTGGCGTGCTGCAGTGCCTGGGGTCACAAAGAGTCAGACACGACTGAGCAACTGAACAACAATATACATGCATGTGGGGATGTGTGTGTATAATTTGTCTTTAACATTTAAAAAACCAATTTTACAATTTATTCTGTAGATTCACCTTAGTGGCTAAAAATGATCAAACAGAATATGTGAGGATATAGAAGGAAAGAGTTAGAAGTTATATTGTCTTAGCCATGAGAGTCTAGGGAAAAATTCTCTGTACATTTCACCTGGATGTGGCTTGAAGAATAGAACCCTGAGATTCTATCCTAGGGCAGCCATTAAGTCAAGCAAATAGTTTAGCATCCATATCTCAAGTATCCTCTCTATAAAATGGAAAAATTTATTTTCTTGTGTCAGTGAAGTCATCAGTATTATACTACATAAATATAGTTCTCAAAGAAGTGAAATGTATGTGTGGCATATGTGCCAAGTGCTATGCCTTCTACATGTGATTTAGTGATTTCACAAGACAGATATAAAATACAACACAAACTTCATAACCACACAAACCCAGAAATCACTTATCCAAAAATATTTGTCAAGATTATACTGTGTACCAGCAATAAATAAGGTAACTATGACCCTGTCTTCATGGGTCTTACATTCTAGAGGGAGACAGACAACAAACAAGCAAATAAATAAGAAAAATAATCACATACTATTAAAAGGATTTTACAGTACTCTCACACCTCACCACACAACTAACCACACTTCGAACACTTAGAGTGCTTACCATACATTTATATGTGTGCTTATGTGTGTGTGTACATTTCTATTAATTGAAGTGTTCTTAAAGAAATGGACCATAGTTTATATCATCCAAAAGTTAGCACAATAATTGAGAGAGTAACATTTTACAGACCAACTCTTCCACCAAGAACAACTATAAAAGTTCAGGATAACCCAGTTCTTCAAAAGCTTAGACAGCAACAATATTAATCAGGATTTAAAAAGACACATGTTCCCCCAAAAGAGAAATATTTTGACATGAACCCACAATTCTGTTCCTGGTTCCAAAAGGCATTTTCAGATTCCTAAGATGAAGATGGCAAAAAGACAAGAAGTTGGAATGAAGCAGCTAAGAGGTAGCAAAGACAAGCAGAGGTTACAAATACTTGCATGATACTAAAGAGGCAAAAATTCCTACCAAAAAGGATGGACCCTAACTGAAAACAAACAAACAAAAAAAAACAGAAAATATACAACAGGCTTTCCACTGAGATACTCCAAGGACTACAATCTAGAAATAAGGTAAGCTAGAAATAATGCAACCTTTAGAAACAGTGAAACTCGACTCAAATTCTATAATCTCTGAGTCAATTACAATGACAGGTCCACATTCTATGTGTGACAGCTTAAAAAAGTAAACACTAGAAAAAGATAACATTATCCAGAGGCACTATAACTTTTTTATTGAATATACGAAGTATTCAATCAAGACTTAACAGGTATGCTAGGATATAGAATTAAAACAACTGAAACCTCCAAAATAAAATGAAATCAGTAAATTCATAGATAGCTTAAATAATGGTATCAGTCTAAATTAACTGTCTTTAATATGTTTATGAAATTAAATGATTACATGGAGAATTTTACCAGAGAACTGGAGTAAGAAAATTATGGAACTTAAATTATGGAAATTAGAATTTTGGAATTAGTATATACAATTACCAACACTAAGAAACTCAACAAAGCATATGAGACACCACAAAAAAGAGTTCCAGTAAAATGCAATACAAGTAAAAATATAAATACCTACATGAAAACAGAGATTTTTTTCAAGAAAAAGATAAACAATGTAAGAAATACATGGGACATGGAGAAAAGGTCTATCGTATATATAACTGAAATCCCAAAAGAAAAATAGAAAAAGGAGAAACCATACTTGAAAGATACCAGCCAAGAAGTTCCAAAACAATGAAAGACACCAAGCAACAGAATTAGGAAGTGCTATAAACCCAAAACAAAATAAATACAAAGAAAACATCTAGATACACTTCTGAAAACCAAAGATAAACAGTTTTAAGAGCAGCTAGAGACAAAAACACTTTTAAATAAGCAACAATAAGAATGGCATCTAATTTCTCAGTAGGAATGAAGTCAAAGGAGAATGAAGTGCTATCTTGTAAACCAAGCCACTTCTTAAAAATAAAGGACAAATGAAGATTATGTCAGACAAACAAAAGTGGAAAACATTTATTGTCAGTAAATCCATTCCCTACTCCTCACCCAAACACTAGAGGTTCTTCAGGCAAAAGAAAGTAATTCTAAATATGCAGAAAAGAATGGAGTGTAATAGAATGAGCAAACATGTGGAAAACATAAATGAATGCTTCTGTAAAACAATATATGTGTCTTATGGAAATTAAAATATGTATAGAACTAAAATACATGACTAGAATACTGACAAGACATGTTTAAAATGGATTCATTGTCTAGGAAGTGATAAGATTAGTAGCCATTATATAATAAAAGCACTAATTTCTAGCAAACATTACTGAGTAAAAGATTTATGTGGGACTATCTGAAATAGGTAGCAGCAAACTATAGCTAAAGAGCAAATCCAACCTACCACCCATTTTGTACAGCCCAAGGGTTTTATATTCTCAATAGAAAAAAATCTATTAGAAAAACAATAAAACTTAACAGTAGAAAAAATATTAAAAGAAGAATAGAATCTTCATAGAGTGCTTTACAATATGTCATACACTGCTCTAGATCTTTGCATTAATTAGATCATTTAATATTTGCAACACCCTTCTGAAGTAGGTACTATTACTCATTGTATAGATAAGGAAACTGTAGCTCTAGATGGATTAACTAAATAGTTAATAATCACATAGCTGATGTCAGTTCCTCTGACGGATGTCGGATGTCCCAGGGAGGAACCTGGGAGTCTTCCCCAGAGGCTGTGCTCCTAATAAGCTTCCCTCACACACAGCTACATCTAGGACTTCTGTCAGGAGACTGTCTTAGCTATGCAAAGCCACGACTTCACCATGTGAACCATGACACTTTACTTAGCAATTTCTGTTCTCTCCACATTCAGAATCTGTCTTTACATATTTTCTGCTTGCTTAGAAACTCTAACTTTTTATTTTTCTATCAAAATCCTTTGTGAAGACTTAGAACTAAGTTCTTAGAACTTCTAAGTTCTGAAAGCTGCTTTGACAATTCCAATCTACGAATGTTTTCCTTGTTATGTTTCTATGGCATCTAAAATCATAATCTGTTCCCACATCATTACATTCTTTCCTATGTATTACATTAGAGTTTCTCTCCATTTCATTATTTGTATGTCTCCCCAACAAGAATGCAAGTTCATTTGGATCCAATAAGTTTCATACAATGCCTGCACGCATCAGAATCTCAATGCTTAGGTCAATAAAAGAGTGAATTATTGGCGGCTATTGGCAGAGATGAAAGAAAAAAATGCTTTAAGAGCGGTGCCTTTCCATTAGTTATATAACTTTTCTTTCTTCATCTGTAAAATGAGGAAAATTTGATTAAATCAGAATCACAATCCATCTAATGTTTACTTTTTATCTGTATACTGCAGCCTCTCTCTCTGTCAAGGTAGATGATAAATGATAGGTAGGTAGGTAGGTAGATAGATGGCAGAGCAACAGAAAGAACAGAAAACCCTAGAAACAGGTTAGCTTATTACAACTGAACAAACTATAGCTTAATTTATTTTAACTTATTTGCCCCATCAATTGGTTTGCTTGCTTGTTTGCTTTAGTCGTGTCTAACTCTTTGCGACCTCATGAAGTGTAGCCCACCAGGCTTCTCTGTCTGTGTGATTTTCCAGGCAAGAATACTGGAGTGAGTAGCCATGCCCTCCTCCAGGGGATCTTCCCGGCCCAGGGATTGAACTCGTGTCTCTCATGTCTCCTGCATTTGCAGGCAGGTTCTTTACCACTGGCGCCACCTGGGAAGTCCCAATCAATTGGTTACTCTTTAAATAAATTTACTGCTGCTATAAAATGAAAAAAAATGCAACCTTTAAAAATAACAGAACAGGTTATTGATAAGAAATGACAGGTACTGATAAGAAATGACTCCAAAATATGGTAAAGAGAGAGAGACATGAAGGGATGAAACAAAATGGGTTCTCTTTGTGTTTTGAAGAATGCAGTATGTGTATATATGTAGAGATGGTTGGATGGCATCACCAACTCAATGGACATGAGTTTGAGCACAAAATCCAGGAGATGGTGAGGGACAGAGAAGCCTGGCATGGTGCAATCCATGGTCACAAATGACTGAGTGACTGGTAAACAACATATATGTAGAGAAGATTTCACATGAATAAAAAGAGAATTGCTTACAGTGGTTGCCTCTAGAGAAAAAAAAACTGGCTTAAGCATTGGCATAGGAGGAAAAAGCATTTTTCACTAGATTGTCTTCTGTATATTTAAATTTTAGTTATCAATGCAGGTATTACTATAGAAACATAAATCAAAATACCTTAAATAAAGTGAAAAATTAATAATTCCTACACCTGCTCTTAAAAAGTATGCAGCTGAGGAATGTAGCTTCTAAATGAGTGTAATAACCATGAATTTTAACAACCACAAATTCTCAACCTTGCGAAATGAGAAAATCAAACACAGTAGTAAATGAGAGAAAGCAAATGTTTACTTGTACTAAATAGGATTACCCTTAATTAAACAACATAAATAAATGGTGTCTGGTACAAAACTAGGCCTGGTATGTTTCTTTTGAAACTGAATGCAATAGATTTGGCTCAACATTTTTCTCAGTCTCCCTTCCGCCTCACCTCTCCCCTTTCCTTCCTCACCTTCCTCACTTGCCATGTAACCTTTGAGTAGTGTTTTATTGATTTAAAAAATGGCAACAATGCACCAAAGCTAAATGATGAAAACACCTTTGTTTTGTATTTTCCTTACTGCAGACCAACGAACATCTATAAATTTCTTTGAAACTAATTTTTTCTAAGAAACAATCTACAAAGAACAAATGTTTGCTGATGGTGATGACTATAATAAGAAAACTTTGTCACTATTCCTTAGCATCTGTAACTAGGAAACCCATTTTGACTGTATGTGCTTTTTTTTTTTTTTAGCTACAGGAAGTGGGGGAGAGAACCCTTCTGTTTCCAATATTCATGAAAACAGTCTTAATTTCAGAGAAAAGATAAATTTGAATACCTGAAATGAGATCCTCTTCCTGCTAAAATGTTCTAGAGACACTCTGCAGACCAGGGCTGCTTCTCTTCTGCTTCCTCTTCCAACTCTCCCTTTGACACACGGCACTGCTTATTTAGAAGATAAATCTAAACTGCGTAATTTAGAAGAAAACATACATAGCAATCGCCCCCACCCTGAGGGCTTACAAAAGAAGAAACCTCTCTTCACTGGAGATCTGCTTATTTTTAAAATTAACACAGCATAGGAAAATCTTTTTATATATGTTTGCTTGAGGGCTCAGAATTTAATCAAATGCCTCTGATAGAGAAATATGTCAGTTTTTTTGTTTTTTTTTTTTTAGTAAGCAAAGAAAGTTAAGAATTTTTTAGAAATAGGCTGCTTTAAGAAGTCTAGATTTTTACAAAACTCACTTGGTTGTAACCACACAGTAACAAACCCCAAGATAGAAAGAATCCAAACTTTCAAAACAGAATTTCACAACTTTTAATACTGGTCAGCTACTTCCACAGGTCAAATGAAGAGAGAGCAAAACCTTGATGTAGCCTGGGGCAAGATCTGGAAGCAGTTTCCAGTGATTCATCCCCCTCTTTCCTATTTTTCCTTCCCTTCATATGCAAATACTCATTCATCCCAGGCCCCTTTCTTCCTGTAACCCAGCCAGGGACTTCCCTTCTAGCTGTAACCTCCACTTCCAATTCATTGGGGTTTACTTTTCTTAAGTCTGTAGCTATTCTTTACTTACTAAATATCTAGATCCTCTGGAATCCTCCTTGGTTGAAATTTCTCTCTACTCCTTGCCTCATTTAACTTGCTATTCATGAATGTCATTCATTTGTTCATTCAGTAAGTATTCTATGACCAGGATGTGCCACACACTGTTTCAAATACTAAGACACTAAAAGTAACAAAACAAACCAAAAAATGAGCAATGAAAGTACAGATGTATAGATGGTAACAGCCATCTTAACAATAATTGTCCTCCACGTGAATCCAATGTCAGGGGTAGAAAAGCTGTTTTTAAAAGACATCCTAGTAAATAAACTCCAGATATTTCAAAATGAGTGAAATCAAGTAATCCGTGTGTGTGTGTGTGTGTGTGTGTGTATGCTGCGCTTAGTTGTTCGGTTTTATCCCACTCCTTGAGACCCTTTGCATTTCAGCCCACCAGGTTACACTGTCCATGGGATTTTTCAGGCAAGAATACTGGAGTGGGTTGCCGTTTCCTTCTCCAGGGGATCTTCCTAAACCCAGGGATCAAAACAGTGTCTTCTGTGTCTCCTGCACTGCAGGCAGACTCTTTACTTGCTGAGCTATCCCATATATTATATGCATGTGTGTGTGTGTGTATGTGTGTGCATATAGATATATATTTATATGCACATATATGTAATTAATGCTAAAATGCTTTCAGAAAAGGTCTTGGAATCACTACCATCATTTTGAATCTGAGGCTTGCTAGATGAATGTTCTCGCAATAAAACATAATACTGCCCTTACCTTTTAGTATATTGATTTATATTCATATATCTAAAAGGAATTTCACATCAGTAATGAAAGACAAGGGATAATTTATAATTCTTATAAATCTCTGAGTATTAAAGTTAAAATAACAAGGTGTGATGCTTTTATTAATTGAATCATGACAGTCAAAATAGCCATCCCCTTCTACCATGTCCTTAATTCAAGATTTTATGCATTATGTTTATTTTGAAAACTTGGTCAGAGCGTGTATTGACCAAATGTTTACATAGCAGTCTTCTCAAATGATATTGAAGTGAACTATCTTTGAAAATACTAAATAGTGTGATTATTCCTGCTTATCATTAAAGAGAGCAAACAAGGCACAATGGATTTGTCATTTATCCATTCATGGATCACAAGGTGACAGGCTGCACTGTTGAGGGAGGTCCCTCTGTCCAGACCAAGCTCATGCCCAGGTCAGCTGGGGGCAGGAGGGTTTAGTGAAGAATGCTTATGACATCGTTGATCAGTATCTGAGTTCATTTGGGATGTATAACAAAATACTAGAAACTGGGTGGCTTATAAAGGACAGAAATGTATTTCTCACATTTCTGGAAGCTAGAAGTCTGAGACCATGGTGCCAACATGGTTAGCTAAGGGTCCTCTTCCAGATCCCAGACTTCTCATTTTGTCCTCATATGGTGAAAGGGGAGACAGATCTCTGTGGAGCACCAACCCTACTCAAGAGGGGTCTGCCCTTAAGAACCTCTCAAAAGCCTCACCTTCCAATGCCATCACACTGGTCATTAGGAGTTTAACATATGAATTCTGGGCAGACACAAAATTCAGAACACAGTGGTCATCTCATTGAAAATCCAACCCCTTCTGCCTTGCCCTCTTCCCCCATAAAGGATTGAAAAGCTAAATACTAATATATCTCTACCTTCCTTTCCTTACATTCGTGTAACAAAGTCATGTAACTAAGTCTTACTGATATATTGATACAAGGAGAAAAAACCTGTTGCGGGTAGAAAAGAAGGGCATCTAGGAAACACTGCTTTCAAATTAAAGAGGTGTTTGTGACTATTCTCCTCCTTCCTGCTTTCAAAGTAAAAATGAGTCCCTGACCTGTGGAAGTCACGAATGCTATGGAGTTGAGACGCCAACATGCTAAAGAGATTCCAGGTGCCTGAGTGTTCCACGATGTCACGGAGTCACTTCACCAAACACAGGACTTCTTCCCTCCAGATTTCTTCTTCTATGGGGATAAAACCCTATTTGCTTCCACTCTGATTAGCTGTATTTTTTGATACTTGTAGCTTAAATCTACCAACGCAGGGCATGAGCTTGTATATTGAGCAAATCAAAGTTAAAATCCATCCTCACACATTTGATACCTGGATGATCTCAGACAAATTTTGTCTCTTCTCCTGGTCTCATTGTCCCCATTGATAGCTTTTATATATTTATAGTCAGATTTACAATTTACATATCTATAGTCAGATTTACAATTTCCCCTCTATGGTTATCATTAGGCTGTGAAAGTTAACTTTTCATGAGAAATCGATCTATCTTGTCCCCAAAGCATACTGAGTTTTAATTGACAAACTATTTGAAAACACATGACAAGGGAAAGCAGCAGAAGAGAGAAAAATACAAAAAGTATTAATTTTTCTGTAGACTTGAGAAGATGTAGATGAGAATGTACAAGGAAAATAAATGCTTACAAAGGAGATTAAAAAAAAAAACTTTTTTGCATGATGATGTGGTACCCAACTTGAAACCTGTATTATTTTTTCAGATGGCAGCAGGAGACCATTAAAACACCAATACCCAGAGAAGTAGGGGAGTTTAGGCCAGTAAGGGAAAAGCCAGGTGGAGTCAAACTTCAATATCTGACAGGAATGAAGCAGCAAAAATGGCTGGAAATGTACTTCAAGATTAACAGACTTGGAAACCTGGAAGATGGATTATAATAACTGAGAAAGAAAAGGATCCCAAACTGCAAATAAATCTATTATTCAAATCCTCATGATCTTTGCACAGATTCTGAAAACGTCCTATACATATACATCAGCATTGCATAAGCAGGGAAAATAAAATGAAACAAAGCAAAATAAGTGAACAAGAGACTGAAGTGTTGGCCAGAGAATAAGAGTGTTATAAAACCAAAGCCAAGGAATTGAATAATGAAAGAGATTACATGTACATGTCTCTGGTACAAAAGGGCTAAAATCAATGCAGAAGTCACCGTGTGCTCTGTTGTGTCCAACTCTGTGTGGACTGTAGCCTGTCAGGCTCCTCCGTCCATGGGATTCTCCAGGCAAGAATACTGGAGCGGGTTGTCATTTCCTTCTCCAGAGAATTTTCCCAACCCAGAGATCGAACCTGGGTCTGTCTCTTGTGTCTTTCTGCGTAAGCAGGTTGATTCTTTACCACTGGTGCCACCTGGGAAGCCTAGAAAGCTCATCATCAGATTTCTTTCTTGTTTTGTTTTTTTTTTTTTTTAATTAGTTGGAAGCTAATTACTTTACAATATTGCAGTGGTTTTTGCCATACATTGACATGAATCAGCCATGGATTTACATGTGTTCCCCATCCCGATCCCTCTGGGTCTTCCCAGTGCACCAGCCCTGATGCTCATCATCAGATTTCAAGTGAACAGAGACTATCTTCCAACTAACTGTGAAAGCAAGAGAGAAAATATTGTTATCTGGAAAACTCCAATTCCATGAGTGAGATAAGACCACCAGGAAAATAGTTTTAAACCAGCTGGCTTCCTGGCTTTGGAAGGGGATATTTAATTCAGCTCCCTCATTTTATTAATGAGAGCTTGTGGATCAGAGACGTTATAGAACAAAATAAAGCATAAGCTGTATTTCCTCTCTCTGACCTGTCTCCCTTGAGATGGACAATATCTTCCCTCTCTGAGGGAAACTAGAAAATCTTCTTCTGGAAAAGAAAACAGGGACATGAACATGCATCAGAGATAAAGGTCTGACACTGACCAATTTCTCATCAATTTATTTATTCTTAGTCTATCTCATTGGGATGTAGAAAACAAGGTAAGAATACATGTAACATTATAAGGATCTTTGTTAAAAAAAATAACAACAGGTAAAGGAAGGAAAAATAGGAGGGAGGGAGGAAGGGGCAAAATTTGTCTATGGTTCATATTTGCATCCACCTTGCCTAATTTTAGATATTCTTAACTCCCCACACAGCACACCACATACATCAATACTCAGCCCAAGTATCGGACTGTTGTTATTCAGGTGTTAAGTCGTGTCTGACTCCTTGTAACCCCATGGACTACAGCCCGCCAGGCTCCTCTGTTTATGGGATTCTCCAGGCAAGAACACTGGAGTGGGTTGCCATTTTCTTCTCCACGGGATCTTCCCGGATCAGGGACTGAATCCACATCTTCTACACTGGCAGGCGGATTCTTTACCACTGAGCCACTGGAGAAGCCAATTATCTGGTTAGTAAATGTTAAATGAGACCCTCTTTCTGGCCTTCTCCCACCATACTGGTACACAGTGAACCAAGATGGCAGCACGCACACACCCGCAGTTGAAGAGGGTCTTGAGCAGGAAGAAGCTTCTCTTAGAAACCTGAGGGGACCGTAGAGAAGAAATTGGAGTGAGACCCAAAGCCTGCAGAACAAAGGCGGCTCCAGGGGCCTAGGGGATGGTTTTACAGAGTCCTGAGGCCGGTCTGGGCCTCCTCAGGTTGGGATTGGGACCAAGTAGCTCTGGTCTTGCCTGGCTGGGCCGGCCTGTCGCCTCGTTTTGAGCGCCTGAGTATTTTGCTGCACTTGGAGCCTTCAGGGATTCAGTTCCCTAAGACCTGAAGCGAGTATTTCAAATGGGAGCCCCTTTGGGAAGCTTGTCTGAGCTAATTCCTCTAGAATTCTGCCTCCTCATCTGCTTTGAAAAACTCCAAATCCAGCTTGTATTTTTAGGCTATTCATTTGATTCCTTACCTTACTTTGATGTTACTTTGATTCCTTTGACGTTACTTCTTAATACTGACTTCTGGTCAACCTTTGCATAAGAAATTTGATAGCTAAAATCTCTGTTGCTCCTAATAAATGAAGCTGTTTGTTATTGCCCTGAGGGAAAAAAATAATAATACTAATGAGTCTAGATTTCACTCCTTGGAGTAACAAAGCATCTTCTCTGGTACTGGCCATTTCCCGCAGTCATTAGGGGCAATGACAGCCTGCTTCTGACCTGACGGCAGAGGACTTCGAAGACAGGAGTGCCATGAAGGTGCTTGTTACAACTGGGAATGTAGAATGAAGGTGTGAATTAACAAGCAGTTAGAGATACAGATGGAGACCCAGAGGACAAGTGACTGCGAGGAGAGTGCTGGCATTAGGGCCAAGTAAGGATGGCCCCGGGCCCTCCCCTGGCTCTAATCCACCCACCTCATCCCTCCTGGGAGGCATCTCCTCACATCTAGAATGGAGACATGGCCTGAAGTACTGGTGACTCTGGACAGATCAGCTTCCTGGTCTTGTCAGAGAACTGCGTATCCATCCAGTCACCTATTTATCTATTTATGAATTTATTTTTATCCCTCCTTGTTCCAAAAGGATTTGAGAGAGCTCAAATGAAACATAACAAGACAGCATAAATTAAAGCAGAAGGAAAGACGGAAGAACAAAAGTGAAGAACTAAAAAGGGATCCAGGCATGAGGCTAAAAGCAAACACTTTAAACTACATTTTGGAAAATTCATCTTGCTGTCCCCATGTGATTTTTGTGCTTCCTGCATGGCTATATAGATGGCAATTTAGACTTACGGACATGGGGAGAGGGGAGGAGAGGGTGAGCTGTATGCAAAGAGTAACATGGAAACGTACATGACCATATGTAAAGTAGATAGCCAATGGGAATTTGCTGTGTGGCTCAGGAAACTCAAACAGGGGCTCTGTATCAGCTAGAGGGGTGGGATGGTGAGGGAGATGGGAGAGAGGTTCAAAAGGGAGGGGATGTATGTATACCTATGGCTGATTCATGTTGAGGCTTGACAGAAAACAACAAAACTCTGTAAAGCAACTATCCTTCAACAAAAAATAAATTTAAAAATAAAATACTTTTTAAAAATAATAATTACAGAGAAAAAGACAGTATTGTCTGATCTCACTTATATGTGGAATCCCTCCATAAAAGAACTCATAGAAGCAGAGAACAGGTTGACAGTTGCCAGAGGCAGGGGCTAGGGGTGAGCAAAATGAGTGAAGGGGGTCAAAAGCTACAAACGTCCAGTTATAAAATAAGTTGTCCTGGGGATGTAATGTACAGCATGGTAACTATAGTTAATAATACTGTATTGCATATTTGAAAGTTGCTAAGAGAGTAAAGCTTAAAATTTCTTGTCACAAGGAAAAAAGTTGTTAACTATGTGTGGTGATATATGAACTAGACCTCCTGTGGTGATCATTTGAGCAACATATACCAATGTCAAATGATTATGTTATACGCTTGAAACTAATGTTATATCAGTTATATCTGGGAAAAAAAAAACTAACTTTTACATGTTAGTCAGTCTTCTAAGTTCACCCACATTACTGCAGTATTTAATACTGACAACCCTAGAACGTGATTCCTATTATTACCTTAGAACTGAGAAACAGAGGATTAGGAACTTTAAGACTTTGCTAAAGATAAAACTTGGAGTCAACTAAGGCATTCATTTAGCCAGGCTGTCATCCATAGGGTCCACACTCTTAAACTACTCTACTAAGGGTCCATCCTTATGAACACTCCAGGTATTTTTTTTCACTCTTCACTGAAGCCAAAACAAATTACATGTATTCAGCAACAACGCATCACAGATGGATAACTTTGTAATGAGTTAATATTTTGAAAACTTTATAATTTTAATAAGAAACAACCTTTGTATACATTTATGGAAGATTGTGCTGGCTTGCTCTGAAATTGTCCTATTTTATTAATGACCTGGGGTCTTAGATGAAGCCCTTGTTTCTGAAGTTTCCCATTAAGGTCGGCGTTTTTACAACGGCCCTCTTCTGCTAACCTGTCAAAAGTGGAGCATTTGTAGCAATCAAATTCCCACCTAACATGTAAAGATTAGCATTATGTTTGAGGAGGAGATAATAAAAATCAAACATACTTTCTATGGAGTGTCATTTTCTTTTAATCCAAAAATACTAAAACTGAAAGTCCAGCTCAAAGAACTTGGCATTCCATTATATCTTATAACTTCATTCATTCTCATTAGCATAATGATAATCTCACTTATTGTCTCTCCCTTAAACTAGAAAATGAAATTGATTACCAAAGTTCAAGTCTGTGATATAATTCTAAATATTCTGCAAGGCAGTCACTTGCTATGATACCACAGATGGCCAAAAAAACAAAATTTATAATACACTATAATAAAGGCCTAATATAGGATCAGGGCAAATAATAAAAGAAGATATCAGTACTCAGAGGAAGAAACCTCCCACAAGATAACAAATCACATTTAGACTACCTTTTAGAAGAACAATGAGGATAACACGTAGCTATAATTTAAAATAGGCAGAGAGTGAGGCAAGGGTAAAGAACAGAGAGAAAGGACACGAGAAGATCCTTTTATAAACAGAAGGGGAGAATACAAGACACATGCTATTTTTGTGTAAGGCACGTGTTGACTTAGAAAGAATTAGTCGCCATGAGCCACTACAGCTCACTTAAACATGTCTTTGAAAGCAATCTTCCAGAGATGGTACATAATTTATAAAATGCCACCAAAAATACTTTTTTTTGTGAGGGGGCTCATGAGTTGCAAACTATCCTAAAAATTCAGAAACTGAAAATAATATACCTACAAAATTTGACAGCAAATACAGATACAAAATATGTCTTGAAGCTAACAAAAGAAGCAAAAGATTTAAATAGGGCACTCAATAAAGAATTTACCCTATGAAGAATAAAAAGAGAATGGAAAAATAGAAAGATAAGCAATATAATTTAAATATGTATAATTTGACTGTTTGCCATTTTTCTTTTTTGATAATGTTAGTTTACTAAGAGCTTAGCCAAAATATACTAGAGAACTGCTTCACATAAAGATCAGAAATCCCTGCTATCTGATGTACAGAAATGAAAACCAGAGTGATTAATGTCAAGCCAGAAATTCACTAACTCTACTACAGAAAATTGTTACTTGAAAACAACAACGGTCCATAAAACATTAATGGTATGTTAAATCAGATGACAACTTTAAAATTCTTAAATGGGAGAATCTCCATTTTAAATTAAAACTTCAGAATTTAAAAAGATGGTAACGATAACTCTATATGCAAAACAGAAAAAGAGACACAGATGTACAGAACAGACTTTTAGACTCTGTGGGAGAAGGCGAGGGTGGGATGTTCAGAGAGAACAGCATTGAAACAAGTATACTATCAAGGGTGAAACAGATCACCAGCCCAGGTTGGATGCATGAGACAAGTGCTCGGGGCTGGTGCACTGGGAAGACCCAGAGGGATGGGATGGGGAGGGAGGCGGGAGGGGGGGTCGGGATGGGGAATACATGTAAATCCATGGCTGATTCATGTCAATGTATGGCAAAAACCACTACAATATTGTAAAGTAATTAGCCTCCAACTAATAAAAATAAATGGAAAAAAAAAAAGAAAAAAAAAACTTCATGTGAAATTTTGCAGATTCTCACATAAAATGGTTATTCAGAGAAAGGAAGAACTGGTCCCAAGAAATGTGTGTATATATGAGTGTGAATGTATGTGTCTCTATAGATTTCTTGTTAGTCTCACAATCCAACTTAACGAGAATTCATGTTATGAAACCTAAAGGTCAACCCAAACTTGACTTTCTTTTTTTGCACTCCAGTTGATCTTATCCTCTACCACAACACAAGGGATAATAAAGGGCAGGGTCTATTTTCTTCATTATTGAGGTATAATTGACATGCAATAAACATATATAAAGTATGTAGTTTGATAAGTTACAACATGCATTTACCTGAGCAGCCATCACCACAAACAGTATGGTGAACATATCCATCACCGCTGCAAGTTTATTATTGCCCCTAAGAAATATCTCCCTCCTCCCTTCTCTACTGTTCGGTTTTCTCTTTCTCCTCAATCCCCAGACAACCACTGATCTGCTTTTTGTCACTATAATTTGCATTTTCTAAACATTTTTGTAAACTGGATCAAACAAAATGAACTCTTCTTTTTGTCTGACTTTTCTTACTCAGCATAATTATTTGGAGATTCATTCACATTGTGTGTGTACCAATAGTTCAGTCTTCTTTCTTGCTGGGTGTTAGTCCATTTTATGAATGTTACACAATGTATCTATGCACTTATCACTGGACATTTGAGTTTTTTCCCAATTGTTGACTATCATATGTAAAACTGCTATCTGCATTTATGTCCAAGATTTTGTACTGACTGATAATTTCCATCATCTTAGATAAGTAACTAGGACTATAATGAATAGACCATACGGTAATGGTAGGTTAAAATTTTTAGGAAAGTACCAAATCACTTTGCACAGTGGTTTTACTATTTAAATTTCCACCAACACTGGATGGGAGTTCCTCCTCATTTTTGTTAACACTTGGCATGGCCAATCATCTAACTTGAGCCGTTCAAACAGGCGAAGAGTACTATCAGATTGTGTTTTTAAATTTCTCTATTGAGCATCTTTTCATGTGCTCACTTATAGTCAATCTATTTTCCCTGGAGACATGTCTATTCAAAGATTTTACAGAGGTCATTATTGGGCTGTTTGTTTCATAATTATTAAATTTTGAGGGTTCTTTATATATTCTGGAAACAAGGTCTTCATCAGACATAACATTTGCAAATATTTTCTCACCAAATATGAATTGTCTTTTCATACTCGTAACAAATTCCTTAAAAGACCATAAGTTTTAAATGTTGACGAAGTTTATATATTTTTTCTTATATAAACTGTGCTTTTGTACTGTAGTTAATAAATCTTTGTCTAACTCAAGGTCACAAATATTTTCTCCTATGTGTTCTGCTGGAATACTCAGTTTAGGTTCAATATTAGATCTTTGATTCATTTTAAGTTAATTAAAGATTGAAATTGTTTTTATTTTTGCACGTGGATATTCAATTTTTTCAGCACCATTTGTTGGAAAGGTCTCAATGAGCCATAATCAAGGTGTCAGCAGGGCTGTGTTTCTTCTGGAGCATCCAGGGGAGAATTCATTTTTTTCTGCATTATCTAGTTCCATCTACATCCTTAATTTCCTTTGCCATGTAACCTAATACAGTCAATGTTCCAGAGGTTAACATATGGACATCTTTGGGGGTGCTGGGCATTATTCTGGCTACAGCACATAGTTACAGAAATTCATGTTTTTCCTATTCTAAAAACTCTCCTCCATCCTTTATAAGTCTGCTATCATAACTAATTATTTTACCACAGAACAGAGGCTAATTCCCATTTCCTATCCGTTACCCTTGTCCTAAAGCAGTTCAATGAACAGTGCCCTCCTTTAATGTAGGAAAATCAATGTCAGTATCGTAACATATAATAAATCACTTATTTAATCTAGAAAACTGCATGTCTATTTCTATTTTTGAGAAGCAGCAATGAAATATGCAACCACCATGTAAGTTCTTGAGCAAAAACTAAGCAAGTATCTGTTATAGTGATTCCATTAATGAATTTTTTCATTGAGTGGGTTATCATATGCAATACCTTTAATGAAATTCTCAATTCTAAGCATATTTGATTCAGGGCAACCAAAATAGTAATCATACTTACTATTGACTCAGTACTTACCATTCATCAGGTATCTGTGAAATACTCATCACCTTGCTTAATCTTTACAACAGACTACAACTCAATCATACAACAAACTACTTACAAACACAGGTCAGCTTTCTTTTCCCGATTACAGGGGAAACTGAGGCACAGAGTAACAGAAACATTAAATAATCTGCCACAGGCCATATCTCTAGTGTGTCAGGGAGCCGGTGTTTGACGCCTAGTCATGACACCACACTGCAGTGATACAACGCTAACGGAACCACACACAGGATGGCAGGGATAGCATTAGGAAATGCTCAGAGACCTGAAGTTTTCTTCTCAGGTTTGACATCAAATCAGCCCTTGACCTGCCCATAATCTCATAGTTGGCTCAAGTTTTACCTTGTATTGATACGCTTTGGCTAGATTATGCTGTGGTAACAAATGACCCCAGAATCTTTGTGATTTTCAACAACAAAAATTAACTTTTCAACTTACATTGCGTGGGCATGACTGACAGCTCCCATCTGAAACAGGAAGTTCACCTGAAAGAGAGAACAAAGAAGGAACGCTTTGAAAGGGGCCTATGACGGTACTGCTCACTTTTCCTCGGTCAAAGTAAGTCACAAGACCAAGCTTGATGTCTGTTAAACAGAAAAGCATAATCTTCATATATAGAAAGAGGCAATAAATTTGGGAACAAAAGCAAAATCTATCACAAGCCTCATGATTCATCTTTCCATTTCTCTGGCTTACCCTAAGCCCTCCCATTCAGCATCTTTGCCCACTGGTTTCTCTGGCTCTCAAACTATCCCTATATCTGTCCTTTGTCGCAATGAACTTTTCTCTATTTCCCTGTTTTAGCGCTTGCCAGGTGCACATCTGTTAAATGAACCCCTTCACTTGGGTCTGGGGATTTTCCCCTATAAATGGCTCTAACAGAGCCCCAGTGTCCAGGGATCCACTTCTCTGGCATTAGTTTACATAGATATTTCCTGAATTTACTGAATGACTTGAGTTTGAATCTTAAAAAAAAAAAAAATCACATTCCATTCTTAACGGATAGCCTGAAGGAAGAATGAGGGATTGCTACTATATGATTTTTTAGAAATGTTTTCTAGTTATAGACAAAATTAAACAAGGGGAAAATACTTCTTGGTCATAACTTCCATCCCTAACTTCTTGCACCTGCACACTCTACAGTCATTATTACATGTGTGAAGAGTTGCTAGATTATAACCTGTGCTTTTTAAGTTCATGTAAAATAGACTAAATTTCTTTTGTGTCACTCATACTCCTATTGTTTTAAAAATTAATTTTAAGATAGTTATAGCCATGTGTGGGTCTGCATAATCTTTTGAAAATAGTTTATAAAACTCTGATTTGCTTGGGGTATACATATAGACTGCTTTAAATTGTATATAAACATCACCTAACGGTCAAGAACTGATTATTCTGAAAGGATATGCATTGTGTCCTCAAAATCTTCAACATTAATCAACACTAACTAGATCTTTAAACATACTGTGGAAAATGAGAAGTTAGTGCCTGAGTATTAGACCCATATCTCTATCAAACATTCACTCTGGAGTGTCTCTTTATAATCCCAAACTGATATATTGAATTGTATAGTTAAACCCAGATTGATATATCTAATTATATCAATCATTTCTAATCCATTTTCTCCTGTTCATCCTTCATCCTCGACTCCCATGCCCACCAAAAACTCACTTTTTCTATATTTCCCAGGTTGTAAAAATGTGCCATCATTTACACAAGTGCCCAAGACAAACTCGAGGGGTCCTAACAGACTCTTAAGCATCTCACCTCCCTCACCAACTCAGTTACCAACCCTTCACACCTTCTGTATGCTTTTCAAAGTTCTCAGTGTTCTCCATTTCTACCACCTGTGCCCTGGTTTATACTTGCATCACATCATACTAAAAGCTTTGAGCAATCTCCTTATTGGACTCACTCCCCACCCTTGGCTGATACTGCAGTATCTATGCAACACAAATCTCATTGTGTTACTTTACTACCTAAAATTTTTAAATTATAAGGTCTACCACTTATCAAGCCTACTGTGGTAATCAATTTAAGAATTTTCCATGTAACAGTTCATAACAGTCTCACAACAACCCTGTAAGGGAAATACTAATATTATCTGTGATTAATGTGAGAAAACGCATGCACAGAAAGGAGACATAATAATATAAAGCTCCAGATTCAAACGCAGGCCATATGCCTCCAGAGTTCATCTTCTTTAGCACCCCACTCTATTATATTGCATTTTTCTACTTATATTTATTCACTACACAGAAACAACGCCTCCCATCCAGTTTCAGGATAAGCTGCAAAGGTCTATGAGGCCCTTTGTGATAGGTCTCTTATCCATCTCTCCAGCCTCATCTCTTTCTGCACTCTGTTGGCCTCAGTCCTATGCAAACATTTGTATCTGCTATATGCATCATGCTCTGTCAAGCTCACTCATATCCCAGTGCCTTTTTTATACCATTCCCTCCCCTTAGAGTATATATCCTGTTCTTTTCTTCCTGCTCATTTCTTGAGACTAAGTGCAAATATCACCTCCTCTAGCAACTATCTTTGCCCCAAGTGTTTCTCTTCTGGGTACCCTTGGCACCATGTATACACCACATCATTACCATCATGTCATGTCTCTGAAACAGCTAAAGTACTAGTCAGCTTTTTCACGTACTTTGGAGCTACTTGAGAACAAGGACTATTGCACAATATGAGAATTTATAATGGTGCTGAGCACAACACATGTGTTTAGGATGTTTTTGATAAATGGATGGATGAATGAATAGATAACCCTTACAGTTGCACTGCTCTATATGGTAGCCATTTAGCGACACAGGACTATTAAGCACTTAATGTGGTTAGACTGAATCTAGATATACTGAAATGTAAAATATACACTGGATTTTTAAAACTATGTATGACAAGTGTATGTATGTATTTAGACATATTTCATGGATGGTTTTTTTCTACATTGACCATACGTTGAAGTGGGCTTCCCTTCTAGTTCAATTGGTAAAGAATCTGCCTGCAATGCAGGAAACCCCAGTTTGATTCCTGGGTCAGGAAAAGCTGCTGGAGAAGGGATAAGCTATCCACTCCGGTATTCTTGGGCTTCCCTGCTGGCTCATCTGGTAAAGAATCCATCTGCAATGAGGGAGACCTGGGTTTGATCCCTGGGCTGGGAAGATCTCCTGGAGAAAGGAAAGGCTACCCACTCCAGTATTCTGGCCTGGAGAATTCCATGAACTTACAGAGTCCATGGGGTTGCAAAGAGTTGGACAAGACTGAGCAACTTTCACTTTCATATGTGGAAGTAATAATAGATAATGTACTTGGTTAAGGAAAATTTATAATTAAAATCAATTTTACTTGTTTATTGTGCTATTAGAAAATTTTAAATTATGTATGTGACTTGTATTAGGGCTTCCCAGGTGGCACTAGTGGATTCTTTATGGTCTGAACCACCAGGGAAGCCCAGTAGTAAAGAATTTACCTAAAGTGCAGGAGACACAGGAGATGCAGGTTCGATCCCTAGGTTGGGAATACCCCCTGGAGTAGGAAATGGCAACCCACCTCAGTATTCTTGCCTGGAAACTCACATGGACAGAGGAGCCTGGCAGGCTGCAGATCATGGGGTGGCAAAGAGTCAGACACGGCTGAGAGACAGCACTCACATGTGGCTTGTATTATATTTCTATTTTGCAATGCTGCCTTGGAGAAATGGATTGAGATGGCTAGTGGATGCTGGTTAGCAATGCTGGTTTAGGCCACAAGATGGTGATTTGGGGACAGCGTTGATTTCTGAGCAGAGGTACAGCTGGAAAGAATATTCAAAGGTAAGAGAGTAGAGAGTTGTGTCTGTGGCAACCCAGTCAGGGCCTCTGAACTGTCCCATTACTGAAAGTTGGCAACTGATGGGAAAACTACTCATTTAGGAAGTAGGGGAAGATATAGCTATGTTTACTGTAGATTGAGAGTAAGCAAAATAAATCATGAATCAAAGCAAAGCAGGCACTCTGTGACACAGAACTAAACACTGTCTAGGTACTCCTCATTTGCTGAATCATACCAGTGGGAACTGGAACTCTGAGGGAGGCATAATAGCAAGAGGAGCCTAGGCACAGTGAAGAATAAGTCAGAAGACAACCACACACTCACACAGTTGTATGTGTCCACCACAGAGCCTGGAACATAGTAAGTGTTCAATCAACAATTGTGGGATGAATAAGTGACTGAATCAGTACCAAAGCAGGTCAACAAGGAGCCAGAAGAGCAATTGGACTTTATGGTGAACTAGCAAGGGTTAAATGCTAATATGTTTAGCCTCCTGATTCCTTTATTCCCGGTTCTTTTAGGGACTGCTGTGTTGCGAACCCAGGTAGAAGAACTTATGTTGGCAATGAATTTACTTAGGAAAATGTGATCCAGGCTCTAACAGGTCTCTAAACTCCTGTTTTATTGTTTTAAATCTGAGTTTGGTATTGCTTTGTTTTACTTAGTGTTTTCTTTAGTGCTAGGATCCAAAACCAGAAATAAAATGTTTGGTGGTCACTGGATCAGGACAGGAATTCTTTAATCTAATAAAATATAACTTATTCACAGTACAATTTTTCTGTCAATCTTACTCTACGGAACCTGGAAGTAATCAATTAGTACGTTGAAGCCTCAATATGGATGTCTCAAAATCCACACCTTAGAAACTATGCACTTGACTCATAGACATAAGTTTGATATTCAGGTTTATCTACTGATAAAAATTAAAATTGGAAATGATCATCGTTTTTGAGCCATTACGGGACATAGTGTTTTATTCTAGGAAAGAGATACTGTTTTCATTCCTGTTCATTTGACTCACAGTAAATAGTTCCTTGAGGGAAGTAGTGTTCTATCATTCTCGTATTACAGATTAAAAAACTGTATGAGACTTGCCAAAGGTTGTCCAACTAATGGGTTGTGAAACCAAGTCCAAATCATAATTTTTAGACGCTAAGTTGGGATCTATTTTTCCTAAGTGAAATTGCTATCGTTAGCATTTGGTGCAAATTCCAAGTCAGAGTATGAATTTTGCCTTGGGTTGCTGAGGCTGAAACTTGGAAATGGATTGAAAAGATTAGACTCTGAATTATGTGTGTGTGTGTGCGCATGCTCAGTCACTTCAGTCATGTCCAACTCTTTGCAACCCAATGGATTGTAGCTCACCAGACTCCTCTGTCCATGGGATTCTCCAGACAAGAACACTGGAGTGGGTTGCCACGACCTCCTGCAGGGGATCCTTCCTGACCCAGGGATCGAACCCATGTCTCTTAGGTCTCCTGTATTGGTAGGCAGGTTCTTTACCACTAGCCCACCCAGGAAGCCCAGTTTATATGTGTCTGACTCCAAATAATAGTAATATTAACTGTGATGTTGGACTACTTTCGTAGCAGATTGGCAGAACCCCTGCTAAAGATAAGACACATCCGCAGTGGATAGAAAGTGATAACTGTGACCTGATGAATAATGCAAGGCCTCTACCTTTTAGTCTGGTCAGGTAAACTAATCACTGCAGTACACTGTGATTTATTGCCGTGAATGGCTTCCTAGAGAAGGTGACACCTGGATCTGAGACTTGAGAGACAAATGGTTCTGGCAAGAAGAGTAGCAGATGGTTTTTCCAGGCAGAACAAAAACACAGACAAAAAAGTCCATGGCATGTTCGACAACTGCAGAGGAGGAGAAAAACTGTGCAAGGAGACAGAGAGGGAAAAGACTAGAGATATGGGCATGGTCAAGGCATGGTGGCCCTCACATATTAAACTCTGCATGAGGGACGAAAGGAGCCACAGAAGGCTTTGAAGAGAGTTACACCATTAGATAGAATTCTTTAAAAATGATGTATAGACTGAAGTTTTCAGATTGCTGCAGTGTGAGAAATAAGAGAGAGAAATTAAGATAAGAGGAAAAGAGATGACAAAAGATGCTGTGGTGGTAATCCAGATGAGAAATTAAAGGGCAAGAGGGATAGAGAGATGTGGATGGATCTGAATACTACCAAGGAGGTAGAGTTCAAGACTTAGTGTTTATTTGGATACAGATAATGAGGGAGAAAAAAGGGTGTCCTAGATGATGCTAGGACTTCTGTTCTGGACAGCTAGATATACGGCAACGTCCTTAACCAATGTAAAGAACACAGGAGAAACATTCCCAGAGAATGAGTGAGGGGCTCCATTTGTGACTTGCTGATTTTGAGGTGCCTCAGTGGTATTCAAGAAAAGGTGACCCATGGTCACTTAGAGAAACAGTTCTGGAATACAGAAGATAGCTCTTGGCTAGAGATGCACAGATTTGGAGATATCACAAAAGGAACACATGCCTGAAGGATTATTCAAAGAGGAAAATTAAGAGGAAGGGATGTCTTGTAAACCTAAGGATCCTTTTCTCCTGGAGACTCTAGATGTGCAGTAATTCTTTTATTACACCCTGCATTATAATTGACAAAGTGATACTAACACATATATATGGAATTTAGAAAGATGGTAATGATAACCCTATATGCAAAACAGAAAAAGAGACACAGAAGTACAGAACAGACTTTTGAACTCTGTGGGAGAAGGTGAGGGTGGGATGTTTCGAAAGAACAGCATGTCTATTATCTATGGTGAAACAGATCACTAGCCCAGGTGAGATGCATGAGACGAGTGCTCGGGCCTGGTGCACTGGGAGGACCCAGAGGAGTCGGGTGGAGAGGGAGGTGGGAGGGGGGATCGGGATGGGGAATACGTGTAACTCTATGGCTGATTCGTGTCAATGTATGACAAAACCCACTGAAATGTTGTGAAGTAATTGGCCTCCAACTAATAAAATAAAATTAAAAAAAAAAAAATTGACAAAGTGATAAACACTGATTCGACTCACAACAGTTCCTTGTGGGAAGCAGTATACTATCACTCTCATGCTACAGAGTTACAAACTGAGGCTAAAGTTAATTACGAGACTTGCCAGAGGTCGCCCAGCTAATGAGTTGTAGAGCCACATTCAAATCATAATTTTTAGACTCTAAATGGGGGTCTGTTTTCACTAAACCAAATTACGATTATTAATATTTGCTGCACATTCCAAGTCAGAGAGTATGAATTTTGACTTGAGTTGATGGGGTCAAAACATGCAAATGTGCCTGGAATGTATCCTCATCTAGCAAAATGTCAAGGTTTCAAGCCATCTAGATCAGTGTTGGAGACACCTGCCTAGACTATTAACCTCATCTGCCAGCACCAAAACCTAAAAGTGTATCTGCAGTCAGGCTGTCTTTCACATAAATAGGTCAGCCTGGAAAACAGCCAAAATGATCAACCTTCCAGGTTGTATGACATGAAAGCCTTCAGATCTTTCCCAACAAAGCCCATTAAAAGGATCTTAAGCCCTTGAGGCTGAAAACAAACGTGACATTCTGCTGCATTCAATAATAACTTGCTTCTGAGCATTTGTTTGCCATTATTTTCTGTGGCCCCTTTGTAGGATTTGTGTTGAGATCTCCCATACTGACAGACCAAAATGAATTCATTGTAAATTCCTCTGGTGTATGATTAATACCTTTCTGAATAAAACTCAAAATAAGGAAAGGGTAAAGATAGGCATAGAAAAAAATAGAGAAGGTAAATTCAATTAATCATTTTTTTGGTCCCTATGAAACTGGAAGCATAAGCTTACTAAAACAGAGCTGTCCCAGTTAGAAGCCAGTCAGAAGATCACTGTGATGCCTAGACTGTCAGAAAAATATAGACATGTCTGGCAAAATGTTTTAAATGTATGAAGTCTCTGAATTTATCTTATGGGAAGGTGGGTTACAAAGTGGGCTTCCCTGATAGCTCAGTTGGTAAAGAATCCATCTGCAATGTAGGAGACCCAGGTTCAATCCCTAGGTCGGGAAGATACCCTGGAGAAGGGATAGGCTACCCACTCCAGTATTCTTGGGTTACAAAGCATTACATAACTAACAAGTAATTTTGGCTGAGTTTATATTACAATTAGGTGGCACCAGTGGTAAAGAACCCACCTGCCAATGCAGGAGACATAAAAGACGCAGGTTCCATCCCTGGGTTGGGAAGATCCCCTGGAGGAGGGCATGGCAATCCACTCCAGGATTCATGCCTGGAGAATCCCATGGACAGAGGAGCCTGGTGGGCTAGAGTCCATGGGGTCACAAAGAGTCTGACACGACTGAAGAAACAGCACAGCACAGAACACACAGCACCATATTCAGAAGTCTCCTAATTAACAACCTTAACCAACTAAGTACTGCAAATTTGACTGAGCAATTTATATTTTATAAGTTTCCTGTTCCTGTAACTGGTAACAAAAAGGTACTGGATCAATTCACTTTTGCTACATATTAAATCAACACTTAGCGTCTTAAGAAAGCCATCATTACTTAGCTCATCTATGTCACTCTTCTGATCTTTGTTTGGCTGATCTCTCTTGGGTTCTTTCATGAGTTTAGTGGGCTGGTCCACTCAGCTGTGTGATCAAGGATCTTTCACTCACATCTGGCAACAGGCATGCTGTCATCCAAGATACTAGGATAACTGGACCACATGCTGTTCATGCTCTGGCAGTCTAGCCTAGACTTTTGCATATAGTGGTCAAAGAGATCCAGGAACAGCAAGAAATAACAGACCTTACTGCTCAAGTGCTTTTCATGTCATATTTACAAATATCCCATTGACCAAAGCAAGCACACAGCAAAGCCTAGATTGAAAGGGTAGGGAAATAAATGCTACCTTCTTGACAGGAGAAAGTCACACTGGAGGGAAGTGTGCCTACAGAGAGGAAAAGAATCTGTGACAATCTGCAACAAAATCAAAGCCTAACACAGTATCTGCAAAAACCCAGCTCCCAATAAAAGAAACAGAAAATGCTTCAGCAGTGCTCAGAAACTTAACCCAACTGCACCCAGCACAATGCACATTGTTGAAAGATAAAGTCATAAGAATTTTTATTAATACCCTGAATCTAGGTAAAAGGACATGAGATATAAGTCCTTCTCTTGTTCCTTTTCCTGAGATACAGTGGGATGTACAGAAGGTTAGAAAACCTTGACTTGACTTTCTCTTACGAAAGTAAAAGTTCTATAACTATTCCTGGGTAAGAAATAATCAGAAAGTTCAAAATATTTCAATAGCAAGAACAGAGTCCAGGAGTTCTAACAAAAACTAAATACTCCCTCCCCTCTCTCCCTCTTCTCTTCCACTTTCCTTCTCTCTCCCCCGACAGCATGTAGTTTGGAAAACTCAAATAATGTTGAAAGAGTCAAAAACTCACCCACTCTATATAATAGCAACCTGAATATCTAGACAAAACCCTATGAAGCATGAACAAAACCCTCTGAAATAGCAAAGAAAATACAAGGGAAGGAGGGAGGAAGAGAGAGCAGGTAGAGAGACTAGGGATGTGGACTAGAAGAAAATAACTCAAAAGACGAAAATTTCTTATAATTTAATAAGAACATAAATTCATTATAGTAAAAGCTTAAAGGCCAATGATAAATCATTAGAATGATATACAACAGAAAGAGAAATTTAATTATAAAATAGTAAGAGCAGACACAAAATAATTTTAGCATTAGAAATAGATTTCAAAAAGGATGTAAAATATATTATGCATATTATCTATAATATGAAATTTTTATTCCTTATTTCAGCCTAGCTTGTCTTATATTTAATTCAATTCAAAGTATATATTAATTTTATCAGAGATAGTATCAGTACCATGATCTAATTTTTATTAAAGTATTTATATCTTCTCCATCTTTTTCCTCTATGTGAATAAACATATGTCCAAAATGATCTTTACTAAATGATAATAATGCTTGTTTTCAGATGATGGGAGTGACTGAATTTTTTCAATCTTTTTAATTTTACTTTATCTGCACTTTCTGGAGTCATAGTATCAGCATATTTCAATTTTATAAATATGGTAAAGTGATTTTTCATTAAAACAGAAAATAATGAAAATGGGAAGCAAACACATCAGAATATAAATGGTGGTTCTTTCTTGCTGGTGGGAAAATAAATAATTATTACATTATACTTAATACTTCCCTATAACTCTTTCTATTTCTAAAACAATTTTTACTTTAATTTAGGGTAAAAATGAATATGAATCACAAATATTGATGTCTACTGATTCTTTTTTTGTCCTCTGCTTGTGTTGTAGCTCATATCTCCAGTAAAGTTCAGTTTTCAGATGCTCCTCCTCTTTGTTACAAAAAAAATAGAAAAGCTTAAGTGGATGCCTAGACTAAGCTTCACCATGAATTAAACCACTTCCTGGGGGCAAAAAAACGTGTTAAACATTTGAAATACTGCCATAGTACAGTCTGGTTAATATGAAAAAGCAGGATTTTAGCTCCAAATCCTGTTAAAGAGATACTGTGAGTGATGAATGCAGTGTGGCATATTATAGAGATGGAAAGATAACAATGGAAATAAGGAGGAAGACACCAGAGAACTGAATGAGACTTTTGTGAAGTAACCAAATGTCTGTTATTGTAATGAAATCATAAGCGCCTTTGGCAAGATGCTAGAAGGACAAGATTACATAAAAGAACAATCACTATAAACCCAGCACTAGTTGTTTTACTATTGAAATGCAAGCCATGGGCAATAAGTAAGACTTGGAATGAAAATAAAAACTTGCAGCAATAATGACTAACATCAGGAGAGAGAAAGTAATCTGGTAAGAAGCTGCCATTAAGGCTCTTTAATTATTTCCTCCCTCCTGCGTCTGCTTCCAGTAGTTAGAAGACTTTCTAGAGAATCCGTCTCTAGGAGGCAGAAAAGCAAATCCAACCAAGCTCAGAGACTGAGCCTGTGATTCGAGAAGTGATCTATGAGAACTCTGAGGAAGTCAGAGACCCACTGAGCAAGTCCTACATTAGAAGCTGATAAAAAACCATCACAGTGAGAACCTAAAAAAAGCTAATATGCAACCAAAAACCTTGCATCATCCAAAGAAGCCAAAAAAATGCTAACTCTATCCTTGGCTTTATGTGATAATAAATAGGAAATGGTGTCCTAATAAATCCTCTCTACCAAGGGAGCTTGCCTTATGTTGGTGGGCTCACGTAATCCTTATAGAGCAGTTATAACTAATCCAACTTACAGTGAAATTACAGAATACACAGAGAAACTGAGCAATTTCCTCAAAGCAATGTAGAGCCAGGATTCAAACCCAAGCAGCTTGGGACTCCAAAGCTTTTTCTACCACCTAACTGAGAAAGTGAAAGAGGAGAGTGAAAAAGTTGGCTTAAAGCTCAGCATTCAGAAAACTAACATCATGGCATCTGGTCCCATCACTTCATGGGAAATAAAGGTGGAAACTGTCAGACTTTATTTTTGGGGGGCTCCAAAATCACTGCAGATGGTGACTGCAGCCTTGAAATTAAAAGACGCTTACTCCTTGGGAGGAAAGTTATGACCAACCTAGATAGCATATTAAAAAGCAGAGACATTACTTTGACAACAAAGGTTTGTCTAGTCAAGGTTATGGTTTTTCCAATAGTCATGTATGGATGTGAGAGTTGGACTATAAAGAAAGCTAAGCACTGAAGAATTGATGCTTTTGAACTGTGGTATTGGAGAAGACTCTTGAGAGTCCCTTAGACTGCAAGGAGATCCAACCAGTCCATCCTAAAGGAGATCAGGCCTGGGTGTTCACTGGAAGGACTGATGTTGAAGCTGAAACTCCAATACTTTGGCCACCTCATGCGAAGAGTTGACTCATTAGAAAAGACCCTGATTCTGGGAGGGATTGGGGGCAGGAGGAGAAGGGGATGACAGAAGATGAGATGGCTGGATGGCATCACCGACTCGATGGACATGAGTTTGAGTAAACTCCAGGAGTTGGTGATGGACAGGGAGGCCTGGCATGCTGAGGTTCATGGGGTCGCAAAGAGTCGGACACAACTGAGCAACTCAACTGAACTGAACATTAGAAATCAGTGTTACTTAATAATGAGCACAAAAATTGAGTTTATTTTATAATGTGATAAAACTGGAAAACCCTAGGGTAGAACCCTAAAGAAATGCCAAAGTTTTTTTTTTCTATTATAATTAATCTGGACTTAATTTCATTTTTAAGGTGGGGTTTTTTAATGGATGATTCAAAAATAATTAAATTGTGGTTTTGAAAACTATTTAATTTAGCCAAAGCAGGGATAGATCTTGATGATAAACGAATGATGTTGATGAAATGAACTTCCGTACTTGAAAATAACCTCAGTGAAATCTAGACCGATTTTGAGAAAAGAACTTTAAGCACATCTAGTGTCTGTTGTAATAGAGTTAAGCATCAACACATTCCCTTTAAACTTCTTCCAGAGAGTCTATTTAAAAAGACATATTTTCAAAAGAAAAAAGATCCATTGTACAGCCAAGCTGTAAACGACCACATATTGATCAAATCTACCATGGAAATACTAGAAATACTTCCAAAAATCACTCTTTTCTGTAGTTGTGAATGCAATTCATCTACCAAAAAAAGTGTTTCTAAGGCACCATCATATCCTAAAGCAAATATTTTCAATTTTTAATATTTCATATTTACAAACAGCATTTTTTAGGTATCTACACAATTTCTCCCTTGAACAGGTATAGAATCTCAGACTGCAAGGTCCTTTTGTCTATGTTTATAATCAGTAATGCTCTGCTGACCACTTAACTCTAACCCTGTCTTATATCCTTTATATTCTGTTCTGCCACTGAGGGTTAGCCACAAGTAACTTGCAAAAGGTAATTGAAAGACTCTCAGGTACAGAGTTAAGGGAACCAAGCTTGAATTTTAAATCAAACTGATTAGCAGTCAAATCAACGTAGCCATGTAATTCCACCGGGCAAGGACATTTGCCACCTTGATCCCAGTGCCTAGAAGAGTAAGTAGGTATTTGATCAGTATTTGTTGAAAATAAAAATAACATGTTTTAACCATACTATAGAATTATTGCTAAGATTAATAAAGGAAGTATGTTTTTAAATTAGGAAACATAATTTTTTAAAAGTTTTAGGTTCACAGAAAAATTAAGCAAAAAGGTGCCATAGATTTTATGTTCCTATACATACAACCTTCACCACTATTGACATTCTGCACTACAGTGGTAAATTTGCTTTAACTGATGAACCTACATCCACACACCATTATCACCTAAAGTCCAGAGTTTAGGCTAGGGTTCACTTTTATGTCACATGTCCTATGGGTTTTGACAACTGTATGCTGACATGTAGCCACCACTGTAGTATCTTACAGAATAGTTTTACTGTCCTAAAAATCCTCAGTGTTCCATCTCTTCATCCCTCTCTTCCCTAATCCCAGCAACCATTAGTCTTTCTAATGTCTCCATAGTTTTGTCTTTGCCAGGATGTCATATATTGGGAATTAGACAGTATATAGCCTTTTCAGATTGGCTTCTTTCATCTAGTAATATGCATTTAGGCTTCCTCCATGTCTTTTCATGGCTTGATAGCTCATTTCTGTTAGCACTGAGTAATAATCCAGTGTCTGGATGTACCACAGTTTATTTAGACGTAATTTTAAACTGCAAAACATAACACTAGGTATCATTACAGTCACTGTGTTGGTTGAAGTGACATTTCAGTCCTTGTTAAGGCACAGAGAACTATTGGTTCTTCATTTTTCAGCAACAAAAATATGCTCAGGACGTTGGCAGAGGTATATCCAAAAATCACACCTATAATGCAATCAGATTTTAACTGTTTCTCTATAGAATGCTAATGTGGCATGAACTTGATGCTGAATAATCACACATCCTTTCACAGAGATTAAGAAAATTTCTAGACAAATAAATACTTTTTTCTCACCTCCAAAAACCAATTCAACATCAAACCCATCAAACCTAGTACTGAAAATTTTAAAAGGGGAAGATGAAGCGTCAATGTCAGTCTTCTCTGATAGGGATCTAAGACTGAGTATATATGAAATCAGCATCAAAGCAAGACTTTGAGATAGAGGAATACCAGCTTCCCGTGCCAAGCCAAGAGTGACTGAACATGAGACATGGGTTCCTCCTTGCTGGATGGTAGAAGAGAATCATAGTGTCCCCAGACAGTGCAGTTAAAGGTATAATTCATTTTGCTAGTTTACCCTTTGACATTTTTCTCTAACAGAATGCTACTGGGTGCAATTTTTATGAAGTTCTGGGCTCCTATTTCATTATATTTTTCAACATGCTAAAACCATTTGATAAATCAGATTTAACCTCTAATAAAAGTTAAATTTATTAAATAGTAAAGAGGGAAGCAGAGTGTCTTTACTGGGATCATGATCTGTACCTCTCAAAATTTGATTATTGCCCAATTCAAGAAAATAGAAGAGGTCCAGAAAGAAGACGACATCCCATAGAAATATGCTACCTTTGTGTCCCCTGGGTCATCTTTTAAGTCAGGTACCAGGATAACCCTGAATATTCATTGGAGGACTAATGCCAAAGCTCCAATACTTTGGCCACCTGATGCAAACAGCTGACTCATTGAAAAAGACCCTGATGCTGGGAAAGATTGAAAGCAAAAAGAGAAGAGGGCGGCAGAGGATGAGATGGCTGGATAGCATCAATGGACATGAACTTGGGCAAACTCTGGGAGATGGTGTGTGACAGGGAGGCCTGGTGTGCTGCAATCCATGAGGTCACAAAGAGCCGGACATGACTTAGTGACTGAACAACAACCAGGACAGCTCATTTAACCCAAACTGTGTCACTCTCTTTTTGGCATTCAGGGATGCAGATTCCAAGGGACGTGACACAGCTTTTTGTTGCCATTGTTATATTTTGTGTGGAAAATAATTAGAAGAGCCATTTCAAAGTGTAACAGGGTTTTACACCTTTTAACTCAATGTTAAGTTGACAAGTGTTAAGTTCATAGGGATGCATGTGGTCTGTCTCAGGAAAGAATCAGGTAGAAGGTCCATGTGTCTTTCAGATTCTTTGTTTTAGGGTCACAGTTCTAGTCACTCATTTCTTTATCCATTTTTCTAAATACCTAGCAGAACTTTATCAGGTGAAGCAGGAGAGTGCAGTAATACCTTTCAACTTTGGTTTAAAAATAATTAACCTGGGCTTCTGGAAGAGAATGGCAGAGGTGGATGGTAATTCTTTATTGGCCATTCTTCTTTAGTGATGATGAGTATGTCAAAGCATCTTAGATATAATCTCCTTTATCTGACCTTACTACATCAAGCAGTTTATAGCTTTATAAGAGGACTGGCTCAAATAGCCCTAGCTAATTCTGGCACAACATCATTATCTAAAAGAAATTAAATTAGATTCACCTTGTTCTTATCATTATTACTTTGAATACCTATTATTAACTAACTTTGAATCTACTTGCAACCCAATGTTCTGGGATTTATATATCAAACACCAATTATCTTATTCTAGAGTTAAATTTAATTCCACTAATGTTTCATTTTTATGCATTCCCATATTGTAAAGTCAAAACTAAAGTTAGGGCTTCCCTGGTAGATTAGTGGTAAAGAGTCTGCTTGTCAATGCAGGAGACACAGGTTCAATCCCTGACCCAGAAAGATCCCACATGCCATGGAGCAACCAAGACTGTGGACCACAGCAATCGAGCCTGTGCTCTAGAGCCCACGACACAAAACTACTGAGTCCGTGAAGCCTGTGCACCCTGGATCTCTGCTCTGCAACAAGAGAAGTCACTGCCAGGAGAAGCCTGCGACCACAACTACAGAGTAGCCCACCCAGCAAAGACCCAACACAACCAAAAGAAACAAACAGTGTTCCTTAAAACATAAAAAACCCCTAAAATTAAAAGGATTTTTCTTTGACCCCTAAATGAAATTAAAGCAATTTCAATTTTCAGTTCAGAAGTTGAACCATGAAGTTGGAGGGAAAAATAAGACAAATTATAGGACAGAGGGTTAACTTTATAAAAATAACCAAGGAACTCCTCCCATTCCCTTTTGCCTTAGAAGCAATTTCCCATATACCAACATCTAATTTCTCTACTAACCTCCTAGATATTGTCCTAAAAATATTAGGATAATATAGAATCCTAGAGCAACAAAAATTTCCTCCATAGTTGGTTATTTCTGGGAAACAAAACTTACTCTTTATTCTTGCTACTTTCAATTCTATTACAGAAACATAAACCCCTTCTACTCCTTACATTGCTCTTGGATACTGCAAAACACATTCACATGGCTCTGATTCAGCTAGATGCTGAAAGAAAATGCTTGTGATACATTCTATTTGGAAATGACTTGTTAAAATCAATACTGTTAAGTTATTAGAACATAGTTCCAAAGAAAGCAATTTGATTGGATTTCATTACATACAAGGAAAAGAACTTCTCATGATGAAATTTTTTGTTTGTTTAGGCATTTTTGTTCATTTAGGCTTCTAGGAGACTTGTTTCTCACAATGATTTTCACTCTTTAATAACCTCAGTCAATGCAGATTTTGCTTGGTCTGAAATGTACCCCGTTACCAATTTATCTCCACTACAAAGTAAATGCTGAAAGTTATAGTTAATAATTCAAAAAAAATAAGGGAGAGAAAAGGGGAAAGATTGTGAATAAATAGGAAGGTAAGTGCTCGATCACTGACATTTTTTATTTAGAAGGGTTTTTCCTAAACAAAAACCAGCATGTATTTACTGACCTTATTTCCATATAATAATTTACTATATGCCCATCTGAGAATTAATAAAATCTTCAGAAATCTAGTTAATTATCCCTTCTGTGGAATTGCTAAGCAAATGCTAAAGGGGATGATAGATACCATTTTAATGAATAATATTATTAGGTCCTATCTACTCCTTCTATGTAGTTTAGGTTCTCTTTTCTAATTTTCTGGTTCAAAGTAATAAAGCAAATTAGTAAAAGCTAGAGAAGTAAAGAATTTAAAGAGAAGTGGTAGAAACAAAATATTTATGAGCCAAAGGAGTTGATTTTTGCCAAAAGGATCCAAGAGGCCAAGAATCACATCCTTCTGCTCTAAGGTGCAGAGTTTAGTATGTTTGTTTTCATTTCTGAAGAAGAACAAGAAAATAAAAAACATCAATTGTCACCTAAAGAATTTGGAAGCATTCAAAACCTTTTCCTTCTTCCCCAAACGCCTGGAGAACTTGGCTCGGAAACCACTCTATCACTGTAAAAATAAATGAGAAGATTGTGCATAATACCATAGAAATCCAAGTTAGTGGTGTATTGAGAGGGATCTGCTTTCCTGTTCCCAGATGATTGAATTAAGGCATGAACTGCAGGGAATGCTTTCGAAATAACTCTGTTCATTATAGATGCTTTTGGAGGAAAAATCCAAAGTGTTCCAAATCCCATGGCTGTTCTGCTGCAGCGAGTGGCCTTTGGGTTGACATCCATACTAGTCAACTTACAAGCTCAAATCCCACAACAGCTCTGCTGGCCAGAATATTTTTATCACAGAAAGGACCGAGAAAATGACTTGAAATAGACTGGTCTTGAGTTAGAGCTACAGTAAATATGAGTATTTAAATCCACAAGTTAAGTTTGCCTTCTATCAGGAGTGCAATCATGTCTGTTTTTATTGAGATGTTGAGTATGGAAAACATGGTAATAAAATGAACACAGACTCTAGTTACAAGTTCAGGCCCAGAACATAATAGGTGCATAAGAAATAAACGACTATTGAGCCCAAACCAAAAACTCTCAGCCAAAATTTTGTTTTCATAAAAGAAATCAATCACAACTTAAATTGCTTGTGAATCATCTGATTTACTACAGAAGATACATGGTTTGTTTGCAGAAGAAATTATATCTAAGTTCCACATCAAGAGATAATAAAAATGTTTTACCATAAAGAGATTTAGAAGATATATCATATTTGATATACTATGACCTGCTGGTCATAAGTAATTTTTTTTATCTTAGAAACTCAAAACTCATACTTCGTGTTTTTAGCTACAACCTCTTATCCCACCATATCTGCCAGTAAACAATTTTGTTCCACTTTGATTTCTACTTCCTGTACCATAATTCTATCTTCCTTCTTCCTCACTCAGTATAATAAACAAATACATGTTTGTCCTCACAGATTCAGAATTCCATGTAGGCGCAATTAGTTCTCTTCTGTGATCCACTGATACTTATTCCAAGAAATAGTACCTATCAAAAATCAAATCATTTTATTAAATTCATCAATCACTTACCACAGACTTGAACAAAGGTAACACATTCTTAATCTCTCCTGCCCCCAGGGAAACCAACAATCTAAAGTTGTGTCAAGTTCTTCAAGATTTGTTCACATTTTTACTCTTATACAGACAACATCTGGGTCATAGGAGATTGGAAGAACTTGTGGAGAATTCCCTATATAACTGTCTAAGAAAGCAAAGGAACTTGTTAACAGGAGAGGTAACCCAATTAGAATAATTGGCATTTGCAAGGCATGGTTATATTCTGAATACTCAGTTTGGCCTTCACCCAATTTCACCTCCTGTCACATAGACAAGGAGTCTGCATTTATATTCAAGAACCACAAATCTCCAGGGAACTAAAATGAATTTAGGTTCGTTTCTGAGGGTTATTTTCTTCTACACAGAGAGCAAGAGAAATTAACTCTAGCTAACACTTTGAGGGTAAGAAAACAGGATTTGTATGACAAAAGGAAAGATTTCCTTTTTTATCAGGCAACTGCTTTTCATCTCTAAGTTTTTTTTCTGAAGGTCATATTTTTTTATGTTATTAAGTCATCATTTCCCTAATGCCTGAAAAGAAATTACATCATGAAGGTAAAGCAGTTTGTACTCAAGATATAACCAATAACCACTGGAGTATTTCAACCTACCCTGTAGTGTCTGACTGCCTCAGATCTTGAATACCAAAAGCTGAGTTTGCTGCTTCTCCCTCGCTTAACAGAGAGGCAAACACACTGTCAGCACTCAATTAATTAACTATGATATGAGATCCTGGGAGGCAATTTGTGGTCCACTCCTGAACATCCTTCCCTTTGGCATAGTTCACTCTGCAGTGGTTTGGCTGCTGTTCCCACTGAAATGATGGAAAATATCTGACACTCTACCCAGATGGGGGGCAAAATCCTTTATATGAGGAACCACCAACTTACTAAGGAGGAAAGCAGTGAGAAAAACAACTTCTTTTCACTGTCAGAGACAGTAAAATTATACAGAGTTTTTGATAGAGATACACTTGAGAGATACACTAAGAAGGACTTATGCCCTCTGCATCCAAGGGGGTTTTTCTTTAAGTGGTTAGTTGTTCCTTTGAAAACTTGAGACCTCTTAAAAGTCAGTATGGCATGGCATGGTAGCCAGTCACTTATTAACACCAAAAGCATAGATTACACTACATAATTAAACTTTTAAAAATAACCCTGGTCACAAAGTACAAAGTCAACTCAAACATATAGGCAACATGGACAACTTTTTCTCTGAAAACAAAGACATCATAATGCTTCTGCTATTGTCCTGCTCAATGAGATTTAAGAAGTAGGGCTATAGAATTAAAATATTCAAATCCATTGCCATTTTCTGTCCACAATTTCACTGAAGAAGCATCCAGACAGATTACGACATTATTACCAGAATAACACATGGAAAACATAGCAAATAAAATATTATCTTATTAAGATATGAACATTAATTTATCTAAAATATTACCTAAAGGTTTCTGCCTGAGAACTGTCTCCACAACTGTAAGGTTTATTTTGGTAATACCTCTTTTTCTCTGGCTGTGGGTACATGGACCAAGGATGAGGACCTGCAAGAAGTCTGAAGAAATTCAGGTTTCTTCTTTCATGAATAGAAATTAAGCAAGTGATAAGTGAAAGTCACTCAGTCATGTCCAACTGTTTGCGACCCCATGGACTATATAGTCCATGGAATTCTCCAGGCCAGAATACTGGAGTGGGTAGCCCTTCCCTTTTCCAAGAGATCTTCCCAACCCAGAGATCAAACCCAGGTCTCCCGCAATGCAGGCGAATTATTTACCAACTGAGCCACATAGAAATTGGGAACATGGGATTCTAGTCAGTCCATCGTTGACAGTGAGTCACAGGGATGATGTCACTACATGGAGTCACCATTTCCATATGTCAGAAATGATGCCTGGCATAGGCAGAAAGAATTTGGGAAACATCTTTTTAATTTATTAAACATTGTGATGAAAGGCCTTCTGTAGGGCATTGTGGGACACTTGATGAATGAGTGAAATGTCTACGCCCAAGGTAAATATTTTTTTAAATAACTTTATTGAGTTATTTACTTATTTTTGGCTCTGCTGGGTCTTCACTGCTACATGGGCTTGTCTCTAGTGGCAGCCGAGTGGGGGCTACTCTCTAGTTGTGGTGCGCGGACTCATTGCGGCGGCTTCTCTATCGTGGAGCACAGGCTCTGGAGCACCAGCCCAACAGTTGTGGCCCAGGGCCTTAGTGGCTCCACACCATGTGGGAGCTTCCTGGATCAGAGATCAAGTCTGTGTTTCCTGCACTGGCAGACAGACTGTTTACCACTGAGCCACCAGGGAAGCCCCAAGGTAAATGTTTTTGAAGCAAAATGCAACCTGGTCAGCTGTAAGTGCCATGATAAAACGCGCATACGATGATCAGCTATGGGTCTGTTAATGACCTACTGCTTAGTATGTGAATAGCAAAGGCTAGCTGCTTTAACTCTGGAATAGCTAGAAGAGATAGTCCTTACGATGTGGGAGACACTCAGGGTTAGAGTTCACACAGGGTGACACTGGAAACCAAACTCACGAAAAGATGCTCAGCATCACTCATGATCAGAGAAATGCAAATCAAAACCACAATGAGGTACCATTACACGCCAGTCAGGATGGCTGCTATCCAAAAGTCTACAAGCAAGAAATGCTGGAGAGGGTGTGGAGAAAAGGGAACCCTCTTACACTGTTGGTGGGAATGCAAACTAGTACAGCCACTATGGAGAACAGTGTGGAGATTCCTTAAAAAACTGGAAATAGAACTGCCATATGACCCAGCAATCCCACTTCTGGGCATACACACTGAGGAAACCAGATCTGAAAGAGACACGTGCACCCCAATGTTCATCGCAGCACTGTTTATAATAGCCAGGACATGGAAGCAACCTAGATGCCCATCAGCAGATGAATGGCTAAGGAAGCTGTGGTACATATACACCATGGAATATTACTCAGCCATTAAAAAGAATATTTGAATCAGTTCTGATGAGATGGATGAAACCAGAGCCCATTATACAGAGTGAAGTAAGCCAAGAAGATAAAGACAAATACAGTATACTAATGCATATATATGGAATTTAGAAAGATGGTAACGATAACCCTATATGCAAGACAGAAAAAGAGATACAGATATACAGAACAGACTTTTGGACTCTATGGGAGAAGGTGAAGGTGGGATGATCTGAGAGAACAGCATCAAAACATGTATATTATCAAGTGTGAAACAGATTGCCAGTCCAGGTTGGATGCATGAGACAAGTGCTCGGGGCTGGTGCACTGGGAGGACCCAGAGGGATGGGATGGGGAGGAAGGTGGGAGGGGGGTTCAGGATGGGGAACACATGTAAATCCATGGGTGATTCATGTCAATGTATGGCAAAAACCACTACAATATTGTAAAGTAATTAGCCTCCAACTAATAAAAATAATTGGGGAAAAAAAGAAAAAAGAAAGTTGCTATAATTTCAGGAGTATGAAAAGGTATTCTAGGCAAGTGAAACAGAAGAACAAAAATACAGAGATAGGAAAATACATAGGCTAGCCACATTGCTTACAACAGAGAGTTGTAGAAGGTGTAGTAGGTGAAAGGAAATAAGCAGTAAAAGATCCTTAGTGCCAAGTGATAGGAACTGAAAATTATTCTAAGGAAATCAGAAGACTGCCAAAGACTACTTTTTAAATTAGAAAGAAACAATCAAATCTGTACTTCAGAAAAATAGGAATATTAAAATATGATAATATGCAGACAGAATGAAAACAATGAGATCAGTTAGAAGGCTGCTGTCGTGGCCTTGAAATTTCCCCCATCTACGTGACAGTTCTTACATCAAGAGGAATAGAAAGCTAATTTCTGCATTTGAGGACCAGATGTTTAAAATACCTAGGCTTACCCAAAGGCCATTTTATTCATGAATTTCTACATTTAAAACATATGTTCCACTCTTTAACACCCAGTTCAAGATACCCAGGGGGGAGGAAACCATCTAAAAATGGGCTTCCTATATGCAGGCCCTAATAATAGATAACAGATCTGCCTTAATGTTCCATATCCAGGATTTACCAGAAGTTCCTTAAACCACACCTGGCATATCAAAGACTGATAACTGGAAGGATATTTTACTTATTTATTATTTATACTGTGCTTTCTGTCATAATGGTTTTTGAGACAATTCACCCTGAAGTTTAAATGAGTACATCATACAGTTCTGAGAACTCAAGAACAAACCTAAGGAAAAGCACCTCTAATTTATAAGCCCATCCTAAATTCCTATACTCAGAATGTCAACCTTTGGGAAATTCATAAAGACTTACATTTTTGTTCTTCATAATGAGTAATGGAAAAAGAATAAAATAGACTGGAGGAGATGGAAGCTCAGACAAGGAAAAGATGAAAGGGACTAAGATGGAGCCCAGTGCCCGAGAAAATTAGGGAGGGAGAGAAAGAAAATTGAGTTAGTGATTACAAAGGAAGAGTTTTGTAAAGGGGAATGAACAAAAGTCACTCAGAGAGAATGTTTGTGGTATATCTATTCAATGGAATACTAGTCAGCAATAAAAAGAATAAACTAATGATACACGTAACAGTATAAATGAATCTCAAAATAGTTATGCTGGATGAAGGAAGTCAGAAAAAAATAGAGTATAAACTAGGATTCCGTTTATACAAAAGGCTAGAATATCAAATTAATTCATAGTAGTAGAAAACAGATTAGTGGTTTCCTAAGAATGGATGTTAAGCTATTGTGATAGAAATTAGAATAATATTTACCTTTAGCAAAAGGAAGGGAATAGACTGGAAAAGATCACAAGGAAAATTTCTGAGATAATGAAAATATTCTGTATCTTCACAGGGTTTGGGTGATATGCATTTGTTTAAAAGTCGCAGAACTGTACACTGAAAACACGAGCACTTCATACATGTAGTTTATACTTATATAAACTACAAGTGTAAATATGTAAAGTGAAATGCAATTTTAAAGGATCTGGAATGAACTGTTTGCCATTAAATTAGATAACAAATTAACAGATTTCTAAAAAGACCCAAAACTATCAAACCTGACTTAAAAAGAAACAGAAAATTTGAGTAGATCTGTAACAGATAAAAGATTGAATCAATTTTAAAACATCAAACAATAAGAGGCTGAGCCTAAATGGTCTCACTTTTTAATTTTACCAAGCATTTAAAGAAGAACTGACCCAAGTCCTTTATAAATTATTCAAAAATATACAAGAAGGAATACTTCCTAGCACATTCTATGAGACAGTATTAACTTGATAACAAATCAAAGACATCACAAGAAAAAGTTACAGGCAAATACCTCTTATAAAAATAGATAGGAAAATTCTCAACAATATAATCACAAACTAAATCTAGCCATATACAAACAGGATTATACAGCATGATCAAGTGGGATTTATCCTAGAAATGCAAGGTGTTTCTGAAAATCCATTTAATTAATACAATAAAGGACAAAAACCACATGATCATCTCAGTAGATGAAGAAAAATCATTTGGAAAACATTTTCATGATAGAAACATTCAGCAAACTAGAAATATAGAAGAGAATAGAACTTCTTCAGCCTAATAATACATCTGCGAAAAAGCACCCGTGCTAACATTATAGTTAATGATGAACACTGAATCCTTTTCTTCTAATATCAAGAAGAAGATAAGGATGTCCACTCATACCACTTCTCTTCAGCATTAGAATGGAGGTGGAGGGTCTAGTCAAGTAAGATTAGGAAGGAAAAGAAATAGAAGGCATCCAGATTGAAATGAAAGAAGTAAAAGTAATTCAACTTGGATATAACATGATCTTATATATTTAAAAAATCCCATGAAACTCACAGAATAACTATTATAAAAACAAACAAGCTTTGCAAAGTTGTAGAGTGTTATATCAATATGCAAATAACAATTATATTTGTATATACTAGCAATGAACAACCCTAAAATAAACTGAGAAAACAGTTTTACTTATCATAACCTCAAAAAGATAAAACACTTAGAAATAATTTCAGCAAAGAAGTACAATCTAGTCCATTAAAAAGTATACATATTATAGAAGGAAATTTTAAAAAGTCTAGATAAATGATGAAATATTCCATGTTCATGGATCAGAAGACGAAATACTGTTAAGATCTTGGATTCGACAGAACTGTATCAAAATACCAGCTAGGTATTTTGCAGAAATTAACAAAGTGATCCTAAAATTCACATGGAAAGTCAAGGGACTCGAATAGCAAAAGATTCTTGAGAAAGAACAAAGTTAAATGACTCACACTTGGAGACTCCCAAACTTACTTTTTGAATTAGTGTTTTCCTTTTCTTCAGATATATACCCAAGAATGGAATTGCTGGATCATAGAATAGTTCCATTTTCAATTTTTTTAAGAATCTCTATACTATTTTCTATGGTGGTTCTACCACTTTACATTCCCATTCAGAGTATAATATACAACACAAGGAATATAGCCAACATTTTAAATAAATTTATGTGGTGCACAATCTATAAAAAATATTGAATCACTGTGTTTTACAACTGAAATATAATATAATATTGTAAATCAAGTACTCTGCCCTCCACCAAAAAACGTTACTATAAAGCTACAATAATCAAGACAGTGTGTTATAGGCATAATGATACGCAGTAGAAAAATAGCATCTCCAAAGATGTCCTGATCCCCTCAACCTGGGAATATGTTACTTTACATGGCAAAAGAGAATCTGCAGATGTGATTAAGAATCTTGTGATGGGGAGAGTATCCTGGATTATCAGAATGGGCCCAATGAAATCACAAGAATCCTTACATGGAAAGAGGAGAACAGAAGAGAAAGAGTTGGAGAAGATGCAGTGATGAAAGTAGAAGTCAGAATAATTTGATTACTGCTTTCAAAGTGGAAGTGCTGAAAAGCTCTGAGATCAGTCATGCCCCATACTTTGTGACCCTTTTGGACTGTAGCCCACCAGGCTCCTCTGTCCATGGGCTTCTCCAGGGAAGAACACTGGAGTTAGTTGCTATTTCCTCCTGCAGGGGATCTTCCAGGGACTGAACCTGTGTCTCCTGACTATGGAGGAATACATACAGTGTCCAGAAACTAGCAAAAGCAAAGGTCTCCCAGAGCCTCTAGAGAGAACACAGCCCTGCAGAGAAGTTGGGTTTAGCCCAGTGAGACCATTTCAAAATACTGTAAGATTTTTAATTTGTATTATTTTAAGTCATTATGTTTGTGATAATCTGTGATGCAACAATAGGAAACTAATAAAGAGAGAAATAGAATAAGTTGATAGTCCAGAAATAAACCTTATATTATCCATCTATTTTCAACAAGGTGTCAAGACAATTCAAAGGGGAAAGCATAGTATTTTCAACAAATGGTTTTTGGATGACTGAATATTCACATACAAAAAAATGAAGTTGGACCCCTACCTCACTCAGACCACAAATTAACTCACAGCGTGTTATAGACCTAAATGTAAGAGGTAAAACTTTAAAGCTCTTGGAGGAAAACAGAAGTAAATGTTTGTGACCTCAAGTTAATCAATATTTACTTAGATATCACATCAAAAGCACAAGAAGGAAACAATTTTTTAAAAAATCAGATTTTAGAAAATTAAATATTTTGTACTTCAGAGAACACCATCAAGAAAGTAAAATGACCACTCATCGATGATATAAAATATTTATGAATCATATATTGGATGAAGGACTTTTGAGATCAAGAAGAGACGGAAAGAATACACAGAAGAACTGTACAAAAAACATCTAAATGAACTGGATTACTTCAATGCTGTGGCCAGCCACCCAGAGTCAGACATTCTGGAGAGCAAAGTCAAGTGGGCCTTAGCAAGTACTGTTGTTAATAAAGCTAGCAGATGTGATAGAATTCCAGTTAGACTATCCAAAATACTCAAGAATGATGCCATCAAGGTGTTACATTTAGTATGTCAGTAAATCTCGAAGAACCAGAAAGGGCCACAGGACTGGAAATGGTCAATCCTCATCCCAATTCCCAAGAAGGGTAGTACTAAAGAATGTGCTAACCATTGGACAACTCTGGGCTCATCTCCCATGCTAGTAAGGTCATATTTAAAATCTTGCATGTTAGACTTTAGCATCATGTGAACCAAGACTTTCCAGATAGCCAAACTGGGTTTAGAAAAGGAAGAGGAACCAGAAATCAAATTACCAACATTCACTGGATCATAGAGAAAGCAAGGGAATTCCAGAAAAACATCTACCTCTGTTGCATCCATGACTCCAAAGCCTTTGACTATGTGGATCATAATAAACTGTGGGAAGCTCTTAAAGGAATGGGAATACCAGACCATCTTACCTGTCTCCTGAGAAACTTGTGTGCAAGTTTTTTGTACTTCAGAGAACACAGACTGTTGTCTGTTTCGTTCTTCAGCAACACAGACTGTTGCTCCTTGACCCTGTATGGAACAGTTTGAACCCTGTATGGACCAACTGATTGTTTCAAGATTGAGAAAGGAGTATGACAGGGCTGTCTGCTGTCACCCTGTTTGTTTAATCTACATGGTGAACACATCATGAGAAATGCTGGGCTGGATGAGTTACAAGCTAGAATCAAAATAGGTGGGAGAAACAACAACCTCAGATATTCAGATGATACCATTCTAATGGCTGAAAGCGAAGAGGAACTCAAGAGGCTCTTGATGAGGGTGAAGGAGGAGAGTGAAAGAGCCAGCTTGAAACCAAATATTAAAAAAGCTAAGATCATGGCATCCAGCCCCACTGCTTCATGGCAAATAGAGAGGGGAAGGTGGAAGTAGTGACAGATTTCCTCTTCTTGGACTCTAAAATCACTGCGGGTGGCAACTGCAGTCATGAAATCAGAAGACATTTGCTTCTTGGCAGGAAAGCAGTGACAAATCTTGACAGTGTGTTGAAAAGCAGAGACCTTCCTCTGCTGACAAAGGTCGGTATAGTCAAGGCTATGGACTTCCCAGTGGTCACGTACAGTTGTGAGAGCTGAACTGTAAGAAGGTGGAGCCCCAAAGAATTGCCCCCTTTGAACTGTGGTGCTGGAGAAGACTTCTGAGAGTCCCCTGGACAGCAAGGAGATCAAACTTGTCAATCTTAAGAATCAATCTTAAGAGAGATCAACCCGGAATACTCGCTGGAAGGACTGATGCTGAAGCTGAAATTCTAGTATTTTGGTTATCTGATGTGAACAGCTGAGTCACTGGAAAAGTCCCTGACGCTGGGAAAGACTGAGGGCAGAAGGAGAAGAGGGCGTCAGAGGATGAGATGACTGGTTCACGAATGCAATGGACATGAACTTGGGTGAAGTTCGGAAGATGGTGAGGGGCAGGCAGGCCTGGCGTGCTGCAGTCCATAGGGTCGCAAAGAGTCGGACATGACTGGGCAACTGAACAACAATAACTATATGCATGTATGATTTAAACTACTGGCCTTCAGACACCCATGGAGAGGTCTCAAGAACCAGGACTGTGGTTCTGACTTTGGATTGAGTTATGAAATGCTCCTGTGTAGTGAAAGGATAGGGGTACAAGGAAACCAGGGACTAAGTGGGAAAACTGGTCATTTGCTCTTCTTTCCATGGAGTAAGACTGAGTGAAAAATAAAGTGCCCTGAACAAAGTTAGATGATGGGAGAAAAATGGGAGAATTTTACAGACTAGAGTGTTCTGAGGACAGCGATCATGGTAGCAAGAGTGAACGTAAGTTTAACAGGTTAAGATATTAGAGTCAGAGTGAGATATATGAAATTACAATTTTCAAATTACATCTATGGAAAAAAATTCATGGTGTAGCTATGGAAATGGATGGCTCCAAAGAGGTGAGAAAATTAACTGGAGAAATGGAAAGCTAGAATTTTAAAACCTGATTGTGTCTTACAAGTGCACTGAAACATTCAACTCTGACAGTAGATGAGGAGGATACCATTGAGAATGCTGTCTCAAAGTTGTCAAAGACTTCAGTGAGTAAAGAGAAAATATTAAAATATCAGTAAATGACATCAGTAAGGTATGGGAGGAGAATGGCATAGCCTGATGGCATGAGACTCAAAAGAGATGGGCTTTTATCCAAAGGCTGGGAGGGTGATGCTAAGACTACTGCAGTGGGAAGGCAAGTGGCTTTCAGGGCAGGCAGCAAGAGCTCTGTTCTCAGGACATTGACACTTCCATAGGTTCTGAAGACTCTTGAGAGTCCTTTGGACAGCAAGGAGATCAAGCCAGTCAATCCTAAAGGAAATCAGTCCTGAATATCCACTGGAAGGACTAGATGCTGAAGCTCCAATACTTTGGCCACTTGATGCAAAGAACTGACTCATTAGAAAAGACCCTGATCCTGGGAAAGATAGAAGGCAGGAGGAGAAGGGGATGACAGAGGATGAGATGGTTAGATGGCAGCAACGACTCGATGGACATGAGTTTGAGCAAGCTCTGGGAGTTGGTGATGGACAGGGGAAGGCTGGTGTGTTGCAGTCCATGGGGTCAGAAAGAATCAGACACATCTTGAGTGACTGAACTGACTGACTAAACAATTTTTTAAATGTTTACTTGGAAAATTCATAGAATTTTGATAGGGAAAAGAATATCAGTGAGTATAACTGGAAACATTCAGACTTAGAAATGAGAAGCATTTTTTGTTGTTGTTTAGTTGTGTTTAGAAAATAGTGAGGGAAAAAAAAAAAAAAAAAAAAGAAAATAGTGAGGGGTACAACAAAGTCAGAATGAATTTATTATTAGTGATAAACTTGATTGAATAAGTCAGGTGAAATCAGATTTTGGAGATCTTCGCCTCGAAGGACAGTAAGTTTCATTTTGGAATTCACGGGTGGTCCAGTGGTTAAGAATCTGCCTTGTAACGCAGGGGACGCAGGTTCAATGCCTGCATGGGGAACTAGGATTCCACATGCCTTGGAGAAACTAAAAGCCCCCGAGCTGCAACTACTGAGCCCACAAGCTCTAGTGCCCACCAGCCACAACTATAGAAATCAGTCCACTGCCACAAAGATCCCACATGTGAAAAGTAAAGAAGAACTAAAGAGCCTCTTGATGAAAGTGAAAGAGGAGAGTAAAAAAGTTGGCTTAAAGCTCAACATTCAGAAAACTAAGATCACGGCATCTGGTCCCATCACTTCATGGCAAATAGATGGGGAAACAATGGAAATAGTGACAGACTTTATTTGGGGGGCTGCAAAATCACTGCAGATGGTGACTGCAGCCATGAAATTAAAAGACCCTTGCTCCTTGGAAGAAAAGTTATGACCAACCTAGACAGCATATTAAAAAGCAGAGACATTACTTTGCCAACAAAGGTCCATCTAGTCAAAGCTATGGTTTTTCCAGTAGTCATGTATGGATGTGAGAGTTGGACTATAAAGAAAGCTGAGTGCCAAAGAATGGGTGCTTTTGAACTTTGGTGTTGGAGAAGACTCTTAGAGTCCCTTGGACTGCAAGGAGGTCCAACCAGTCCATCGTAAAGGAGATCAGTCCTGAATATTCATTGGAAGGGCTGATGTTGAAGCTGAAACTCCAACATTTTGGCCACCTGATGTGAAGAGCTGACTCATTTGAAAAGGCCCTGATGCTGAGAGAGACTGAAGGCAGGAGAAGGGGACAACAGAGGATGAGATGGTTGGATGGCATCACTGACTCGATGGATATGAGTCTGAGTAAGCTCCGGGAGTTGGTGGTGGACAAGGAAGCCTAGCATACTGCAGCTCATGGGGTCACAAAGAGTTGGACATGACTGAGCAACTGAACAGAACTGAAGTTTCATTTTATCCTGAGGTCAATATATTCATCAAAGATTTTTAACAGGGAGGTAATATACTGAAACTAGTGTTTAAACTTCTTGATTTGAATTGGAAAGGAGGAGGTACGAACAAACTACTTCAACAACTGTCAAATTTGTTGAGCCAGAACAAACCTAAAACATCAAAATAATCACGAAAATAAATTAACATTGTTTTTGACTCATTCATTCATCTGATTACCAACTACTGGGCACCTACTGTGTGCAAAGCTATCTGCTTCATTCATTTTTCCCTTATCAAGCAAAGTACTGGTGACCTGTAATTTCAATGGTTCTTTAACTGCTGGTTATCAAATCCTAAGCCCAAAACCCAGCTGAGGACTGTGGAAGAAACTTTCTATATTTATGATAGTCTAACTAAAAATTGAATAATAAGGGGCAACTCTTAATGGGCATCATCAATTGCCTTAGTTCATAGAAAAAAAATGAAGGTGACAGTAGCATCTCATTGGAGATGATGTTTTTCAGTCTGTTTTTTTCATTCAATTTTCATCCCTTGATCAATTATAGAATTTGCTCTAAGAAATGATGATCTCTAAAACCAAATAAAACTGCAAGTTCAAGAATGTTCTTCAAAGATCTTCTTGCTCAAAAGCTAGCAGATTTATTTTATCAGATAATTCTTTCTCTAGGAGGGAAGGCCCCATTGCTGTGTTCTTTTTCATTATTCTTCACTAAATAAAAGTAGAATCAAATGGTTTTTGTAATCAAACAAGCAAAAGACATAATCAATATGAGGAAGAATTTATATTTTAGGATGAAAACTAATAAATTATTTAGAATTCTTAGGTATTCTAATCATCAAATACAAAAGATTCATAGGTTTACAGAGTCAAATGGATTAGTTAGATATCAAAGCTCTGGCCTCCAACCTGACCATTGAAACATTAAAAAGAATTCTGATGATGTAACAAACTGTAGATATATCTATCTTCCATAATTTTCATTTCCACTCTCATGAGGGTTTAAATAAATGTTTTAATGTAGCGAAACACAGTAGGAAAAAAAAAAAAAAAAAAACATAAGCTAAGATTCAATTAGCAAGATGAAATTTTGCTCCAAAGTGCATTTTCCATCCAAAAATAGAGAATTATCCTTTCAGAGGTTCTCTTCCAGCAGAATTGAAGTTGGTACTCTAGTGAAAACCTCTTACTACAAAAACCTTAAATGCTATTTCATTCTCCTCTATCTTATCCTCATGCAGGAAAACCTACTTTGAATTCAAAGGCTAAGAAGCAGAGAGTACTATAGGGTTCGGTCAGCTTTAACTTCAGGATTGCACCTGTTATTTTAATAGCCAATGCTGACGTCATCATCACCCACTGTAACTCCTGACCCAGAATGACTCTCTAGATATTCACAATTTTGTTTCTAGTATAATATATGTTTTAGAATACAAATGAAAATGATAATGAGCACTCTATTATATGATACAGTTCACCAGGATGTTCTACTTAAATGATGTGGCTAACGCAGCACTGTAAGATGTATTGATGTAAAATCTATGCTAAAAATTCATATTTTGATAAAGATTTAAAAGGCACTTAAAAACCTTTCAGTATATAATATTACTTTACAAATTATTAATTAAAGAGACTGCAAGATCAGAAGAAAATCTTTCACTTTGGTATTTGCGTACTGGGACAAGCAAATTTCTCAGGAACACTTAGAATTTGTGAGAATACAGGACAAACAAGTGTATCATCGTGACTGGAGTAAAGATCAGAAGACTGGGTATAACTGTAAATAAATAATCAAAGTATAGCCAGAATTTACTTTCTGGCCTTGCCTCTACTTACTTGAAGAAAGCCCCTAACTCCTTCCTTCCAGGGGGCCTCCTGAGCCAGGTTGTACAACCACGCAACACATGCATGCATGTACGCATGCTAAGTCACTTCATTCGTGTCCGACTCTGTACGACCCCATGGACAGCAGCCCACCTGGCTCCTCTGTCCAAAGGATTCTCCAGGCAAGAATACTGGAGTGGGTTGTCATTTCCTTCACGCAACACAGGTTGATATTCAATGTCATGACTTCTCTGGTTGTGACTCATGTCCTTTCCTTTAAGCCTAAGTATTTTCCTTCACAGTGTTTTTCTAGTCTAAGGTGAAGCATGGAGTAATAACTGCTCGAGTCCTTTGCCAGCTTTCTCTAAGCCTCTAAGAGACGCCTTCATTTTATGGTGTCAATTGCTTGCAAATGATCTCCAAATCAAACATTCACCATAGCTGTATATTGATTGGGGTATGGCCCTCTCCTATGTTGCTGAGATGGATTTAGAGATTGGAATGCCTTCTCTAAGATATATGCAGTGAGTTACACTGACCAGCTAGGTTTCTCTTCACAAGAGAACAAATGCCTTATGTACTTGGAAACCATGGTAATTGAGTTTTGCAATAGGGTCACACTTAAGAAAATTTAGTCCTAGCTCTAAGAAGTTTAGAAAAAACTCAAAAAAAATTTAAATTAGACTATATCCTAACATACAGCATACTTAATAAAATTCTTTTCATTGTCCTCAATTTTCTGCCCTAAATTTTCTAGGAGCTAAAATACCCCAAATATGGAAAGTTTACCTACCCTATTTCTTCCCCACTATCAGATCCTCATTATTCATGTCCATGTATGGTTTTTATCCATGATGTACCTACTAAATGTGGCATTCTCCTCTCACAAACCCACTTAAGGGCATATCTGGGCCTCCATTTAGCACTGTTCTCTTGAGAATCAGTCACGATTTCTCTTGAAAATCAGTCACAATTTCAACTCCACTCTCCTCTATATTCTAGAATATGAACAGAGATTAACAATATTTTTCAATAACTGGATGAGTTAGTAAGGCACTCAATGTCACACTAATGAACATAGTGAAAATCACTCAGTTGTATCTGACTTTTTGCGACCCTATGGACTATACAGTCCATGGAATTCTCTAGGCCAAAATACTGGAGTGGGTAGCCTGTCCCTTCTCCAGGGATCTTCCCAATCCAGGGATGGAACCCAGGTCTCCCACATTGCAGGCAGATTCTTTACCAGCTGAGCCACAGGGAAGCCAATATGATAACAATCCTTTCCACCTATTGCTAGGAATCTTAGTTTTTTCCAAATGATTAAATCAATAGTTGGTGGTCACCATATTCAGGAACACCAATGTTGTATGTCTATATCCACTTGACCACAACTGCTCTTTCTAATGCTAACTCAGAGGTTATAGGAAAAAAAAAAAAAGAATTTATTTGAAACCTGCTTCATTTAAAACATCCTTTTAAAAAATTTATAAACTGTTCCTTTTAAAGATGTTGAGGGAGGGCATTGCATTTAATCTGTGGCATAAGGAATCTGTCCTGCTGAGAAGATGAAAACAATCTCTGCTTTTCTCAGTATCATCCATGCAAGCTGCTGACTGGCCATCTCCCTGAAAGGAGCTGATTTGCATGATGAAGTACTTACTTGGCTTTGGTGAGGTTTTCTGAAACTCAAAGGACTTCTTATGTTGAAAAGCTATTTTGTTTGCTTTTGAATGGAATGCATTTATTTGAGGGATGTAAACGTCTGGGATTTGTGGTAAGTTTGAAATCTTAATTCTGCTACATGCTCTTCAATGGGTTGTTTGGTTGGAGGATTATATTTAGCTTGTGATTTGATCACCTCAATTGTAACATTTGAGTACTAATTTCAAATCTGAATTGTTGATACGTAGTCCAGGTATTTGGACACCTCAAGGACTCAATTCAGTTCAGTCACTCAACTGTGTCTGACTCTTTGCAACCCCATGGACTGCAGCACGCCAGACCTCCCTGTCTATCACCAACTCCTAGAGCTTACTCAGACTCATGTCCATCGAGTCCAGACCAATGCCATCTCATCCTCTGTCATCCCCTTCTCCTCCTGCCTTCAATCTTTCCTAGCATCAGGGTCTTTTCAAATGAGTCAGCTCTTCATATCAGGTGGCTAAAGTATTGGAGTTTCAGCTTCAACATCAGTCCTTCCAATGAACACCCAGGACTGATTTCCTTTAAGATGGACTGGTTGGATCTCCTTGCAGTCCAAGGGACTCTCAAGAGTCTTCTCCAACACCACAGTTCAAAAGCAACAATTCTTTGGCACTCAGCTTTCTTTATAGTCCAACTCTCACATCCATACATGACTACTGGAAAAACCATAGCTTTGACTAGATGGACCTTTGTTGGCAAAGTAATGTCTCTGCTTGTTAATATGCTGTCTAGGTTGGTCATAACTTTTCTTTCAAGGAGCAAGGGTCTTTTAATTTCATGGCTGCGCTCACCATCTGCAGTGATTTGGAACCCAAAAAAATCATGTTTCCCCATCTATTTGCCATGAAGTGATGGGACCAGATGCCATGATCTTAGTTTTCTGAATGTTGAGTTTTAAGCCAACTTTTTCACTCTCCTCTTTCACTTTCATTAAGAGGCTCTTTAGTTCTTCTTCACTTTCTGCCATAAGGGTGGTGTCATCTGCCTATCTGAGGTTATTGATATTTCTCCCAGCAATCTTGATTCCAGATTGTGCTTCATCCAGCCTGGAATTCTGCATGATGTACTCTGCATATAAGTTAAATAAACAGGGTGACAATATACAGCCTTGACATACTCCTTTCCCGATTTGGAACCAGTCTGTTGTTCCATGTCCAGTTCTAACTGTTGCTTCTTGACCTGCATACAGATTTCTCAGGAGGCAAGTCAGGTGATCTGGTATTCCCATCTCTTGAAGAATTTTCCACAATTTGTTGTGATCCACACAGTCAAAGGGTTTGGCATAGTCAATAAAGCAGAAGTAGATGTTTTTCTGGAACTCTCTTGCTTTTTAGATGGTCCAGCGAATGCCAGCAATTTGATCTCTGGTTCCTCTGCCTTTTCTAAATCCAGCTTGAACATCTGGAATTTCACGGTTCACATACTGTTGAAGCCTGGCTTGGAGAATTTTGAGCATTACTTTGCTAGTGTGTGAGATGAGTGTAATTGTGCAGTAGTTTGAATGGTCTTTGGCATGTTACCAAAGTCCATGGTAGTCTACCTCAAAGACTACATGTAGGACATTTGGTACAGATTCCTTTTTAGGAATTGGAAAGTTTCATTTCAGCTTGAAATGAAAGCTATTCACTGGTAGGCATTAAGTCCATGGAAATGATGTCTGTGTATATTTTAATTTGTCAAATGATTTTAAATAATTTATTTTTTTAGATAATTCAATTACATCGCTAACAATGTAGTACTTCAATTTAATTGTACAACCTTTCATGACACCCAAATAGATTGTAGATTCTTTATTATGTTACTCAGCAAGAGCAGTTTTATTAATGAGCTGGTCTAAGATTTCAGAGAACATCATTTTGATGAGCTCAACTGTATCACTTAATATTTATTTCAAGAGAGCATATAAAAACATAATATTTTATTTGCCTTTGGGATTATTTACTATGATATTTTTTCACCAGATTCACTATTTAAAGAACATCCGATATTCACTAATAAAAGTGAAACTCCACTTAATCATGTGCTTGAAGGAGAGGAGGGGCACAGAATACTCTGAACTGAATCCCAAATGAAGCTTGTTTAAACAGAAGCTATTATTTGAGAGTCTATAAGAACATTTTCACACATCTTGCTGCCTACATCCCTACCTTCCAAGGGCCTGCAGCCCATAAACAAGTAGACTAGAAAAGAGGCTTCAGAAATAAGGACAAAGAATTTACCTAGACCTGGACAAGACATGGATACTACAGAATGGCTTCTGGGTCATGGAACAGGTAGATCCTAAACACTGAAACTCATTTGCATCCCTTGCACCAATGGCCATGAAGGATCTTCCTATGATTTCCTTATATCAGTGTTTCTTCTTCTTTGGAGGAGCTTAGTATTGTGTGCAGATTTGTGAGCTTATTGTTAACATATTTCGGGGTTTCTGCAGTACCATTTATTGAACAGTCTACCATAGTTCAGGGATCTGTGATGACACCTGTTCCATATAGGCATAGGATTCTTTGGGAGCTCTCTATTCTGTCCTATTGATTAACTGTCTCTTCCTGGACCAATGCTAAACTATCTTAATTCCTGTCACTAGATAATTATCTATACCTGATAGAGCAAGTCTCTTTGCCATTTTATACTTCTTCAGCACTGCCTTAAGTATCCTTAGGCTTTTGATCTTCCACATACATTATAGAAAAACGTATCAAATTCCTATAAAAATCATATATGTATCTGAATTATAACTGCAGTTATATATTAGTTTAAAACCTTTGACTTTGAAATTAAACTGTTTTTGACCTACAAGGATCACCATTTCATATGCTTCTACATAACATATTGAAAGGAAAAGAAGTAACATCGTTCTGATACTGAGTCTGTACTCATGAACAAAGATACATGCTGTAGCCTGAAAGTTTGTACCCCTCTCAATTCAAATGTTAAAATCCTAACTGCCAAAAGTGATGGTATTAGAAAGTGGGACTTTCGGTTGGACAAGATTGCTATTCAGTCGCTCAGTTGTGTCCAACTCTTTGCAATTCATGCACTGCAGCATGCTGGGCTTCCCTGTCCTTCACCATCTCCCAGAATTTGCTCAAATTCATGTCCATTGAGTCAGTGACGACATCCAACCGTCTCGTCCTCTGTTGTCCCCTTCTCCTCCTGCCTCCAATCTTTCCCAGCATCAAGGTCTTTTCCAATGAGGTGACTCTTTGCATCAGGTGGCCAAAGTATTGGGCAAGGTTAGAATCCTCATGAATGGGATTAGTACCTTCTAAAAGTGGCCCTACAGAGATCCTTAGTCCCTTCCACCATGTAAGGATACAATAAGGAGACCAGAAAGAGATTCCTCACCAGAACACAACCACTCTGATGCCTTGGTCTTAGACTCAGAGCCTTCAGAACTGTGAGAAATAAGCTGCTATTTAAGTTAACCAATCTGCAGATATGTTACACAGCCTACTCTGTTACAGAAGCTTAAATAGACTAAGTCAGTGTATCTCTCCATTTAAGAAACCCTAACAATTTTTTCGTGCAGGTCTTAAATATATAAGATCTACTTCTAGGTAACTCACTTTTTTCCCTTTTCCCTTTGCTATTATAAATGGTACCTTTTTTTCTTTATTGAACTTTCAGTTTATGCAGATGTATAAAAACATAAATCAAGACTTAAATACTGACTTTCGAACCACTTAAAATAACTATACTATCCAAGGTAATGATATCAGATTCAGTGTAATCCCTATGAAATTACCAATGGCATTTTTTCACAGAACTAGAATGAATAATCTTAAAATTTATATGAAAACACAAAATGCCTGGTATAGCCAAACCATTCTTGAGAAAGAAGAATGGAGGTAGAGGACTAATTCTCCCTGACTTCAGGCAATATTACAAAGCTACAATAATCAAAACAGCATAACACTGGCACACACACAAAAAGATGGATCCATGGAACAGCATAGAAAGTACAGAAATAAGCCCATGTCAGTCAATCTGTGACAAAAAGGCAAGAATATACAGTCTCTTCAATAAATGATGTTGGGGAAACTGGACAGCTACATGTAAAAGAATGAAATTACACTATCTAACACCATACACAAAAGTAAACTCAAAATGGATTAAAGACATAAAGGTAAAACTAGATACTACAAAATTCCTAGAGGAAAACATAGGCAGAACGCTCTTTGACATAAATCTCAGCAGTATCTTTTTGGATCCACCTCCAAGAGTTAAAGAAATAAAAAGGAAAAACAAACAAATGGGACCTAATTAAATTTAAAAGCTTTTGTGCAACAAAGGAAACCATCCACAAAAAGACAACACACAGAATGGGAGAAAGTATTTACAAATGATGGGACCAACAAGGGATTAATTTCCAAAATATCCAAACAGGTCACACAGCTCAATATAAAAAAAACCAGTCAAAAAATGGATAGAAGATCTAAACAGACCTTTCTCCAAAGAAGACATACAGATGGCCAAAAGGCACATAAAAAGATGTTCAACATTGCTAATTATTAGAGAAATGAAAATCAAAACTACAGCAAGTTATCACCTCACACCAGGCAGAATGGCCATCATCAAAAAGTCTACAAATAATAAATGTTGGAGAGAATATGGAGAAAAGGTAACCCTCCTATCCTATCGGTGGGCAACGGACCAATAAATCGGTAGACACACTATGAAGATCAATCTGGAAGTTCCTTTAAAAACTAAAAATAGAGTTACTATATAATCCTGCAACCGCACTCCTGGGTGTATGTCTGGAGAAAACTATAACTGGAAAAGATACATGCACCCAATGTTCACAGCAGCACTGCCTACAATGGCCAAGACATGGAAGGACCTAAATGTCCATCGATAGACGGATGGATAAAGATATGTGTTTTGTACACACCCACTCCCACACCCCCTGGCACGCACACACGCAATGGAATATACTCAACCATAAAAAAGAATGAAATAATGCCATCTGCAGCAAAATGGATGGACCTAGGGATTATTATACTAAGTGAAGTAAGCCAGACAGAAAAAGACAAATAGCCTATGATATCAGTTATATGTGGAATCTAAAAAAATTATACAAATGAACATATACACAAAACAGAAATAGACCTACAGGCACAGAAAACTTCTGGTTACCAAAGGGAAAGGGGGTGGTGAGTCTGAAAAAGAGTAGATAAATATATAGGTGTATATAACTGAATCACTGTGCTATACATCTAAAACTAATACAACATTGCAAATCAGCTGTACTTCAATTAAAATAAATGTATTAAAGTATTTTTTAAAGGTGTTTGATGCTTGAATGAGGGGTCTTCTGCCTAAGGTAAGACAAACAGCTCATGATGTTACCATAATCCTGATATCAACACTGGAAAAAGTCTCCCATTACCAATCCTCTGACCATAGGATCCTGTTTCTTTGTTTTGGTTTTGGGTGTTTCACTGTTTTTTGTTTTGTTTTGTTTTTTTAAACATATAAGAACTATTTTTGAGGGGAAGAGGTGAAATAGGGGAAAAAAGGGGGTTAAAAAGTCACTCTAGTCAGAAAAGCCATTGATATAAAAAGGTCTAATATTGTGAGAGCAAAGCTAGATAGAGCTAGTTGAGGGCTGGTGGCTCAGCTGGTAAAAAATCCACCTGCAGTATGGGAGACCTGGGTTCAATCCCTGGGTCAAGAAGGAGGGCATGGCAACCCACTCCAGTACTCTTGCCTGGAGAATCCCCATGGACAGAGAAGCCTGGCAGGCTACAGTCCACGGGGTGGTAAAGAGTCAGACACGACTGAGCGCCAAGTACAACACACACACAGTACAATAAGAAAGGTCCTGATGGCGCTGTGAGCCACACAAGTAAATCTGACTTTATGCAACAGACTGTGTAGTGTGTAAAGTGTACCCTTTTTATCCAAAGGGTAATAGCAATAATTCAGATACTGGATGGAGACAGAGAAAAGCAGAACCTGAGTGAATTCAATTAGAAATTGTCAGAGTAATCCAGAGAGGAAATTACATACACATAGACCACAGTAGTGGTAACAGGTAAGAGAGAAGTGGATTATTTCATAAGATACTGAGGAAATACATTCGGTGGGACTTGGCATTTCAAGTTATTTTTAGTCTTATATCTTATTTCTTCTTACCAATTAATAATGTTATTCAGTGTTCTTTTATACCTTCCAATTTTCTTTTGGTTTCTTAGGAATCTGTTTTTGAGAAATGCTGACTGTATTTAATATGACAGCTTTCTTGGTTCTTTACCCATGTGACAGGCAGAGGATTAGACAGAAATGTACATGAGAAGATAAATGCAGTGGTGTCAATGCAAATTATTTAAGCAGGCTGAATTATCTATAGGCATCTGATCTCTGGAAACTATATTAGGTATTCTATCTATTCTCCTACCTCCAGGAAAAACTGTACCCAGAGGATTCTTCCAGAGTTTCAGTGAGAGAAACCTCCACTCTCATAATTTACCCTCCCCCAGGAAATGACACATTAGAAATGTTACAGACACATGCCAGATACCTCACCTATTAATACCACCTTCCAGAATGATCCTGAGGGATTCTGTGTCCCTTTAACCCCTAGAGGCTACTCCAGGGTCTTCAATTTAGGAATGAAGGAACCAACACAATTTATTTCTAAAATTCAGCATTAGAGATTATTCCATTTCAAACACTAAAACTTGTACCTTGTCATTAAAATATGCTCACACTGCCTCACACCTGTCTTTTCCTATTTTGATTACAAACTGAAAACTTTTGAAAACTGTTTTTCACAAGGTTCTTGTTCTCTTCTCTTACTTTCTCCTTATCTTAAGACAACTCAGAAGACCATTCTGGTTTCTTTTAACTCCCCCTTCCTCCTCTCTCTCATCTCCATTAGAGGATCCCAGGGAAATGGTAGCATCTGTCTGATTTTTAAAATTTTACACTGATACCAATATTTCCTGCATATAAAACAAGAGGCCAAAAGTTGTGACCTGATTAAGGCACTGGAATGATGGTATAAAATTCTAAAAAGTGAAATGATTTGTTGAATCTTTTAGGAATAAAAGAAAAAGAGGGAAAAAAGAGAAATATAAAAGAAAAAGAGAAAAATTCTTTCTCCAAAGATGATGATCCATACTTTCCAAAGAAAACCTTTGAGACAATTGTCACATCACCATCCCCCACTCTGGTCACAGAGGAAAACATCACAAAAGCTCTGCTTGCATGGTTTTGTAGCTCAGTTATTGAAAACAAAAGTTTCAAAGCCAATTGGCCACAAAAAGAAGAAAATAAGACTAGCCATTTACGCCTGAAGTGCCAACTTCTACCATATGTAGTCCCACAAAGAAACAAGAGCCAAAAATAATCAAAGTAAAACACAACAGAGCTTGAATCACAGAATCAAGGAGATGGGATTTGCTAAAGAGGTTCACCCAAACCTATGAAAATAAAAAGCATTCTTTTTTACACAGCTGTCTCCCAGACCCTCTAAAGGGATGTACTATGATTTGCATTGATTTGATTAGTGTATTTACATATTACCGCCTCCCTTCTGCATCACTCCCAGTCATCAGGGCATCCAGTCCAGTAACAGGGACACAGTTCTGGAGTTAGAATAAACATTCCCAAAGTCTTTTGTCTTCTCCTGTGTGATTAAAACAACTTACAAAATCGAGTACAGCATCAAAATGGGTTGGATTTGTTTACACCATTATAGATTTTGTTTGCTTTTTGTCCCCCAAATTTTGACAGGGTGTATAAAAGATTAGTCATTAAGTACACATACACACCATACACACATATACACACATGTATAGGGGAAACTGAACAGAGATTAGGATGTTATTTAGAAACAGTGCAAAACTGCCTCACAATCATCAGTTAAATCTAACCAGATTTCCAAAGGATTTATAGTAGGAAGAAGTAAGGAATAGTAGGGCAGACATGTAAATCTGAACATGCTTGTGTGCACAAGAGCTAATGAAAATCAGCCCAAGTCTAAAGAAAGTGCAGCAGAAGACCTACAAGGAATCAATTAAGTATGGCCTTTCAACTATCATTTTGCTTATCAAGTAGTTTGCTTTTCTGGGACACGCTACGTGTCTAGACATGGCTGGCTTGGGTGTGAGGTGAGCTGGAACCTACAATGTTGGTGCTGGCAGGGAGAAGTAAGAAGTCTTTCACAACCAATGAGGATGGGGAACCAACAGAGCTGCAGAAGCAGTGTTGTATGGTAGAAATTAACAGCAGCTATAACTTGTCTACTTAGTACCTGTTTCACAAATTAGGAAATGGAATCTTAAACAGATGAAGAAAGTTGACCCCAAATTACAAGCTAGTAAATGGCAGTCTAGAATATAAATCAGGTCGGCATGACTCCAAAGTCCATGTTTTTTCTGCTCTATAATACTGTTACGCATCCCAAAGAGTTTGTCCATGTGTTTTACAAACTCTTCTGTTCCCCTGCTAACTGTTTGGGCCTGGCAATAGAATTAATTCTTAAAGACAAAGAATCACCAGGGGCTAGGTAGGAAACCAGTACTCCAACCATCCACTAAGGTTTAGTGGAAGGACTGTCCAGTTCAAGACAATCAAAGGGAACAGAGCAGAGAGTGTGAGACCAAGGCAGGAGCCTGGTTCTATGGGACAGCTGCAATTTGAGAATGACAGGGGTGCCTGGAACTAGCTGAAATGTCCAGGTTCCAGGCTGACTGTCTGCAGACACTGGCAGAAATGGGAAGAGAGGAGGAGAGGCAAACAGTGGCTGAGAATTCATGACAGAGGACTGCGGTCATGTGAAGGATTCTCATGTATTTCTATCTTAGTGCAGAAACTGGGAAAGTAACTGGGTCAGACTATGAACTAAAGATGTTCCAAAGCAGGAACTGGTAGATGCATGGGCCAACATGTAGATTTTGTAAACTGTTTCAGTGATTTTTTGCTGTATAACATACCATCCTAAAACTTAACAGTCTAAAACAACAATGGTATGTTACTTCTCATGACTCTGTGAGCTAAGTTCACAGAATAATGGGGCAGTTATTCTGCACAACATGGTGTAGCTGACTTACTTGGTTGTATTCAGTAGGGAGGTCAGTCAAGGCTGGGGCAGCCAAGATGACATCTCCTCCTCTGAGGCCTCACTCATCACTCAGTAGTGAAGTCCAGTCTTAAGCCTATCTGGAGTTAATGGAGCTATATAACTGGCTGCATTTCCTGTCCATCAAGCTAACTTCTCCAATTTTCTGTCTCACCAAGTAATTTCATCAACACATCTGCCGTAGGATCTACTTGTCTTCACTCCTGTCATTTATGGGAAGGGAATGGAGCAACTCTCCAGTCTTGTCATAGCTCCCAGTTAATGCCTCGCCAAAGAAAATGCCTTTTCTAGGCCTCACAGCAGGGATCATAATGACTTTCAGAAGAAATTTTACACTCTGTACTTCTCCATCTATGCAAAAAATTAGAATGCTGACATGCACATTCTTTCATCATCTGAGGATGGGATAAACATTAGATAATCATTGCCTTAAGAGTGTTTCCACTGTGAGTTTAATGGGGAAATCCAAAATATAATAAATCACTTAAAAGATAAGACTCTTAGGTCTACTTTAGCCATTAACTTTCTGTATGATCTTACACATCACTTGACTTCTCTGATCTCAGAATCCTTGCTTTGGACTGAATGTTTGTGCCCCTACCACCACCACCAACCAAAATTCCTATGTTAAAGCCCTAACCCCCATTGTGATGGTATTTGGAGATCAGACTTTTGGGGGGAAATTAGGGCTAGATGAGGCCATGAGAGTGAGGCTCTTATGAAGAGATTAGTGGCTTTATAAGAAGAGGAAGAGAGGGAGGGATCTCGCTCTCTCCATCATGTGGGGACATGATAAGAAGGCAGCAGTCTTAAAACCAGGAAGAGGGTTCTCACCAGAAACTGAGTTGGCTAACACCTTCATCTTGGACTTCTCAGCCATAGGAACTGTGAGAAATGAGTGTTGATTATTTAAGCTACTCAGTCTACAACATTTTCTTATAGCAGCCTATGCTAAGATAATCCTTGTCCATATAATGAGTCATTGGAGTAGAAGATCTCTAAAGTTCTTTCTTGCTAAAATTACATGCAATTGTGCTATTTCCTTTGTAAAGTTACAGTGTCAAGTAAACATTGCCCGACCACTGTTAAAGGGGACACACAAAAAAATAATGTACGTCACCTAAAGCAGAGGACGAGATGGTTAGACAGTATCACTGACTCAACAGACATGAATTTGAGCAAACTCCAGGAGATAGTGGAGGACAGAGGAGCGTGGCTTGCCTGCAGTCCGTGGGGTTGCAAAGAGTCAGATGTGACTTCACGACTGAACAACAACAACATCTAAAGAGCAAATATAACCTCTATTCCGAAGTAAGAATGTGGAAGTCATTTTAGAAGATGCAGATATACTTCTGCTTATTAATATTTCATAGTATATCCGGGGCTTCCCAGGTGGCGCTAGTGATAAAGAACCTGCCTGCCAATTCAGGTTAGATGTAAGAGACTCTGGTTCAACCCCTGGGTCAGAAAGATCCCCCGGAGAAGGGAATGGCAATCCAATCCACTATTCTTGCCTGGAGAATCCCAAGGACAGAGGAGCCTGGCAAGCTACTGTCCATAGGGTCACACAGTCAGACGCAAATGAAGCAACAGCATGGCAGAGTACATCTGGGTCCGTCACTAGCCCAGTGCTGTGACTTAAAAAGGAAGTCAAATCTAGAGAAAAGTTTAGAGAAATCAGAAATTATTCACCCAGTAAATGAGACAGAGCCTGAGGAACAGTCTTTAAATTAATAATTACTGTTACCTTGCCTTAGCAACGTTGTGTAAAAAATATTTGTTTAAATTAAAAAGAAAAGGTGTATCTTAGATGAAGGTTCTTTTACTAATTAACCCATGATTGTCACAACTGACAATCCTATGATACAGCTCTCTTTCCCCCCGTCTCTCTCACAAACACACACACAAAAGTGTTTCCAGGCAAAAGGGGCTGGTGAGTCTAAGAATAAAATACAACTTTTTAACTGTTTCATTTGTAAAATGAAAGTCTATTTTTTGGTTCCAGAAACTATAAAAAAATAACAGTATTTTTAAATCATTTTATCATCCAGCTTCCTCTTTAGATAATAATACCCCTAAGACTACACTAAGAATCAAAATACATGGATTTTTAAAAATATATATTTACATATTTGGCTGAGCCAGGTCTCAGTTGTGGCACGTGGAATCTAGTTCTCTCACCGGGGATCGAACCCATGTCCCCAGCACTGTTGGGAGCATGAAGTCTTGGCCACTGGACTACCAGGGAAGTCCGAACTACATGTTTAAGTTCAAGCTGGTGACTTAAGAGTTAATTCAGAAATTACATTTGGCCCTGAAACCCTCTGTGACTCCGAAATTGTGGGATGAAATCAGAAAGAAAGGAGCTGGTGATGACTGAACTTTTTGCTATTTCAATGTAAAGACAGCATTTCCGGTGCAAAAAAAAAATTAAAAAAAGAAAATCAGTTTTCCAAATTACCACATTAGCAGTAAATCCCACAAAGATCATTAAAAAACAGACTCTAAGTCTGTCCAAATTTATCCCTGTAGTGTCAATGTTATATGATGTCCCAAGGGGATATTACATTATAAAACACACAAATAAAATTTACTTGATTTATCAACATAGAAGGACCACGTGTTTACATATCAAGGGAGATTGGCAGTTAAAGACTCATAAATCATAAGACAAAGAGGAACCCTGAAAGTCAGTTTTGCAACCCCTGTCCCCCTGCTTTGCAGAGACATGCCTTTTAATGATTTTCCACTTGGGTATAAAGTGATTAGCAAGCCTAGCCTGCACCAAATAAAACAACTGTAGAAACACAGCACCGGGATAATTAGAACAATTATCATCCTCCTTGTCTTTGATTGAGCATACACAGCACATAACACAGTGGTCTACTTAAACCACTCCAGACTGATTTATGTGGGGTTTCTCATGTAGGCAGTGAACAAAGAAAACAATTCAGATAAGGGTCCACTCTTTATTCACTAAATATTTATGTTAGACATTTAGCAAGAACTAGAAGCACAGAAATGAACAAATAAAATACAGTCTCTGCCCTTCATGAAGATTTGAGAGGGAGAGAAAATTAAAAGTAATTTTAATATTAACTTAGAGAATATGTGAAAACTTATTATGATTTATTGATCTACTCTATACTCTGAGCTCCTCAAAGGCATAAATGAAGTTTTTTTGTGTTTCTCATGGGCTATGGAAAAGTAGAATAGATGCTCAGTGTATCTATATACCTATTTATATATATAGATATATAAAATTGCAAGATTATCTTTTTGTAATAAAACATTTTGGGAAATAGATAGAGATTTAGATGAAACAAGAAAACAAACAAGCCAAAGTTTAAAAGGATATTCTTTGCATTTTTCATTTCTAATATAATTGTTGTTGTTTGGTAGCTAAGTCATGTCCAACTCTTTGCAATTCCATGGACTTCAGGACACCAGGCTTCCCTGTCCTTCACTATCTCCTGGAGTTAGCTCAAACTCATGTCTGCTGAGTTGGTGACCATCTAACCATCTTTCCTCTGCTGCTGCCTTCTCCTTTTGCCCTCAGTCTTTCCCAGCATCAGGGTCTTTTCCAATGAGTCAGCTCTTCACATCAGGTGGCCAAAGTACTGGAGCTTCAGCATCAGTCCTTTCAATGAATATTCAGGGTTGATTTCCTTTAGGATTGATACACAATCTTTATAGGTAAAGGAGGTAAAAGACGATGTGTGAGCGCTCAGTTGCTTCAGTCATGTCCAACTCTTTGCGACCCCATGGACTGTAGCCCTCCAAGCTCCTCTGTCAATGGGATTTTCCAGGGAAGAATATTAGAGGTTGCCATGCCCTCCTCCAAGGGACTCATGGATCCAACCCGCATCGCCTGTATTGCAGGCAGATTCTTTATCCACTGAGCCACCTGGGAAGCCCAAAAGACTTGAATATTGTTGTGTAATCTGCCTTAAAATATATCCAAATAACAGCTGGTCCACCAGTTTGCCACAGACGGTGCACATAGGAACACCCAGTGCAGGCCTATGAACTCACCAACACTCAAACATAAGTTGAATAAACTAAGTATGAATAAACAAAGCAAAAAGTAAGCACAAATTCTTTGGCATAGAATTTCAAAGCATCCATTTCACAACATTGGCAGCATTAAGATGAACTCCAGGAAACATGTGTCTTCAAACTTTTGGCTTCCTCTAGTCATTAGTATATTGGCAAACTCACTGTCTTTATAGTATGTATATGTATACATATGCTATGTTGAACAAATGGTATATATTGTCCTGTGAAATTCCTGATTCATAATCCTTCTTTGTGCTCTACTTGCAACAACTGTTTCATCACATTTTGACTTACAAGACTGCTATAATCTTCTCAACCAGTCTCAGTTCAGTCGCTCAGTCATGTCTGACTCTTTGTGACCCCCTGGAAGGCAGCATGCCAGGCTTCCCTGTCCATCACCAACTCCCGGAGCCTACTCAAACTCATGTTCATTGTGTCGGCAATGCCATCCCACCATCTCATCCTCTGTCGTCCCCTTCTCCTCCCACCTTCAATCTTTCCCAGCACCAGGATCTTTTCCTAGGAGTCAGTTCTTCACATCAGGTGGCCAAAGTACCAGAGTTTCAGTTTCAGCATTAGTCCTTCCAATGAATATTCAGGACTGATTTCCTTTAAGATTGACTGGTTGGACCTCCTTGCAGTCCAAGGGACTCGCAAGAGTCTTCTCCAAAACCACAGTTCAAAAGCATCAATACTTCAGCACTTAGCTTTCTTTATAGTCTAACTCTCACATCCATATGAGACTATTAGAAAAACCACAGCTTTGACTAGATGGACCTTTGTTGGTAAAGTAATGTCTCTGCTTTTTCCTATGCTGTCTAGGTTGGTCGCAGCTGTTCTTCCAAGGAGCAATTGTCTTCCACAAAGGACTTCCTTCAGGTCTTTGCTTCTCAATAAGGTTTATCTGAATGACTTCATTCAAAATTATGTCTTCCCAACACATCACTCTCTCCTCTTTCCCCTTCTTTGCTTTATTTTTCTTCAAAGCATTTATTATCTTCTCTTGATCTCTAACTTCTCACTTGTTACGTAAGTCCCATGTAAGACGGGGATTTCATCTTTATTATTCATTGCTGTGTTCCCAGCATCTACCATAGAGCTTGGTTCACAGTACGTTTTCAAAAACAATTTGCAGGCTGAATGATTGCCTGACCAAGGAAAGTCTCCAAGTCACTCCAAGGTGATTATAAGACTGACTGTCCTATTAATTGTGACAGTACAATCATTATTCAGTAAACCTGAGTGATTTTAACCTTAATTTTTCTTTCATGCACCAGAAATACTGAACTATTTGGTTTTCCATAAATATCAGGCTATTTTTATCCTTCTACATCTCCTCATGTTCCCGCTTCCAGAAATGTTCTTCTATCAAACTTTCTATAAAAATGTTCTTCTACTCAAACTCTACCTAGATAATTTCCACTAATTCTTTAAGATACATGCCCAGGCTCACATTATCCCAACACCTATGACATGGTCTTTAGACATCACAGCCCTAAATCCTAAGATATTGTGGTTCTTAGTATATTGCATGGACGCCCAGTCCTGTCCAACTCTTTGCAACCCCATGGACCGTAGCCCACCAGGCTCCTCTGTCCGTGGAATTTTTCAGGCAAGAACACTAGAATGGGTTGCCATTTCTTTCTTCAGGGGATCTTCCCATCCCAGGAATTGAACCTGTGTCTCTTACATCTGCTGCATTGGCAGGTGGATTCTTAGCCACTGTACTACACATTGTATTCACCCAAACTGCAGTCTCTTGTGGGACATGGATTGTTTTATTCATTGTTGAATGAATTCACCACAGTAGGAACTGAATAAATAATTAAAATGAATGGAATTCATGCTCTGAGGAGGCACCATCAAGTGACTCCAGTTGAGGCAATGGTGCAAGGGAAATGCAGAAAACCTAGATTCTAGTACTAACTCTTATCACTGTTTTTAACCTGTAGGATGAGAGGATTAAGCTAGTGCTAAGGCCCCTCTCAAAGCTATAAGACAGTATTACATGTAACCTGATAAAAGTAGTTACTAAAATGTCAGGTTTTCGTGCTCCATCTGCTGGTTAAATTGTGGAAAACCCTGAGGCCTTTTTGAAATGGGAGAGTGAAAGAATTAGAAATTCTTGTGACCAATGAATAATAATAATTTAAAAAAAAAAACCCTTACTGTCTGTAAAAGATTAATGACCTAGAAAAAATAGTTGAGAAAGGAAAATAAACATTGATAATTAAATAGGTGGAGTGAAAAAGCCCAAGAATACCCTGCTACTTTGGTTCTCAAATATACTGTGGAACCCAGTTCCCAGTGAGTCCCATGTGCTGACACCTACATCCTGTGAAGTGCTTCCCACATTATACTGAGATTAATCTCTATAAACAGTAATTTCCAGCAGACATGATGGCATGGCACTCCCCAAATTTCAGTATAGATGACTGAGATTTTCATCTTGGGCTGATAAGCTCACACACCCTCTCAAAATCTCTCTTCCTCTCTCCCTCCTTCCCTCTTGCCCTTCTTCCCCCCCTCTCTCCCTTTCTTTTTCAGATCACTTTCTCAAGGATAGCCAGCTGTCATGCCATGAGGACATTCAGGAAACCCATTAAGAGGCCAACAGAGAAAAGCATTCAAATCAGAAAGGAAGGAGTAAAATTGTCTTTGTAAGAGATATGATCTTATATACAGAAAATTCTAAAGGCTCAAACAAAGAACTGCAAGAACTAATCAATGAATTTAGCAAAGTTGCAGGATACAAAATCAACGTACAGAAATCAGGTGCCTTTCTACATAAAATATCTGAAAAAGAAAGAAAATAGTCACATTCAGAACAGCACCGAAAGCAACAAAATACTTGTGGATTAAGTTTAACCAAGGAAGCAAAAGATCTGTTTACTGAAAAATACAGGACATTGATGAAAGGAATTGAAGACAAAGAAATAAAAAGATATTCCATTTTCACGGATCATAACAATTAATACTGTTAAAATGTCCATATTATTCAAAGCCATCTCTAGAGTCAATTGCAATCCCTATCCAAGTTTCAATGGCAATTTTTCACAGAAATAGAAAAAACAATCCTAAAATTCACATGAAACTGCGAAAGCCTCTGGATAAATAAAGCGATACTGAGCAAAGAGAACAAAGCTGGGAACACCATAATTCCTGATTTCAAACGGTATTACAAAACTATAGTAATTGAAACAGTATGTTACTGTGATAAAAAAAAAAAAAAAAGACATATATATAGATCACTGGAGCAGAACTGAGAGCCCAGAAATAAACCTGTATATATATTATCACTTAATCTATGATAAGCTAGTAAAGAATATACAATAGGGAAAGGGTGGGGAAACTGGACAATCACATGCAGAAGAATGAAACTGGATCCATATCTTAATATCACAAAAATCAATTTGAAATGGATTAAACACCTGAAACCATAAAAGTCCCAGAAGAAAATATAAGAAAAAAATCTCCTTGCTTGGCAACTAATAATTTTTTGGACATGATTTCAAAAGCAGAGGCAGAAAAAGCAAAAACAAACAAGTGGGACTATATCAAACAAACAACCCAGACAGTTAAAAAAATAACAATAGGAAAAAGAAATATACAGGAGGAAAATATTTCCAAGTCATATATCTGATAAGGACTTAATATCAAAAGTATTTTTAAAAATTCATATAACTCAATAGCAAAACACAATTCAATCAAAAGCTGGACAGCAGATTTGAACAGACTTTTTTTTTTAAGAAGACACCCATATGGTCAACAGATACATAAAAAGACGCTCAGCATCACTAATCATCAAGGAAATGCAAATCAAAACCACCATGAGATATCACCTCACAATTTCAGAATGACTATTACCAAAGAGATAGGAGATAGTAAGTGCTGGCAAGGATGTGGAGAAAAGGGAACCCTTGTGCACTCTTGGTGGAAATACAAATTGATACAGCTAATATGGAGAACAGTATAAAGATTCCTCAAAAAATTAAAAACAGAATTACCTTATGATCTAGCTATCAAAAACATAAGAGTCATGGAATGAAGTTCTTCTGAGACAGAAAAAGGGAAATCAAATGATTTTTTTAAGAATCTATCTTTCAAAAAAAAAAAAAAAAAAAAAAAGAATCTATCTTTCCATGAAAGTGATTGGCAGTAACTTTAATATATTGCAAAATTTTAGTACATTGTTAAGCAAAGAGATATTTGTTCAGTGACAATCATCTGTTGAAAGGAGGAGAAAAAAGCAAAGACTGAGATAAACATATAGATAGCAGGAGTGCCAGGTCCTTTGAGAAATTCCCTTCGACATTCTCACAGGACACTGATATCCTCTTGCTCTGAAAATCTTGACTGCTTGCCCACCAAGTCCAAGTAGCACATCCTAGTGCTCCTACCAAAAGACTAAGGAGATCAAAGGTCAGTTTTCAGGTTTCATACCCCAGTGCACTCAGGCTTTAAACCTGAATTTTTTCCTACAGACCTAATAAACATGGACACTTGTAAGATCCCTTCCCCAGAGCTCAAAAAATGAATCTTTGCACTTCCAGGCTTGGTCTTTGTTTCTAGACTCCATGTTTACAATAATGGAGGGCAGAGAAGTAGACCCAAGTGCTCTGCCATGAGAAATCTCCTTTACCTTGATTTGAAAGAACAGACTGCTTATAAATATCTTGCCTATTATGAGCTACCTAAAGTCTCTTATTTCCTTAATTTGCTATTACTTGTCACTTTTTACAACAACTAACTCCAATGAACCTTGGTAATAGGGAACTTGCTTGCCTGGTGGCTCAACAGTAAAGAATCTGCCTGCCAATGCAGGAGACATGGGTTCGATCCTTGGGCTGGGAAGATCCCCTGGGGAAGGAAACGGTAACCCACTCCAGTATTCCCATGGAAATCCCATGGACAGAGGAGCCTGGTGGGCTCCAGTCCAAGAGGTCACAGAAGACTCAGACACAACTTAGTAACTAAACAATAGGGAACTTGGGGCGGGGGTTGCTGTAGATACAGAGTTTTAAAAGTCAAGCTCCAAGGAGATGTTAGGGCAAGGCCATGGCTTGTCCACTGTGACGTCACCCTGAGATGGCTTTGTGTCTACAGACGTACATTAAGAACACCATGCAAGTATGTAGAATCAGACTATGTATTTATGAATGAATCACATTTGTTTCTTCCACTATAGAATCAGTATCAAAGAGACATATGTGCCAGATAAACACCACATAAATGCAGATCTGATGAATAAGTAGAGAACAAATAATGGGTTTTCCATAATCACCTGTAAATGCCCAACAGAGAAATGAAACCTCACAATATTCAACCTGTCATTTATCTACTACATGTTCATAATAAGTTGTCACCACTCAGCAATACCTAAAGATCAAATCTTCAGCTTTGGGCAGTATTTAGAACATTACCTTATACATAATAGGCACTCAATAAATATCTGCGGTAGAGGGAAGGAGTGAGTTTGCAGCAAGACACAAGTGAAGCTAACATCTGCACAATACAACTACAAGGCAGATAATTCTTTAAAGTTACTCAGTCAGTTTGACTCAGAAAGGGTATTAACTGCCCCCTCTCTGGCTTCTGCAGAGTTTAGTACTATTATATGAATTCACGCAACTCTGAAACACACTGTTGCAAAATTGTCATCACTCTTTTAAGTGAGAAGTTGTTCATCCCTCTATGTAGTGGGAGATATGGTAAAGAAGATGGAGGAAGAGAGAGATAAGGCAAGGTTAATTTCCTGACAAGGAAATACAAAACCTCATCCTTTCACCTTGAAAGCCCTCTAACTTCAGGCTGATGCTAGAGGCAAAGGAGGCGGAAAGCAGATGAGTGAGCTCACTCATTTTTGGCACTTGTCAAAAAAAAACTAAATATTTTCCCCAAATGTTTTACGTTCAGTAATACCCAACCACAATGTGCCAAGTCTGTTTTCTCTTAATTTTTCAAACCCATGTGTATTCCAAGGGAAATCTAATCCATGTGTCTCTGATTTGCTTACATTTAAATCATTATAAAATGTTAAAGTTTTTTTAAAGATGTCCAAGATATCTTTTGTTTCTTCCTCATGATCCTCCTTCAGATTCTCCTCAAGAATAAGGCATTTTGAAGAGACAATGCTGAAGATAAATTAAACAGGTCTCAGGACTTACAATCTCTGCATAGATTTTGTCTCTGTATACAGAAAAGCAACAATTTGACCAATCATTAGTAATAAAAGAGCAAGTAGAGTTCTTGTGATAAATTTGCTAAATTGACTTGTTTCTTTAGAATATCCTTTGGATCTTTACAATTAGGCCTGGCCCACTTGGACTCTTTTCTTTGGGTACCTTTTTTAAACTACTCAAATGAGATACCAAAATAGCATTTGTAAGATAAAACTCTCTTAAGGATATGGAGGAGAATCTGCCTGCCAATGCAGGGGATGTGGGTTCTATCCCTGGTCTGGAAAGATTTCACATGTTATGGAGGAACTGGGCCCACGTGCCACAACTACTGAGCCCACACTCTAGAGCCCGTGAGCCTCACTACTGGAGCCTGAATGCTCTAGGGCCAGAGAGCCACAGCTAACGAGGCCCCGTACTGCAACTACTGAAGCCTGTGCGACGAGAGCCCATGCTCTTCAACAAGAGAAGCCACCACAATAGGAAGCCCGTGCACCGCAACTAGCGAAAGGCTGCATGCAGCAAGGAAGGCCCAGCAAAGCCAAAAGTAAACAAATAAATACAGCAAAGGGTACGTGTCAAAAGAAAAAGTTCTATGACTTTTGACAGTTGCTAATGAAGCTCCAATACTTCGGCCACCTGATGCAAAGAACTGACTCATTGGAAAAGACCCTGATGCTGGGAAAGATTGAAGGCAGGACGAGAAAGTGATGACAGAGCATGAGACGGTTGGATGACATCACTGACTCGATGGACATGAGTTTGACCAAGCTCCAGGAGCTGGTGATGGACAGGGACACCAAGCATGCTGCAGTCCATGGGGTCGCAAAGAGTTGGACACAACTGAGCGACTGAACTGAACTTAACTGAGGAGAATATAAAAGATGGGTGAGCAGTCATCCACTAGAAGAATTAAGTTATTACCTCAGCTAATATCTCCTAATAATCATAAAAGTCAAGCAATTATTGCATCTAATAATCTATCCATCACAACTTTTATGCTAAAGATTCTAAGGCATAAAGAAATAGAGAATCAGACTGTGGAAGCTAAATCAACTAAGTTTCCATGGTATGAATGGGGTGCCTCTAAACCAGGAAGTCCTAAGTTAATGAGAAGTATCTCTAGTCCCCTTTCTGCCATTTATTTCACTGCAGGCTCTCTCAGTGGCTGAAGGCAATAGGAGAAAGGGTGGCAGAGGATGAGATGATGAGTAGACTCTGGGAGACAGTGGAGGACAGAGGAGCCTGGCATGCTACAGTCCATGGGGTCACAAAGAGTCAGACATGACTTAGCAACAATGACCACTCTCTCAGTGGTGGTCATACAGTACAGAAAAAGTTAGGTTCACAGTGAGTCTGCAGCTTTAAAAATAAACACTAATAAAACAGTTAAAAAAAAAAAACAGTTAAAAAGAAAAACTTTGCATTTCTTATTCCAATTGGAAAATGACAAAGCAATAAAGCAAATCTTGTTGACTAAATCTGTAATTTAAGAAATAAAAGAGCTTAACAGCTATTACCTTAAAGGCAGCCAGAAAGGAGGCAAGCTCCTGCAAAGTGTTAATAGGCAAAGTGAACCTGATGTTTAAGGAGTAAGCACAGAAATAAAAGAGGAGTAGGGGCAATATGCTAGATTAGTGCTTATCTGCTCTCATTTGTCATTTCATACTCCAAACAAATTGTAAATATTATTTCATCAGCTTAATCTAAAGTTGTGGCAGTTTCATCTATATAAAGTAAAGCCTCCATCTTTCTTTTCTATCAATGGTCTACAAGGAGGCAGTGCGTGGTTTGCAAACACTGCTGAACCTCATAATGGTTCAGTAGAACTCAACTGGTGGCCATCCACGGGGAGAAGCAAGGGGAAGAGCAACTTCACAGACTGGCAATAATCTGGACCAAGTTGACTAGATTCTGGCCTCTGATGCAAAGAGGAAAGAGGAAGCTGCAGAGACATCCAGACCCCCTTTCATACACCTAGTTTCTGACCTAGATTTGTGACACTAAATTTATTTTACTGAGAAAAAGAACATCTTCATTGGTTTGCAATCATGTTTAGCCTTATGATGAAAAGCCTCAGATACCCTACTCTTTGGAGTAGCCCACCATTACAAATCATAAAAATCAGACAAATCATTTGTGATAAAGCTAGAAAATACCACATCCTTTCAGGATTACTTAACATTGTTGGATGTGGTCCAGCTAAGGTCTAGCCACATGTTCAGCAAGGTCTAGGTAGAACCTGGGAAAAGAAGGCTATTTCATTTGACCTTGACTCTCACACGCAGGAAATTGATTTTAACAAGGCAAAATTTGCTTCCTTTAAAAAATAAAAAAGAACTAACAAAAGCCCTATTCATGATTTTTTTTTTTCATGATTTTTTGCATTAGCATCTTCTTTGCTTTTATAACACTGATGACTATTCTCCTTGGAAGTCTTGTCTCCAGGGACACTTTTCTGCTTCTCTTGTTTCTCTTCTCAAGTTCTTCTTTCTCACAACATCCCCATTGCCTCTCCCTGTTCTATAGAGATACACACTGATTGACAGGAAGTATTTCAGCAGACTCTCAATTGGACACTTTGTATCCACTCCTTAAGAAATTCATTTGTTCTCTTAGTTTTAATAGGTTGGGGAGATTATATCAGGTCTACAGTTCTAGGATCACAATTTTCTCTCCAGTTTTCTAGTTATCACTGATTCTTAAACACCGACACTGCATTCTTATGCATGTATAATTGTTTCATAAATAGGTTAGAATCAATGAGGTACTGTTGTATAGCAGTTTAACTTTCCCCCACTACTATCTCTGATTGCTCTGAAGGAGGCAATACTTAGCAGCAGGAAGCTCAGATCCAAGAGAACCAAACCATCAGGGTCCAATCCCAGCTCATAGCTCCCACAATTAATTATAATTAATGTATACATTAGTGAATATAATATACATTTAACTAATGTGAATACTTGAACTAATAATTAGAACAGCATTTGACATGTATTAAAAAGTATTATAATGTATAAAGAATAATATATTAAAGTACTACATAAACATTAGCTATTAATACTGCTATTATTTCAAGTAGATCCTATAATTTTTTGCAGATACTTTAAGAAAAAAAAAGACCCTCATTTTCTGAATTTTAAAAGTCCAATTACTCATCCAATTCAAAGTACACAGCTAACCTGAGCTTTTGCAAATCAGCAGTGGGGAAATCAGACATCATCGATGCTTTTTAGTGTTTTCTAACTTTCTCTTCAATATTCTTTTCCTATTCAATATTTTTTTTTTCTAGAATCTCCAGGGTCAGGGTGGGGAGGGAGGATTAGAGATAAAGGGGAAAAGGCCTTTTGCTTAGCTGGTCCTGACTGAAGTTTCTCCTGGTAGTGAAATGCCCTTTGTCAGGTCAGACATTCAACTGCCGCCTCTTCCACTTGCCTGGTTCTTTCCCAGGAACTCTTTAGACTAATCTAGACTTCACCTGATGCTGGGAAAGATAGAGGGCAGGAGAAGAAGGGGGCAACAGAGGATGAGATGGTTGGATGGAATCACTGATTCAACAAACATGAGTTTGAGCAAGCTCTGGGAGATAGTGAAAGACAGGGAAACCTGGACTGCTGTTGTTCGTGGGGTCACAACGAATTGAACACAGCTTAGCGACTGAACAAAAATAAGCCCACATCTGAGATACCTACATTACATAAAACAATGGTACAATTAGTCCTGAACTGTCATGGGATACGCTGTTGTCTCTGCACAATTACTAATAGTACCTCCCCCCACTTTACTCTTAAAACTGCCCTGGTTTGGAAAGCAAAGTATATAATCACCTTAACAATGCATAGGGCTTCCCTGATGGCTCAGACAGTAAAGTATCTGAGTATCTGCCTGCATTGCAGGTGACCCGGGTTCTATCCCTGGGTCAGGAAGATCCCCTGGAGAAGGAAATGGCAACCCACTCCAGTACTCTTGCCTGGAAAATTCCATGGATGGAGGAGCCTGGTGGGCTACAGTCCATGGGGCTGCAAAGAGTTGGACACAACTGAGCGACTTCACTTTCTTTCACTTGACACTGTACAACTGCTCAACCTGCAGTTGTATGACTGCATACTCCTGAGCTGACCTTTCCCACCATGTGGATCCACTATCCTTCAGAGTCTTGTTGGAATCTACCACTTCACCCATCCACCCACCCACCCAATCAGCAAGTTTAAGAGACAAGACAGCGTAACAGATTGCACAAGAGATTTTTAGAAGCCAAGCCTGGAATTGGCATAAACCATTTCCATTCACATTCCATTATCTGTATGATATACAGTCACATGACTCATGCCTCTAACTTCTAAATACAAGGGAAACTGAAAAATCTAATTTTCTTGTCTGTCCAAGAAGATGGAAGCAAGTTGCTATCTTGCCAGCCTCTTTCACAGTCCACCGTCTGGCCACCAAATATCCATTTTTATCTTCCTCCCACACACAGACCACACCTATCCACTCCCCAGAAGTACAACCCCAAATCCTCACCAGTTACAGATTTCAGATCCAAAATTTCAGGTGATGTTCAATACACCATCAAGTCTGCAAAACATTCCTTATTGACTGATGCCCAATTGACTAAAACAACCTGTTTTCTGCTCTTCCTTTCCCCACATTTACTTGATACTCAATATATTCAGGGGTGGAACAGAGACAGGATTAACTTCAATAAACACCCCATCCAGAAAGAGGAGAAATGGGGTACATATGGTTGTCACTGGACAGCATTCTACTGGCCACCTGTTCTGTGTTCTGGGGTGGGGCAGAGTTTATTGATTTAATCTGGATTCTGTTCTCTCTGAGGAACCCCCTCATCCACAGTTCTTCCTGGTCCTTGGCTCTGCCCTGCAGAAGGATGTCCATCTAAAGTGAATATATTGAGGAGCATGCCCTCTGTGAAGGCTCTTAAATAACTGAAACTATATTTCACTCATGAAAATTCTTGGTTCCAGTATTTCTAAACTAGCATTGAGTTTTGGGTGGAAATTCATTCCCTCAAATAGTCAGTGGACTTCTAATCACTTTGCTTCCTCTAAGTTCCATGTTCTGCATACCAGTAACCACACCCCAGGTTATTTTCTAGACACAGTACAATGTGGCATTTAAAAAAGACTTTGAAGGAAAAAAAATTCCCAGTAAAATTTCTTTGTTGAATGAAATGACTCAGGGGGAAAATCAAATTAAGGGTGTGGTCCTCCCATTCAAGCCAGTCAACTTCAAGATAGCCAACACTAAGTTGAAAGAAGTCAGGCGTACTGACAAAAAATGAAATAAATGAGGCCAGCAAGAGATTTAATTAACTCAAGCTGCTTTAACAAATCCTCTTTCACCTAAATTGCCTCCATTCCTTTTTTCAGATTTGCTTTGTGGGAACACACGTCTCTTCAATACCCTTACAAACATACCAGTTAGATTTTGTTATTCACATGGCAAAGTTGCTAAATACACAGCTGCTACTCTTGGTTTGAGAAATCCAGGTGTGTCAAGGGTAGCATGTCTGTGAATCTTTTACTTTGTTCTATTAAGAACATCATCATTCATGGACAGAAAGAGGAGGAGGTGTGATATCAGTAATCTGTCCCCTTTATCAGGAGATTATTTAACATTGCCAGCTGGTATTTATCAGTCCACCTGTGCTCTACACAGTTCTAGCGGGACAGTACTTTTAAATGTCTAAGCTTAAATTAAGTAAAGTGGACCTATTAACTAAAACATCAGAATCAGAACAAAAAATACATAGCATTTAATATTTAATAAAATCTTCTAATTTGGAAAATTGGGAATGTTAAACAAATTGCCTTGTGTTACAATATGGAAAAGGGGAAATAATTTGTAAATTAGAAAACTTTTACAAATTAATTTTTATCTTCTGTGAGATATTGAAATAGACTGAAAAAAATTTTAAATACCAAAAATAAAGTCACTTATAATGACTTTGATAAACAATACTGATTCAGTTCCATCAGCTATGGGTAACATAAACATGAGTAACTGTACCAAATCTTGATATATAAGGAAAGGGCTTCCTCAGTGGCTTAGCAGTAAAGAACCCACCTACAATGCCAGAGACATGGCAGGGGCCACGGGTTCAATTCCTGGGTTGGGAAGATCCCCTGGACAAGGAAATGGCAACCCACTCCAGTATTCTTGCCTGAAAAATCCCATGGCTAGCTCATGGGGTTGCAAAAGAATCAGACACAACTTAGCAACTAAACATAAGGGAAGGAAGAGAGGTAGGGTCTAGTTTCCTTGATAGCTGCATATGCCTAACCAGATTTACATGGTTAACCAGATTCAGGGCTTCCCTGGTGGCTCAGCTGGTAAAGAATCTGCCTGCAGTGAGGGAGACCTGGGTTTGATCCCTGGGATGGGAAGAGCCTCTAGAGAAGGGAGTGGCTACCCACTACAGTATTCTGGTCTAGAGAATTTCACAGACTAGAGTCCATGGGGTCGCAAAGACTCAGACATGATAAAGTGACTTTCACTTTCACTTTCTGGTTGAATAACCAGATTCGAATGAGATTAAAACAGGATTTATGAAATTAGCATTTATGGAGAGCAATTATATGTGACTCTCTGTCAGTTGTTCAGGAGCAGCTTGACTGTGATTCCTGTGGATCTGAATTTATAGTTGCTTTGTGGAGTAGAAAATGCTAACCATAGTGAGGGGAAGGCATGGTGAATATCAAACACTATTCTGGGTACCATTATTTTAATTAATAGGAACACTATACTTTATTTAGACAATTAACAATACTGCCACTGAATACTGGCAGAAGAAGAATGATGGGGATTCAGATATTAAACCAATAAATTACAAACATACTATCAGTGGCAGGAACTCTCAAATAGTTTCTCAAGAGGTCATTATAAAGCTATTGAGATAAGTTTTACAGGATGAATCAGGTCTACCAGGCAGACATGAAAAAGACAGGGACCCCAATGCAGTTGGAACAACATATATTGAGACATGGACCCATGAAAGTCTTACATTTTCTGGAATTACAAGGATAAATGAGATAGTGAATACCACTGGCAAGAGTTGAAGCCTGAAAAGTAAATGACTGGTAAGATTACATATTACCATGGGTGATTTGTAGACTACCAAGACACATTTGTTCTCCAACCAGTGGGCAACAGAGATTCATGAGGGATTTTAAGCAGATGAGTAGCTTTTCTAAAAGTAATTCTGACAAAAGTGTATAAGATAATCTAGAAGAAAGTGAGACTGAAGGCAATGAGAACATTTTATAGCTATTTTGTGAGCAAGAGAAGATGAATGCCTGAACTTAATCAGTGGTGGTGGGAACAGAGAAGAAAGATACTCAGGATATATTCAGGAGGCTGGAAAAGTCCAAATTTAAATAAAAACTGAATATGGGTAGAAGAATCAAGGAAGACTTGATGTTGATGACTGACAACTGGTGGATGATGGCAGCATTAATTGAGATATAAAATACTGAAAGGAAATAGGCTTGAAGATTGCAAATAAAATTGTTCATTTGAAGCAAATCAAGGTGACTATCTGGCAGACCAGTAGAGGTATCTCTTAGATATCTGGAAATGAGCACCCAGAGCTCAAGAAACAGATGCAGTAGGAGCAAAAGATCTGGGATTCAGCATTGTGGGGGAATTTGAAGAAGAATTTGAGAGGCTTCTGGGAGACTGGATAAAAGCAGGTATCAAAGAAGTAGATGAAACTTTTCTGAGACATTAGGTAAGAGCTGGTAGTTTGATACTTTTGGTTGCAAGTAATTGCTGAGCTGACATGAAAAGCCGACTCATTGGAAAAGACTATGATGCTAGGAAAGATTGAAGGCAAAAGGATAAGAGGGCAGCAGAGGATGAGATGGTTGGATAGGGTTAACGACTCAATGGACATGAACTTGAGCAAACTCCAGGAGATAGTGAAGGACAGAGGAGCCTGGCATGCTGCAGTCCATTGGGTCGCAAAGAGTCGGACATGACTTACTGACTGAACAACAACAATTACTGAACTAGGTCTCTGGCCCCTCTCCTTTCTCCTGCTCTCTGCCTACCTGTCCTCACACTGTGCCTCTGCACCTACACCACATAATAGGCAGGAAAGGGATAAAAACTGAATCAGTCCTCTTGGGACTACTTAGCAGCTCTTATCCATGATTTGATAAGAGAGAAAAGCTGAAGCTACTGATTAAAATCATGTTAATCAGTGAACTGTAGGATTCTATTATATTTACACAGATAATTTAAACTTATACAAACATTGTTTTTAAGATTCATCAAAATCCCACAAAGATATCTAAATCCCTAATTTCCCAGGATAGAAGAATGGATTATTTTTATAATATACTACAAGAACACTATATAGATTGAGGTAACCCAGATACCAATTTCTTTCAGCCAAGAAATGCAAACTTATCAGTAACTGTCAAGCCTCAGAAAACACATTGGCCATCAATGAAACACCACATCTCTTAAAAGACTTCAAACCCTGGTGGTTTAATCGCTAAGTCATGTCCAACTCTTGTGACTCCACGGACTGTAGCCCACGAGACTCTTCTGTCCATGGAATTTCCCAGGAAGGAATATTGGAATGGGTTGCCATTTATTTCTCCAGGGAATCTTCGAAACCCAGGGATTGAACCCAGGTCTCCTGCACTGCAGATGGTCTCCTGCATTGCAAGCAGATTCTTTACCAACTGAGCCACTAACTGGGAATCTCTTCTATGCCCAATGTCTAGCATACTGCAGAGAATATGCAAGAAAAAAATGTTTTTATTTACTCTGTTAGGAAAACACCACTCCTGTGGTGAAGTACAGATATTTCTACCTTCCCTGCCACTCTTCTCATTTACCTATTTCTCTCCCTCCTGAATCTAGGTTGATTCTGACTAGTCTGACCAATAGGATGCAGCAGAAGTAACGGTGTGCTGTAATAAATCATGGTTCATGCTTTAGTTCACTCTGATTACTCTTAGAATAGAACCATTATGTGAGCAGTCCAACTTCTCAAACGGAGCAAGGAGGCCACGTGAGGCAATGCCTGAAGCTAGACTGGATGCTCCAGCCCCACTCCTTCCAAGGTCCCAGCAGAAGCATCACCAAATTATAGGGTGGTCTGTACTGAAATAAAAGATAACTAAGACCTCCCTGGTGCCTCAGATGGTAAAGTGTCTGCCTACAATGAGGGAGACCCAGGTTCGATCCCTGGGTTGGGAAGATCCTCTGGAGAAGGAAATAGCAACCAACTCTGGTATTCTTGCCTGGAAAATCCCATGGACGGAGAAGCCTGGTAGGTTACAGTCCATGGGGTCGCAAAGAGTCAGACACGACTGAGCCACTTCACTTGCACTTTCAAGACCACCTAGATATCTCTTCAAGAAAATTGGAGATACCAGGGGAATATTACATGCAAAGATGGGCTCAATAAAGGACATAAATGGTATGGACCTAACAAAAGCAGAAGATATTAAGAAGAGGTGACAAGAATACACAGAAGAACTCTACAAAAAAATCTTCATGACCCAGATAACCATGATAGTGTGATCACTCACCTAGAACCAGACATCCTGGAATGTGAAATCAAGTGGGCCTTAGGAAGCATCACTGCAAACAAAGCTAGTAGAGGTGATGGAATTCCAGTTGAGCTATTTCAAATCCTAAAAGAGGATGCTATGAAAGTGATGCACTCAATATGCCAGTAAATTTGAAACTCAGCAGTGGCCACAGGACTGGAAAAGGTCAGTTTTCATTCCAACCCCAAAGAAGGGCAATGCCAAAGAATGTTCAAAGTACCGCACAATTGCACTCATTTCACACATTAGCAAAGTAATGCTCAAAATTCTCCAAGCCAGGCTTCAATAATATGTGAACCATGAACTTCCAGTTGTTCAAGCTGGTTTCAGAAAAGGCAAAGGAAACAGAGATCAAACTGCCATCATCCGCTGGATAATCAAGAAAGCAACAGAGTTCCAGACAAACATTTATTTCTGCTTTATTGACTACGCCAAAGTCGTTGACTGTGTGGATTACAATGAACTGTGGAAAACTCTGAAAGAAATGGGAATACCAGACCACCTGACCTGCCTCTTGAGAAACCTGTATGCAGGTCAGGAAGCAACAGTTAGAACTGGACATTGAACAACAGACTGGTTCCAAATAGGAAAAGGAGTACATCAAGGCTATATATTGTCACTGTGCTTATTTAACTTATATGCAGAGTACATCATGAGAAATGCTGGGCTGGAGGAAGCACAGCTGGAATGAAGATTGCAGGGAGAAATATCAATAACCTCAGATATGCAGATGACACCACCCTTATGGCAGAAAGTGAAGAAGAACTAAAGAGCCTATTGATGAAAGTGAAAGAGGAGAGGGGAGAAGTTGGCTTAAAGCTCAACATTCAGAAAACTAAGATCATGGCATCTGGTCCCATCACTTCATGGCAAATAGAGGGAGACAGTGGCAGACTTTATTTTTTTGGACTCCAAAATCACTGCAGATGGTGACTGCAGCCATGAAATTAAAAGACCTTTACTCCTTGGAAGAAAAATTATGACCAACCTAGACAGCATATTAACAAGGAGAGACATTACTTTGCCAACAAAGGTCCATCTAGTCAAGACTATAGTTTTTCCAGTAGTCATGTATGGATGTGAGAGTTGGACTATAAAGAAAGCTGAGCACTAAAGAATTGACGCTTTTGAACTGTGGTGTTGGAGAAGACTCTTGAGAGTCCCTTGGACTGCAAGGAGATCCAACCAGTCCATCCTAAAGCAGATCAGTCCTGGCTGTTCATTGGAAGGACTGATGCTGAAGCTGAAACTTCAATACTTTGGCCACCTAATGTGAAGAGCTGACTCATTTGAAAAGACCCTGATGCTGGGCAAGATTGAGGGCAGTAGGAAAAGGGGACGACAGAGGATGAGATGGTTGGATGGCATTGCCGACTCTATGGACATGAGTTTGAGTAAACTCTGGGAGTTGGTGATGGACAGGGAAGCCTGGTGTACTGCAGTCCATGGGGTCACAAAGAGTTGAACACCACTGAGTGACTGAACTGAACTGAAGACAACCTTTGACCTAAATGCTGAGTTAAAAATAAAATGGTTTCACAAAAGGGAAATAATCATAATTGCATTGAGTCGTTTACTTGCAAGCTGGTTTAAACTTTAATATTATTTTTTTTTTAATGGAGATACTGCTATTCATTAATTCACCCATTCTGCAAGAATTATGAAGTGCTACATCACAGTAGAAATTCTTCTAAGATGCTTGGATATCTAGCTTCGAACAATACAAGAAAGGTCCCTGCCCTCATGATGAAGCTTACGTTCTAGTGAATGGCAGGAAAACCACATAAGTGAACAGATAAATGAAAAGAAGATTTTTAAGTACTGACAAAGCAAGTCATGTGAGAGAGAGTCAGGGAAGGGACCATTTTAGCCTTCTTTGAGGTTTGAAAATGGTTGAGAATAGGGTCATTTGAGCTGAGACCAGAATAACAAGAAGTTATTGAGAAAATCTATGAGAAGTGGTGAGAAAATCTGAAGGGGAGGAAGAACAGAAGACAGATATCTGAACAGAAGAAACCATTCATGCCAATGCACTACATAGGAATGCATTAGGCTTACTGGAGGAATAGAAAAGCCAGCATGTCCATAGCAAAAAGATCAAGAGGGAAAGTGGTAGAAGATGACCTGAACAGCAGGCAGAGGCCAGGGAAATCATGCAGGGATCTTGTGGGCCACAGAAGGTAGTCTGGGCTCCATTCTATGTGAAATGGAAGTCTGTGGAGGACATCACTACAGCTGTCTTTAATTGACTAAAAGAGTGGGCCCTTGGGAAAACTTTTCAACTCAGAGGCTAAGGACCTATTTCAAGGATATCCTCAATTGACATGAAGGAAAGGTTACAAAGAACTAAGACAAAGAAGACACCATTAAGGAACTCAGCTCTTCCAACTAAAGCAGCCGCTATAGCAACAACAGAGCAGACAGAATGCTAAGGTAAACAAAAACAACATAAAAAACTTAAGGAAGAAGCCAAGTCTGCCCATTCTGTACTACCAATGATAATAGAGGCTTACATCTTTGTAGCACCGAGGAATTGATGTTTTCAAATTGTGGTGTTGGAGAAGACTCTTGAGAGTCCCTTGGACTGCTAGGAGATCAAACCAGTCAATCCTAAAGAAAATCAACCCTGAATATTTATTAGAAGGACTGATGCTGAAGCTCCAATAATCTGGCCCCCTGATGTGAAGAGTCGACTCATTGGAAAAGACCCTGATGTTGGGAAAGACTGAAGGCAGGAGGAGAAGGGGGTGACAGAGGATGAGAAGGCTGGATGGCATCATTGACTCAATGGACATGAGTTTGATCAAACTCCAGGAGACAGTGAAGGACAGGCAAGCCTGGCGTGCTGCAGTCCATGGGGTCACAAAGAGTCAGACACGACTTTATGACTGAACAACATCATCTTAGTATGGCAGAGACTATACAGGACTCATATTATTTCACCTGACCCGTTCAGCCACTGTGTGAGGAATGCGATGGTATTATCCCCATCTCAGAGATGAGAATCAAGATTCAAGGAGGTTAGGCCACTCCACCAAACCACACAGCCCAGTATCCAGATCCTATGTTCTAGCCCTTGTTCCTCTTGTTAAATCACACCATCTAATCACATCCTAAGCAAAGTACACTTTGATCCTATTATGTCACTCTCTCTGGCCTGCAAGGTTTCTGCAGAGAAATCAGCTGATGGCTTTATGGGGATTCCCTTGTACATGACTCTTTGCTCTTCTCTTGCTGCCTTTAGAAGTCTGTTTATCTTAGCTTTGGTCATTTTAATTATGATATGTCATAGTGTGGGTCTCTCTGGGTTCCTCTGTGCTTCCTGTACCTGGATATTTATTTCCTTCTTTAGGTTTGGGAAATTTTCAGCCATCATTTCTTCAAATACATTTTTAATACCTTTCTCTCTCTTCTCCTTCTGGAACCTCTATAATGCAAACACTGGCAATTTTAATGTTATATCAGAGAGCTTGTATGTTGCTAATGTTTTGTTTTTGTCTGTCTATTTCAACTGTGTGATTTCTATTATTCTATCTCCCAGATCACGTATGAATTCTTCTGTAGAACTTGGTCTGCTATTCATTCCTTCTATTGTGTTATTTCAGCTACTGACTTCCTTCTTATTGGGTCTTTTTTATATTTTCTAATTCCTTATTAAAGAGTTTACTGTGTACATCAACTCTTTTGCCTAATTCAGTTATCATTTTATTACTGATGCTTTGACTTATCTGGTATATTGTTTCTTTCTTTTTTTTCTTCCTATTTTTTCTTGTTCTTTCAATTCAGAGTAGTTCCTTTGCCTTTTCATTTTGTTTAACTTTATGAATTTCAGATGAAACCTACTGCAGTCTTGAACAGGCAACTTTACGCAGGAGCATCCCAGTACAGACTGTGTGTGCCCATGCCTTTGGTGGGAGAGCTGGATTTGATGTTGATTGAAATTAAGTCTTTCTTTAGATATACTGGCAGCTACCGCCTGGATAGAGTGAAGCAAAAGCTGGCGCCTGATATGGCAGGACATCCTCTCTGCTCAGTGGCTGCCACAGTCTGGTTTGCGGTGGGGTCTGATCCTAAGTTGCTGGAACAAAAAGCCCCAAGCATCAGCCCAAGCTGGCTCCCTTCTCTTTACTGTTGTGTTAGTTGCTTAGTTGTGTCTAACTCTTTGAAACCCCATGGACTGTAGCCCACCAGGATTCCCTGTCCATGGAATTCTCCAAAGAATATTGCAGTGGGTTGCCATTCCCTTCTCCAGGGGATCTTCCCGACCCAGGTCTGCTGCATTGCAGGCAAATTCTTTACCAACTGAACCACAAGGGAAGCCCTAATACACAAAGTGACTCATTGTGACCCCGTGGACTACAGCCCTCCAGGCTCCTCTCTCCAAGGGATTACCCAGACAGTACTGGAGTGGATTGCCATTTCCTGCTCCCCTTCTCCAGGGGATCTGCCCAATCCAGGGATCAAAGCTGTGTCTCCTGCACTGCAGGCAGATTCTTTATCATCTGAGCCACCAGGAAAGGTGTGCTTTACCCTCTCTCCACACTCGACTCGTGCCCCAGAGGTGAGGTGTGATGAAACAACGGGGGCCTTAGCAGGCTTTTCAGTTCAGGACCAGGTGGTCCCTGCGCCCCGTGGTCATCTTCGCCCCTGTTACGGTTTTCTCAGATCCAGGTCCATGCTGAGACACAGAGGGAGCGGGACCAGAGCCTTGGCTCAGCTGCGGCTAGAGAGAGGCAGTCGTGGGAAACCCACCAGCCACCGGGGCAGATCTCTCTCTGCCCTACTTTTTGTGCAAGGCATCGCACACGTGCTCCTCACAAGTGCAGCCCAAGCTTCCCACAGCCCCTCTGCTGGTCTCAGCAGTCCTCCCAAGGGCGTGTCTTCTCCAGGTAGGACCTCGGGATTGGGGCATCCCATCCGCAGCTTAAACCGGTCACACCCCAGGGCTGGGGTCTGCCCACGTATTCTCCCTTTCTTCTGAGTCCCCTCAGGGGCAGACATCCTAACCTGATTGATTTTCCCTCCTTCCGAGCCAATCATAGATGTATCTTTCTTACGGCCTTGATTGTACAGGAGTCCCTCCACCAGTTAGTTTTCAATAAGAACTGATCCTCATGTAGGTGTATTTTTGACAGGTCTGTGGGCCCCACATCCTCTCACTTCTCCATCTTGATCCAAAATCCTCATGTGATTTCTGAGGCAATTTCTAGACAACCCTTTGTCCCTCAAGAAATGCTTAATGAGCAGCCACATCTGGGCAATGAGCTATTTTTTAATACTGAGGTTACAAACATCCTACACACCAAAATATGTTTAATTATATAGCAACAATATATGTTGTGAGGGAATCCATATCATATATTGGTATAAAGCTTATTATGTATTTTAAAAGCAATAAATCTTAAAATGCTTTTGTCTTATAAAATATAACAGGGTATTTCATTCATAACCTGACAACATAGTATAAAAATTCCAGTCTATGTATCACTGGGTCACTTTCATAATAAATTCTTCAAAGCTCAGGGATTCAAAGCTATAAAAAAAATGTATTTGCTTTTCTATATAACAAACTTCTCCTCCCTAGTGGTATTTAACTAGTCTCTACAGAATTCACAAAATGATATGGCCTCAAAATTTTAAATTATATCCAGAAAGACCATGATACTTATTTCATCCCTGTGGACTACTTGTTTTTGACATGATTCAACTTGTTTTGTTTTCTAGTGTTGAAAGGGGTGGAAAAATTGATCCACTTAATGAACACTTCTGAAACATATTAACACAAAACAAGTGCAAAGGAACAGGCTTTTAAAAGTCGAAGACTGGAAGACACAAAGCCAGTTGTTACGGGCAGGAGAGTAGGGGAATGAGTCTACTGAAAACATGAACACAGTTTTGCTTCAAGCATTAATATTTTCACTCTAAGTAAGCAATAAAAGGCCACTTTGGAAAACATCTGTCAAATATTTGACACTGATTTGAAAAATAAAGAAAATAAGTTCTGGGGAAAGGAAATATAGAGTAACCAACCAGAGTAATATTATCAATGTCACCCAGAAGCCTGATGTGTAAGGCACCAGGGAGACTGCAGAAAAGTGTTTGTGTGCACACGAATGACCGGGAGGTCACCTGCAGAAAGCACAGTTAGGAGGCCAGGTGGGACAAAGAAAAGATCTGTGATCTCAACACACGTGAGTTCTCCTAGGCCTATCACTAACGAACAAAAAGACTGGGGCCGCCCATTCTCAATTCCAAAATGGAGGAAACAGCACAAGATGACCTCTATAGCGCTTTCTAACTCATTCCGTAATATCATGAGACAATACACAGAGGAGGTAATCATAAGGAGGATAAAATAGTGATATATCAATCACCACAGGTTTGAGAACTTTTATGTTGAAAGTTGAGACGTTCCCTAGCAATAATATAGCCCCACATTATGGCTCAACCTATAATTACTGGCATTTGAGTCCCTCCTTATTTCTAATCATTACTATTTGGTCACCAGAAAATTTATTCCTCATCACTAGACTATCTGAAAGTGTTAATATAATAACACTCAGTTGAGATGTAGCAAAGAAGATTTCTACATCTGCAAGCAAGTGCTGGCACTTTACATGCAGTTTCTTTCTCAACAATCCTGCAAAGAAAGCGTTATCACCCCAGTAATGCAGATGAAGAAGGTGAAACTCAGAAATTCACTCTGCTCATGAGCAGAGTTTTACAGCTGGTACACCTCCCCCATACCATCATCTACTGTCATCACAAAAATTAGGAAAACACTTAATTGATGGAAAATATAGTTTACACTACATGTATATAGATCACTGCATCTTCAAAAACATTCAAGAAAATCCAATTCGAAAACTGTTCAATTCGTAGTTATTTGTTTCTGGTTCATCTGCTACTGCTCCCCAACAAAATGAAATTATCTGTGCTGTTTGTTCCACTGGACTAGAAGATGATTAAAGACAGGATATGTGTATGATTCCTGTACATATTTCCAACCTAGTGCTCTGCCTACCAAGCAGTAGAGTTTAACAAATGTAGACCTAATTAGAAATAGTTAGGACTAAATTTATGGAGTAAAACAGTAGTATTAAGAAGATACCAGGCATGATGTCAGTTTGTTTCACGTATTTTCCTTTTGTCCCTTTTTTTGTTTATTTGTGAATTAGAGAAAAGTAATTTATCACCCTTTTAGTGATAAACCATGTTTGAGTGGGCCCACTATGTTGAGTGGGCCACTAGGATTCTCTGTGAGCCTAGTTTGAGAAATAGTGTTCCAAGATAGAAACAGAATCTAGGTTAACATCCTCCTTCAAGATGGAGTGAGTCTTGTCTCTGGAGGACAAACCAGAGTGAAGGCTTGTTGAACCCTACTTATTTTGTTTTCTTTTACACGTCATGGTGTGCATTACTCAAATACATCTCCAGCAATGGCTTTTCACATTCCCTTTTCTTCCACATTCTCAACCCCACCCCCACCCCAAGACAGGAGGAAATTAGCTCTTTGGATGACTATCTAATCTCATGTCCCCTGGGACACATTAGGGATTCTCAACGGGGCAACAGTAGTGAATCTGGCTGATGATAGCTGGGTTGAGTAGTTAGCTGACCTACCTGCTGATGAGCTCATCCCCGAAGCCATTCACAACTGTAACAGATGTTCAGGCTTCACAGGGTTCTATCTTCTTTCCTCAGTCTCCAAAGCCAACCAGGATCCCATGGAAATCTGTTAAGGAATGTGGCACACACACAGAGCTATAACACGGAGAACAAGGAGAAAGACATTCAGAGGCCCTGCTACTGTGCAACTTCCTCACACCCAAATCACACTACGGTAGTTGCACACGCCTTTGCTGAGGAAACAGCGTGCACAACTGCATGAGCTGTCTGTGAGAAGAATGAAGACAGAGGGAGATTTACACTGAGATCAAAATGTGCCCGCCTACATGGAGGGAAATTTTCATTATAGCAAATGATCGTGGGGATTCTGAAAGAGCTAAATTGACAGTTGCATAGACCAGTACCCCTTCTTTATCTACAGGAAAAGTATTATCTATGAAGCTAGTTGTCAAAGCAACTGTTAAAACTTCACTGGAGCAATTCTTTCTTCCCCCAAAGATAAGTGGATAGCTCACACATTCTGGTGCACAGACACCAACTGTTGCATCGAAATTAAGATACAGTTACCAGGCTTTGGTGGCACTGGATGGGAGCTTGTAGACCTTCTGCCAAGATGAACTGATGATGTATTTTAATCCCTTAATGATAATTTAATATTATTGCTGAATTTGAATGTATTATTGCATATACAAATATATATATATATATGCTTACACAAATACCTGTTCATTTTGAGTTAAACCTGGAGATCAAAAGTTAAAAAACTCTGTTCATATCCTAAGATCTCCCTCATCCTGGTTAATGATTTTCTAGGTACTTTGCTCTGGTCCAACTAAAAAGAAAGCCATATATTCCTAGATTTTATTTTTATCTTCTAAGAATATTTTCCAAACACACTTATCAGTACTTGTAAACCAAGAAGCAATTATTACATTACTGTAACATGTGATTTAGAAACTGTATAACTGTGAATATTCTATAATCCTAGCTGAATATTTCAGTTTTTATGGATACCATAAGTGAGATACAGACCAAATGCATACATACATCCAGCCAGACACGTGTTTAACAAGACAAGAAACTTTTCTCCAACAAAAATGTTTAGGTAGTCTCTTGCTTTGAGGTTAAAGCTCCAATGATTTCCAGTCTTGTTTTTGTCACAACCCAGTGAGTTTCCAGATTTTCAAATTGCATTACAATTTTTTTCAAATAAAATATGAAATTTGGAAAAGCACTCATGCTTTTTAATATTAAAAAGGAATATGTACACTATAGATTTTAGTGGGTGAAAGGTTATAAAATCAGACAACTTCTAAAGGTTTAGAAAAAACTGGACAAGAGTCTGAGGGCATGCACCCTTTCAATCTTCACAACTAAAACAATGAGACCAAAAAAAAAAAAAAAAAAAACCAAATCCATCAATAGGATTGCTGCTTAGGTCAAACAAAAGCTTATTCTTTTAGGTATAAAATACTTTCGATTCTGATTATTATTCCTAATCCATTCTCCATGTTTCTTTAAGTAGAGCAATTTCCTTTTAAGTGGAAGTAGTTGCATCTTCACATCTATTTGAAAATGCAATTAGATGGAAATATAATACACTACAGCTGGAAAATGAACCATCCATTTTTCCTCTTCCCAGACAAGGTCACATTGCTGAGCACACTCAAGTTAAGCGTGATACAGAAGTTAAGCCATAAATTCAATGAGATGGGAAACTTTGGCACCCAAGCCACAGTAAGGCCCAGTGTCAAAGGGGCTCACACTTGATTCTGTCAGCCTCATTTAAAAACTCTCATTTCTTATTAACAAATAATCCCTCTCTTAGAAAAAAAAAAAAAAGATATAGCATTTTACAGATAAACAAAAGACACTGTGATTTTTAAACCAAAACATATTTAGGGGAAAAAAATGTAAGTGAAACTAATTTGCTACATATGTTTTATACATACAGTACATAAGGGGGTTTCTCCAACGCCATATGGAAAGCATCTGAACTTGTAAGACAATGACCTTCATAAATCACTCTAGGCTCCAACTCCAAATTATGTCTTGTTCCCTCACTCATGGGATAGTCACTATATCTCATATAAATTCATTATGTTATATGTGCACAATAATCTATCTCTACCTTTATAAGGAATGATGTCATAAGACACAGGCAAGGTTTTTCACAAAAGGGAACAAGTTCCCCCACCAGATGGGCCAACATATAGTACTGCTTCTGCAAACACAATATGTTTCATAATGCAAAGTTATCCACTTCACTCAAAGGAAATACAAATTAATGGAGAAAGAAATGAGCAATCTAAGAACAAAATTTTTCTGAGCCTTCCTAGTTTCCTCTTATTCTGAGGTAAGTGTAAAATAAAATACTGTATACCATTTCACATACTTTGCTTTTACCTATTGCCCATGTATATTCATTAAAAGGGAACCTATGTTCTCTATAGTAATTTCTGTGCATATTAAATCACTAGCTATGGTACTAACAGATTTTTCTCTAGGTAAATGTCTTGCCATGACCAAGGCAAGAACTTAAATTTAAACTTAATTTAAAGTTTAAGGGAACAGCAAGTTTTTGCCCCTAATTGATGGAAGAGAAAAAGAAAATAGGTCTTCTCTACCCTCCAGCCTCTTTTCCCATAGAAAGATGCCTTTTACTAACTTCCTTTTTTATTAATTCTTCCATGAGTTGAAGAATGCAGGTCTATCTGTTTCCTTATTCAGTTCCAATCTCTTGGAGAAATAAGTACTAAGTTCAGACAAATACAACTGCTTCGTTCTTCTTCTTTAAGAATTAAGAATATTAAATCCATAATCTGAGATGAAATAGGAACCATGTGTAAACCTATGAAAGGACTACTTTTCAGTCCTTTCAATAGTCTCATTCTCCATCTAGCTCTCTCTCTTACTGTAGACCAGGGATCAAGCACATATCTTAAAAGCATGAAGGGGACAGGCCTAAGGCCACAAATACACCTCTTGGATGAAAAAAGTGAACATTAATGGCTAAAATGGGGAGCTATTATGAGAATGACAATGTGGAGAAATGATGCTCCTCATAAAGTGGGCAGCGCTAAAACACTGTTGCAAGTCAGAATTGCTTTGGGGGTGGAAAAAACACTACATGTGCCAACCATGCACAAGTTGAAATATTATGTCTATGGGCTTGTTCAGGCCCATAAAACAAAAGTGTATGCCCCGAGTTAGAAAGCCTTATTTGCTGAAGAAAGTATAGCTGGAAACACAAGATCCCAATAGCATAAAAATATGAGTAATTTTTACCTTTAATATTCAAATTTTCCATGAGACTATAAGGAGTAAAATATTTAATACTAAATTCATGGCTGGATTTATCATCTACTGTTTTTAAATATCAGATTAAGGCATTTACAACCCCTAATTACAGAAAGGATCCTGAAAAGCCTGCAAACTCATATGATTACACACACAGAGTACTAAATGTAAGGAAATGCCATGCAACCTGTTTTTTTTTTACTGTTATAATTTTGCTGGTTCTCTTAAAAAATAAAATGTCTAAAAAATAAATGTTCTTAATGCCCTTGTTTTGTTCAACCACTTGCCAGAAATTCAGTACTATTAGGAAGAAACAAGTCTGCACACAAATGCTATATTAAAAATTATAAAGATTCTGGCCCTATTAAGAGGAATTTAATAGTATAATTACATTATATCATAGAATATCATCATTTCTTTTTGAATAATTTTATTTTAATCACTGGGTATACATTTATAAGATCAGGTCATTCAATGTATATAGCTTAGGGCTTCCCTAGTGGCTCAGAGGGTAAAGCGTCTGCCTGCAATGCCGGAGACTTGGGTTCGATCCCTGGGTCAGGAAGATCCTCTGGAGAAGGAAACGGCAACCCACTCCAGTACCCTTGCCCAGAAAATCTCATGGATGGGGGAGCCCAGTAGGCTACAGTCCATGGGGTCGCAAAGAGTCGGACATGACTGAGCGACTTCACTTTCAATCCTATATTTTACTTTACTTTCACAAATTGCTACCACTTTTAAACATTTGATAAAATCACTGCATCCTCCTCCATTATAGTCTTTAGGGAGTAATAGGGTTAAGAATTATTACACCTTCATCATAAATAACTAGAAAGTTAGACAAAATAGTGAAACAATTGTTTTCAAACAAGGTTGACAATGTAGGATTCTGATTCCTTAGAAAAGGGAAACAAAGGAGGTGATCTTACAATTTTCCATAGTTTGACTGGGGACAATTTTCAGACCATAGACTAGGATGGAAGAATGCAAACAAGGCATCAGAGTCTTGCTAAATTAAGGAAACAAATCAGAGTAAAGAGAAGCTAAAATATCTAAAATGTAGAGGATAGAATAAAGAAATTTTAAAGTTCTAGAAATCTAACTAAGAGTTCCCTAAGACTTTGACTGAGTAACACATTTTGGTGCCTACCAGACTGATAGTCATCATGAAGAATTCCACAATTCAGAGCGAAGAGACCTCATTACATACATGGGAATTGAGTAGACATCCCAAAGATTACACCTCAATAGAAGGGCTTAACTAGCCACAGAATAAAGTCTACTTCATACTTGCCCTAAAGACTTTAAAAGCAACCCTTGAAAGAATCAACAGAATCCACAGGTATCCTAACTGTCAGCCAGAACAAAGTCCAACAGTATTTAAAGACCACAGAACGGTCATCATTAAAATGCCTAAAAATAACAAATGCTGGAGAGGGTGAGGAGAAAAGGGAATCATCTTATGTTCATGATAGGAATGTAAACTGGTGCAGCCACTATGGAGACTAGTGTGGCGCTATCTCAAAAAACTAAAAATAGAGTTGCCATATGATCCAGCAATCCCACTTCTAGGCATATGTCCAGACAAAACTATAATTTGAAAACATGAATGCACCCCAATATTCATAGCAGTCTTATTTACAATAGTCAAAACATGGAAACAACCCAAATGTCCATCAACAGATGAATGAATAAAGAAGATGCAGTATATATATACAATAGAATACTACTTAACAGTCAAAAAATGAAATAATGCCATATGCAGCAGCAGGAATGGACCTAGAGATTATCATAAGCAAAGTCAGAAAGATAAAGACAATAAAGACAAAATGATATCACATATGTGGAATCTAAAATATGACACAAATCAACATATCTACAAAATAAAAATAGACTCACAGAGAACAGACCTGTGGTTGTCAAGGGAGAAGGAGGGTGGGGGAGGGAAGGACTGGAAGTTTGAGATTAGTAGAGGCAAATTTATACATAGTATGCATAAAAAACAGGGTTACATTGTATAACACAGGGAACTATATTCAATATCCCGTGATAAACCATAATGTAAAAGAATGTGAATATATATATAGGGATATATATATAAATATAACTGAATCACTGCTACATAAAAGAAATTAACACTGTTAATCTATAGCTCAATAAAAAATATTTAAAGGTCACAAGCAAATTAAGTAGTCAACAACAAGACTCCACAATGTCCGGCATCCAAAGAAAAACATTTTTAGGCATGGAAAAAGAATTTCTGGACATATGAAAAAAATCAACAGAAACATAAGCAGACATGACAGAGATGGCAGAATTAGCAAACACAGTTAAAATGGCTAGTTTAAATACGTTCAAATATTTAAAAGAAATTATGGCTACAATAAGCAAACAAATGAAACACGAATAGGACTTCTAGATATAAAAAACACAGTATCTAAAGCAAAAATAGACACAGATGAACAAAAGATGAATGAACTTGAAGAAGAAACCATAGAACTATCCAAGTGAAATCCACAGAGGAAGAAAGACTAGAAAAGAAAGGTAGTGGGGAAAGCCAAAGTTAGCTTCCTGAACAACAGTATCTACTGTTCTAACCTATGCATAACTAGAAACACAATTATACAACAAAGCAGGAGAGGGGTGAAGTAGATGAAAAACGAATGGCTATACACTATTTTCTAATTTAATGAAATCTAGAAACACAAAATTTCTAGAACTCAACAACTCCTAAACAGGATAAGCACAAATAAAACCAATAAGCCACATAATCAAACTGTTGAAAAGCAGACATAAAGAGACAATCTTAAAGCAGCAGGGGGGGAAAGGGGCATCTTATATACAGAGAATCAAAATTAAAATAATTACAGAATTCTTGTTGCAAACTATGCAAGCTAGAAAACAATAGAAGGGCATCTTTAAAGTGCAGAGCCGGGGCAGGTGGTAGATTCAACCTAGAGTCCTATACTCAGCAGTCATTTGAGAGAACTTCTTACTAGGGAACTCTCACTGCAAGTAATTGTTAAAGGAAGTTTTTCAGGCAATAGGAAGATGATATCAGATAGAAACTCATGTCTGTGAAGGTGAATGAAGGATGCCAGAAATGATAAATATGTAAGTATAAAAAGACATTTCTCATTTTAAAAAATTTCCTTAAAAGTTAAAATGATTATTTAATGAAAAAATAATGTACGTGTTGTTTATAAGATATATGGAAATAAAATTATTAGAATAGTAGCACAAAAGATAGGAAGGGAAATAAAATACTTGGAGATACTGCAGGTTCAGTTCCAGACTATTGCAATAAAGTAGATACTGCAATAAAGTGAGTCACATGAATTTTTTAATTTCCTAATGCATATAAAAGTTATGTTTTCACTATATTGTAGTATGTTATGTGTGCAAAACCATTATGTCTGCAAAAAAGAATGCACATACTTTAAAATATTTTAGTGATAAAAAAAATGCTAACCATCATCTGAGCCTTCAGGGAGTTATAATCATCTTGCAATAATAACATCAAAGATCATTAGTCACACCATAACAAATATACTAATGAAGAAGTTTGAAAAGTCTGAGAATTACCAAAACGTGGTACAGAGACACAAAGTAAGCAAATGCTACTGGAAAATTGCACCAATATACTTGCTTGAAGCAGGGCTATCACAAACCATCAGTTTGCTTTAACAAATACAGGCATTATCTACAAAGTATAATAAAGCAAGGGGAAATAAAATGAGATATGCCTATATACAGTTATAAACTTCCTGCATAATATATAAATTGATTTAGTATTTTTGAAGGAGAACTAATAAGTTAAAGATGTCTATTATAAATCTGAGAGAAATTGCTTTAAAATAAATCAAGATACAGTTAATATGAAAACGGGAATTAAAACAGAGTATTAAAAATATGGAAAATCAAAAATCAAAAGAGGGAAGTAATAAAGAACATATGGAGATGAGATATATAGAAAACAAATAGCAAGGTGGATAACTTAAACCAAATTATATTAATAATTACATTAAATTTAAATAATCTTAAACCTTCTAATTAAAAGACAAAAAGATGGTCAGACTGGATAAAATAGACTTGGCTGTATGCTATCTCCTAGAAACCTGCTATAAACATAAAAATACAACCATTCTAGAAAAAAATTAAAGGATGGAAAAGGATATAAAATGCTGACGGTACTCATAAGAAAACTACAGTAGCTCTATTAATATCAGACAAAATTGACTTCACAACAAGGAATGTTACTAGGGGTAAGGGGGAGGAGCCTAGGACTTCTGGATGTCCCCTAATGTCTATTCAGACAAAAGCAGACCCTTCCATCACACACGCAGAAGCGGCAGCAGCAGTGACTGTTACTTCAGCATTAGCTGCTGGAATCAAGATTGCCAGGAGAATTGTCAATAACCTCAGATATGCAGAAGACACCACCCTTATGGCAGAAAGTGAAGAGGAACTAAAGAGCCTCCTGATGAAAGTGAAACAGAAGAGTGAAAAAACTGGCTTAAAACTCTACATTCAAAAAACGAAGATCATGGCATCCGGCCCCATCACTTCATGGCAAATATACGGGGAAACAATGTAAGCAGTGACAGACTTTATTTTCTTGGGCTCCAAAACCACTGTGGAGGGTGACAGTAGCCATGAAATTAAAAGACACTTGACCCTTGGAAAAGAAACAATGACAAACCTAGACAATGTATTAAAAAGCAGAGACATTACTTTGCCAGCAAAGGTCTATATAGGCAAAGCTATGATTTTCCAGTAGTCATGTACAGATGGGAGAGTTGGACAATAAAGAAGGCTGAGTGCCGAGGAACTGATGCCTTTGAACTGTGGTGCTGAACAAGACTCTTGAGAGTCCCTTGGACTGCAAGGAGCTCAAACCAATTAACCCTAAAGGAAATCAGTCCTGAATATTCATTGGAAGGACTGATGCTGAAGCTGAAGGTCCAATACTTTGGCCACCTGTTGCAAAGAGCTGACTCATTTGAAAAGAGTCTGATGCTGATTGAAGGCAGGAGGAGAAGGGGATGACAGAGGATGAGATGGTTGGATGGCATCACCGACTCAATGGACATGAGTTTGAGTAAATTCCAAGAGATGGCAAAGGGCAGAAAAGCATGGTGTGCTACAGTCCATAGGGTCGCAGAGTCAGATACGACTGAGCAACTGAATAACAACAGCTGCTGAGAAGGACAAAGAGCTTCCTTTCTGGTTCCTATTAGCTGCAGATGTGCTCTGCTGGTTCACTCTCCTTTGTTCAAAATTTAAATGAATACTTACACAATCATAACAACTGAAAAGTTGGTTACAATTTTAAGTCTAGAAGCTTTGCTAACTTATTGCTACTTAGAGGACTATCTAAGGAGAATTTCTTATCTGGGACTTCAACCAGGAAAAAAATTAAACCCCAGGTCCAGAAGGATATTTCCAGGATTTCATCCAACAAAACTCTTCACTTTTAGATCTTCACCAAAATGATTTCCTTGCTCACACCCCAACTACTTTTCATGGAAACCACTTTCACATTTCAATAGTGGACTCTTAATTGCTAAAGTCAATGACCGGTTTTCAGTCTTCATTCTACTGCTGCTGCTGCTGCTAAGTCACTTCAGTTGTGTCCGACTCTGTGCGACCCCACAGACGACAGCCCACCAGGCTCCCCCATCCCTGGGATTCTCCGGGCGAGAACACTGGAGTGGGTTGCCATTTCCCTCTCCAGTGCATGAAAGTGAAAAGTGAAAGTGAAGTTGCTCAGTCATGTCCGACTCTTAGCGACCCCATGGACTGCAGCCCACCATGCTCCTCCGTCCATGGGATTTTCCAGGCAAGAGTACTGGAGTGGGGTGCCATTGCCTTCTCCATTCATTCTACTAGACCCCCTTCATAAGTCTCAGGCCATCTAGTTCTAAAAACACACACCTCCATTAGCCGAAGTAGACTGATCACAAAGATACCAAAGAATGAGCTTCAAGGCCCTCCACACTACAGAGTAGCAGCTCGCTGGGAGGAGCCCTAGTACGGTTTTCACATGATTGTATGTTTTCCTACTCGAAAAAGTGAGCTGTCTAACCTCAGTTAAGATTACTGTCTCTAGCCACACTGGCTCCCCCGCCAAAAGAGCCCCCTCATATCAGGCGGCATCTGAATAACCAAACATTTTGGGGATCCGGCTAATGAGAAATTCAGTTGGAAACATATTTTGTTTAGGCTTAGAAGGATGTATTTTTGTGGTTGGCAATCAGTTTAAGGTATAATTAGTTACTAATGCCGATTTCATAGACTAGTAAATGGTAGGAACAGGATTTAAACCAAAGATTATCTGACTCTAATATTAATCTTAACCAAACAGAATATTACTTTTCAATTCCTTTGTGATCCATCTTCAGGTCCCTTATTCTTTAACTTAGTTTTCCCTCTGTTTCTCATCAGAATCTGACAGTCTATTCTCAGACACATGCTAAAACGTGATACCTTTTCCCTCATCTTTTCCAGGCCTCAACACAATTTTCCAGTTTTATCACCCACTGCCATCCTGTGCGTTCACTACATTCTATCCAAATTTATCCCCTATCTTTGCTAGGCCACATCTTTGCTCATGTTCTTACCCCAGTCTGAAATGTCCTTGTTCAATCACATCTGTATTCTTTTTTTTTTTAATTTCCTGCTAATTTAACAGGAAAACTTAATTTCAAGGAAAATAACAGAATAATATGCCACTACAATGAGGAAAACTTTGACAACCAACTGGTAAATATATGTCAATTGAAGCAGTTTTTAAGATGGGTATTTCTTCATGTTATTCAATGTTGTGTAACAAATCATCTTAAAACTTTACTAGTACAAAACAGTTTTTTTAATGTGGATTAGGACCATGACCTGGCACAGCAAGGATATCTGCTCTCTGTTCCACCATACATGGGAGCTCAGATAGAAAGATTCAAATGGCAGGGGCTAGAATTATCTGCAGGCTCCTTTACTGTATGTCTACCAGCTGAGATGGGATGATTTCAAAGCAGGACTCATCTGAGAGTGTTGAAGAGCCCATAAACCGCTTCACGACATGTCTTGTGAGTTTCCCCAGAGCACAGAGCCTTCTGCGTAATCAGATTCCTAACACTGGGGAATAGGACTCCAATATCAAGTATTCCTGTAACCAAGCAAGGAAGGGCATGACCTTTTTTGACCCAGTGGCAGAAGTGACATAGCTTCATTTTCACTGTACACTATTGAATAAGACAGTTACAAAAGCCTGCCCCAATTCAAAAGGAAGGGACATATAACTCTACCTCTAAATGGGAGATGAGATAAAGAACTTGTGCCCATATTTTGAAATTGCCACAGCAGGTACATAAGAATACTTTAAGTGCCCTGATATATTTGTCTTCACATGTGAAATAAACTTTACATGTGAAAGAATTCCTCCCAAATTTAATAATTCTAAAAATGTATTTGCCATTACAAATAACAATAAACTGAAATTCATAATAAAAATCTCTAAATCAATGATAAATCATCGAAAATAAAAACTGAGCTTTTATTAACCATCTTAAAGGAAATACTGAACTATTTCCTTCTCATTCTAGAGAGCAGAGAAGGCAATGGCAACCCACTCCAGTACTCTTGCCTGGAAAATCCCATGGACAGAGGAGCCTGGTAGGCTGCAGTCCATGGGGTCACAAAGAGTTTTGGTACTTACTTTCTCTTTATAAATAAATACCTACTTCGTACCTAACTTGTATTAGTAATTAAATAAGCTTCAATTATTTATAACTGAATAAACTTCAGCCTCCTTAGAACCTGTATCTCCCAGATTTCGTATTTCCATGATATTAACATAACTCTCTTTTTAGCTCTTTCCACCTCTGTGGCAATGTCTGCTTACTCGCTACATCCCTCTCCCTCCACCTCCTTATTAATATTGGTAACCCTCGGGATTCTGAGGGAGACCCTCATCACCTTATCCAACAACCCATTGCTAGCAATCCCATGCTATTATTCAAATTACCCTCTGTAAGCTAAAAGGTTCCTAAATGCACATTAACCAAGGAGCACTCCTGGGGTATGATCCTGTGACAGCTTTATGCTGGCATCCCTTGTCACCTTCTCTGTGGGTGGTGATAGCCCTTACCCACTCTCTGATGGGAGCTTCAAGTCTTCAAGATTTTTAGATCATGTGATCAAGATTCAGAAATTAAGAATCTCAGACCAATCAAATTCAGAACTCCAAACTTGATCTCTGAAACTATTCCTCTTCCCCAGCTGGGAACGGCTATACATCTGTCACTTGCCCTAGAAAAACAGGGCCTTTTTTGTCCTTTCCCAGCGGAGTATGCCCAGCAGGGGTTAGAGGGATAGGAAATACAGTGACTTCAGTCACTGTAAGAGGTATCTCATTACCCCCTGGACCTGGCAGATGCTCACCGTGGACTCTTCCTCTCATGTGTACTTTGCTGACTTCTTCCAACACTTCTGTTTGGTTTTGCAAACCGCACTCTTGTAATAACAGGCAATGCCTGTCCTTCATGTGGCTGCCCCAGACATCCTTGGCTTCAGTCTCCACAGCCTCTTACTAGGAAGCCATTAGTCCAAAAGCCTGCTCTCTTGGTCAGGATTTCTTTCCAAAACACCCAAGGCTGCCTTTTCCTACCAAAGGTTACACATGTTACCATTCCTGGAATACCTCTGACCAGAGGGAAATGCACTGCCCAAATGGTTGGCTGGCGGCTATGAGCTATTCCAACTTTCTCAAGGTCATGTCAATCACGGCATCCCTAAGTTCCCCAGAAGCTCTCCATGTGGTCCCAGTGAAGCCCCTCTCACTGTGTACTTAGTTTAGAAGTAGCTCCCATCCCCAACTACAATGCTAGGTAGAGAGAGGAGCAAGGAGGGGAACTTTATGTTACAGCTCTTCCCCCCAAAAATCCTTCCCCCATAAAAATCCTGCTTTCATTTTCTGAATCTTTTACATATCTTTAAAGTTTGGGCATATGGTCTAGCACCCTTTTGGAATGCAACATGTTCTCTATTATGATTCAGCTTCAGCTAAAAGTTACAAAAATGCTGCAGAGTCCAAAACTAAACTCAACTCCTGACTTGTTTGCCCTACCATGTTCCCTCCATTAGTAGCCCAATCTAGAAACCTCGATCATGCTAAAAGCCCCTCCATCACCAAAACTCAATGCTTACATGTCAGAAGTGTAAAAATGTGCACACTTTTTCCTTGTTTTGAAATTAGGAACCAATAGGACTGGACTACTGCAAACAACTTGGGCTCCCTCTTATTTATTTGTTCATTTGATAAACATCTGTTGAGCATCTTCTTTAGTCCATGAACTTTGGACAAAAAGATTAAAAATGCAAACCTGCCCTCAAGGACTTCACATGCTAGTGAAGAAAATGATAATCTAACACTTGCAATATATTATCATCTTATAAAACCTGAGGGCAGGACTTTTGTCTATTTTGCTCACTACTCTATATCCAAGACTTAATAAGACATGGTACATAATAAAAATGAAATAAAGAAGTAAACTGGCATTGGACATTTGGATGCTATCAGAGTACACAGTCAAGGCTTGTACATGAGATCTCACAATGAGACAGAAACCAAGGAATGAAATGCTTCAGCTGGGTCTGAGTATAAGCTTCCATTCCTGGCCAAGCAAATAGAATATACAAAGGCAAAGAAATTGGAAAACTGCAAACAGTTCAGTATGATGTGTGTGTTGTGAAGGGAGGAAATTAGGCTTAAAGATTTTTGACAAGAGTCAGATCATAAAGAACATCCTGTGTCATGCTAAGGAGTTTGAATTGTAACTTGCAGGTGGTAGAGTCACTGAAGGGTCTTAGGCAAAAACATGCCCTATCAGATATCTCAATGAGAAAGCATGCTTTGAAAGCCATTTTGAGGTTGAATGGGAGAAGGACAAGTCTGCAGATTCAGAAGCCAGCCTAATAACAATGGTATTTGGGGGTTTTACATAATGAAATATTAATAAAGATGCTACTCATTTCGCCTTTCAAAAATTGCTCCTGAACCACGAAAAGAAACAGAAACACAAACACCATTTCAACAAAACTGCATATAACTTTGACCACGGTATAAGACAAAGGCTCCCAGATGCAGTGAATGTGACGATGAGGGGCTCTCCAGGGGAAAGACATGTCTGCAGCTGCACCTCTAACAAGGCCACATAGCGATATCCTCCAAAAACAGGTGATACTCCCTAAGGGGGAGCACTAACGAGACCTTATTTATAACGATGGCAGGTGTGTGCATGGACTGGCAGAAGGACTTTCTCTGGACCCAGAAAAAAAAAAAAAAAAAACAGGGAAGAAGGAGAAATCACACAAACACTACTCTCCCAGGAATGATCTACTGGTGAAGCAGAGTCAAAGAGCTGGATTCTGCATGGTAAGTGGTCTTGCAGAGGCTGAGCTTTTTGGCTGGAGAGAAGAAAAAGACAGAAAGAAATCACAGAAACAACTTGAATCACAAGGAAACTTAATAAGTATTGACACGCATGTGTGCTCACTCAGTCATGTCTGACTCTTTGTGACCCCATGGACTGCAGCCTGCCAGGCTCCTCTGTCCATGGGATTCCCCAGGAAACGACACTGGAGTGGGCTGCCATTTCCTCTTCCAGGGGATCTTCCTGATCCCAGGATAGAACCTTCGTCTCTTGCATCTCCTGCATTGGCAGGAGGATTCTTTACCACTGAGCCTTCTGGGATGCCCAATAAGCATGGACATCCATGTACAAAATACAATCGATATAAGCACAACAGGATAATTATTAATAGTCAAAATTGTATTTTGTTGCTCTCTGTCCATAGAGGATTAAGTGGACAAAAAAGATAAGTATAAATAGGAGTGATCTAAATAACATAAATTACTAAGGTAACATAATTGTTACTCTATTGACAAGTATCAAACTTTATAAAAACCAAAGAATGTATTTTTCAACGCTAGTAGGACATTGTCAAAAATTAACTATACATTATACCACAAAGAAACCTTTAATAAATTTCAAGAAGTAGGATGAGTAAAGTTGAGTCTCTTATCAAAAGCAATAAAACTAAAAACACATAAGTAAATGAAAAACTCTACCACTTGCCTGTATAATTTAACACAAAATGTAAAAGCAGTAATAAAGGCAAAAAGTTATGGTGGCCTGAAATAAGACAATGAGAAAGAGGAAACATCCAATTGATAGAACTATGCAGTCATCAGAGATGGAAGCTGAAGAAGCCGGGGGTTCTTTAAAACTTCCACACTTTTCACTTGGGAAATGGGTGGACATTGCCAATCATTAACATCAGGTACAACATGTTAGGAGAAACAGATTTTGAGGAAAGAATTAGCTCATTTTCAGCCAAGTTGAGTCTGAAATGCCAACCAGACCTTAGTGGGTCAAGTTAGAACAGGCAGCTGTCAGTCTAAATCTTGGGAGAGAGAGAGAGAGCAAAAGATGCATATTTGAAAAACAGTCTATACTGGCTGAGTGACTTTGGATTTAGGTGAGATTCCTAAGAGAGGTTTTGAGTGAAACCGTAAAAGGACACAGGAGAAAACCCTGGGGCTCACAGATGCTTAAAGTAGAGGAAAAGGATTTAGGCAAGGAGCTCCAAAAACATGTTTCTCCTTTCATAACATTTATCACACTTGTAATGACGGGTTTCACGTCCATATTTCTTGCTATACTCTAAGCTTCATGAGGATTGGGATTCATTCTATAATAATCACTGTTTTGTTCTGAGTCTGACAAGGGCCCAGTAAATAGTAGGTGATCAGTAAATATTTGTTGAATATGAATTTTGAAGTCAAATAATACATTAACCCAAAGTAATGCCTCCATTTGAACCCCCTTGTCCCTCTCTTCCTATAGTGAATCTGATCTTTTATTCTTCTCTCTCATACATCTAGCCTCCCTCTTTTTATTAGCTCTTCTCTTGTTCTGTGCAAGGCCTTTAAGAAGAATACAATTCATGAAATATTAATATCTACAAACACAGTGACCAAAAAATAAACTTGAAAACTAATATTGGGTGCAATGGGCTTTGATGGTATACTCAGAAATTATATAAGCAGAGAAAACCAGCCTTGAATATTCATTGGAAAGTGATGCGGAAGCTGAAGCTTTTGGCCACCTGATGCAAGAGCTGACTCATTGGAAAAGACCTTGATGCTGGGAAAGATTGAAGGCAGCAGGAGAAGGGGACAACAGAGGATGAGATGGTTGGATGGTATTACTGACTCAATGGACATGAGTTCAAGCAAAATCTGGGAGATAGTGAAGGACAGGGAAGCCTAGCATGCTGCAATCCATGGGATCGCAAAGAGGCAGACATGACTGAGCGACTGAACAACATCAGAGAAAACCAGAAATTCTATCTTCATGTCATATTACCAGAACTATTATTACCAGAGCTAAAATTACCAGAACTATTTTCATGTCATATTACATAGAAAATAATGGCATCCCACTCCAGTACTCTTGCCTGGAAAATCCCATGGACGGAAGGGCCTGGTAGGCTGCAGTCCATGGGCTCACTGAGTCGTATACGACTGAGCGACTTCACTTTCACTTTTCACTTTCATACACTGGAGAAGGCAATGGCAACCCACTCCAGTGTTCTTGCCTGGAGAATCCCAGGGACCGGGGAACCTGGTGGGCTGCTGTCTACGGGGTCACACAGAGTCGGACATGACTGAAGTGACTTAGCAGCTATGGATAAATAGAGGTGTCTGCTTGTGTGCCAAGAGGAATCTGTCAATAGACTGATAAAATCTATGTGCAAAAAGACCAGTTAAGCTTGTAATGCACAGGATTGGAAGTTCTACACAGCCTTCCTTTAAGGTTTGCCCTGCATTTTGAATATTGCTGTTTCCAGAGTTTTATGAGGTCTGTGAGCAGATGATCAGGCTGTTTATTCTTGTTAGAGAGTAAGGGGAGGGTTAAAAGAAGACTGTCTGGGTATGAATCTGGCTTTGCAACTTGCTAAGTGTGTGACATTGGACAAGACACTTATGTATGTATCTCAGTCCCCTCTTTTATAAAATGGGATACTGAGAGTGTCTACTGCACATGGTTGCTGTGAAAATTAAACGAGTAAATGAGTTAATATATTTGAAGTGCTTAGAATAGTGCTTGACAAAAAAGAAAACACGGTATTCTTAACCAGCTAATTAATCATTTAACAGGAAAACTTCATCTTGCAATAACTCACAACAAGAACCTAGACCATACTGATATTCTAAAGGGATGGGCACTCTCATTTAGGGATGTTTGTGCATGAAAATTTACTTGATATGATTCATAAATGAAGAAAACACTGGAGCAGCTCTGTACTCAAAAGATAATTGGAAGAAAATACATAATATATAAGCCAAAATATTCACTGAAACAGTCATTCAATTGGTGTTCATAAATCTAAAAATAAAAGTGTTTTGTAAATATGGAGGAAAGAAGATAGCAATTCACTACTCAATAAAATTAAAAGTCAAAGTTTTCAAAGTATTACCTTTGACAATGCAAATGCTGTTTAAATTATTATTAAAATTTTTAATATAGAGAATTCCCCGGCAGTCCAGTGGTTAGGACTTGGCACTTTCATTGCCAAGGACCTGAGTTCAATCCCTGGTCAGGGAATTAACATCCCACAAGCCATGTGGTGTGGCCAAAAAAAATATTAATAAATTTAAAAATTAATATAGCTATTTTTCACTATTCCCCTTATTCTTATCTCTATAATTTCTTTGTTAAATGGCCTAAAAATGGCCCTTTTTAATAAAAGGGTCCATTGGACCCGGTAGATAAATAATAATGACTCAGGATTAAACTGGAGAAGGCAATGGCAACCAACTCCAGTACTCTTGCCTGGAAAATCCCATGGATGGAGGAGCCTGGTGGGCTGCAGTCCATGGGGTCTAAGAGTCGGACACGACTGAGCGACTTCACTTTCACTTTCATGCACTGGAGAAGGAAATGGCAACCCACTCCAGTGTTCTTGCCTGGAGAATCCCAGGGACGGGGGAGCCTGGTGGACTGCCGTCTATGGGGTCACATAGAGTCGGACACGACTGAAGCGACTTAGTAGTAGCAGTAGTAGCAGGATTAAACTCAGGATTTAAAAGAAAATAGAAGCATTTTCTCCTTAGAGTTCACTGTATTGCTGTATTCACTGTATTAAACAATTTGAAGGGCTGAAGAAAGCACTAAAAATAAATCTAAGTTAAGACAAAAAAGAATAAATCATCAGTTCAGAGACAAAGTTGAAGACTATGAAATGACTGAACATAATATGCCAATGGTGGCTGAATTATGATTCCATAATTCAGATCTGTCTTTGTAGAGACAAGTAAGCTCATGAACCCAATTGAGCTTAAATAGTCTGAGCAAAGAGAACTCAGCCTAGGGATCTGACCAGAGGCCATCACATTGCACTCTGATAATATTTATTGACGATGTCATAGGATTAAAACTCATGAGGTTTGTTGCATGTAAAACTGCATAAGATATATAAATTACCTCTCTGAAATGAGCATTCAACAAGCTTTGTAACATGGAATTCTAATGTTTAAAAACTAAATTTTATCCCTTCCCTCATTTAAAGAAAGATATATCTACCTGCCAGTGTTCTTCATTGTAATGATAAAAACCAACTTTGTCTAAAGGAAAGGGAATTTATTGGAAGGGTATTGTAGGATAAGAATGTGAACGAGAGCCTAAAGAAGCAGGTTCTAACTTTCACTAAGGTGATAATCAACAATGTAGGGAATAAGAGGAGAGGATTCTTGAAATAAAATTAATATGCTCTCCAGAAAAATATGAAAGGCAGCCAGTATTAACTAAAAATAGAATCTATCATGTTAGAGGAGGAAAGGAATGAAGATCAGTCAAAGATATTCTAAATACGGAATCAGTAATTTCGAGAGACCATAATGCAGGTCTTCAGGATTTCATAGTCAGACTCATAAGAAGCAAACTACGGAAAGCTTGGCTCTTTGCTATTACCATAGCCGGTGAGCCAAGAACACGAGTTCACACGAGAATGAACTCCACATGAGTGAGTGAGTGAAGTCGCTCAGTCGTGTCCTTTTATAACCGTGACTCTTATAAGTCGTGACTCTTTATAACCCCATGGACTGTAGCCTACCAGGCTCCTCCATCCAAGGGATTTTCCAGTCAAGAGTACTGGAGTGGGTTGCCATGTCCTTCTCCAGGGGATCTTCCTGATCCAGGGATTGAACCCAGGTCTGGATTGTATGCAGACACTTTACCGTCTGAGCCACCAGGCAAGTCCACATGCATCACTCTTAATTTCCCTGCTGAAGAGACCACTAGCTCGGGCTAATTATATTATAATTAGAAAATTCACTTGGAAAATAATAATAACCCCTCCCCCTGTACCTACAGGCTTTTCTATGTCATTGAAAACATCTCCATCCTTCTAGATGTTCAAGCCAATTTGTGGAATTAACCTTGATTCCTCTTACTCTTTCATACTCTGCATCTCATCTATCAAAATTTCTGCTGATTACCCCTTCAAATTATACATACAAGACCACTTCTTATCACCTCCACTGACCACCTAGGTCTAAGGCAACATTACGTCTCAATTGCAACATCCCCTTAACAGTTCTCTCTGCTTCTATCCTTGCTCCCACCCCTGCCACCTCCGTGGCCTCTTCTCAACACAGTAGTCAAAATAACTTTTAAAATTTGTCAGAATACTTTCTCCCTGCTCAAAACCCTCTAAAGTGCTCCCTCCTTTCACGCAAAGAAAATAGCAACTTCTTACAATGGCCTCATGAGTCCTATATGCCGCCCACCATTACTTCTTCTCCTATATCTTTGTCCCTTGCTCACTCAGCTCTCACCACACTGGCCTCTGTCTCACACGGACCAGGGATGCTCCCGTCTTTAGGTCTTTTCTCTAGTTGTTCTCACTGCCAGGAATGCTCTTCCCAATATCTGTGTGGCTATCTCCTCACCTTCTTCAAAGCACTTCATTCTTTGCCACAATGTCATCTTCTCAACAAGGCCCACCCTGCTCACCTTAATCAATACTGAAACCAGTCTCCCACCCGCAGAACCCACTTGCCCTGCTCCACTTCTGGGCTCCACAATACTTCCTAATCTATAATATGCTCTGTTACCTAATGTTGTTATATATAGTCACCGACTCCACTAGAAATTAAATCCTGGACAGAAGAGAATTTTGTTTCGTTCACTATGTGCCCCAAGAAGAATATTTCAATTTATTGTATAGATATGATTCTCAAAATATTTGTTGAATAAAGGAAATAGACAGTAATGGCATGTAGAGCAATATAAGAAGGAGTTATTTAGATCTTGGGTTTCCCAGGTGGCACTAGTGGTAAAGAACCTGCCTGCCAATGCAGGAGACTTAAGAGACACGAGTTTAATCCCTGGGTCGGGAAGATACCCTGGAGAAGGGCATGGCAACCCACTCCAGTATTCCTGACTGAAGAATCCTGTGGACAGAGGAGCCTGGCGGGCAACAGTTTAGATCTTGGGGTAGGGTTTAAGGAGTGGATAGTGTTTGCCACAAACTAAGGGTAAGAACACAGGTGAAATAATGTGAGTAAAGGGTGAAACTGAAGTATAGGGTAAGGTGCAAACAGACCATCCTCCTATAAGGAGGAGTATCTTTGTTGCTATACAAAGAAGCTTCGATTAATTTTTTCAGTCTTTCTCAAGGTAAGAGGAGGGATTTACCTAATCCATGAGTTTGGGGGGAGGAGGGAAGCAGACATGTTAGTTTCCTAGGACTGCCACAACAAATCTCCTCCAGGCTCCTCTGTCCTTGGCATTTCCCTGGTAAGAATATTGGAGTGGGTTGCCATTTCCTTCTCCAGGGGATCTTCCCAACCCAGGGATCAAACCCTGTTCTCCTGCATTGCAGGCAGATTCTTTACCGTCCGAGCCACCAGGGCCTTGCTGGCTTTGAAAAACAGAAATGTGTTCCCTGACAGTTCTGGAGGTCGGAAGTCCAAAATCAAATCAAAATGCCAGCAGAGCCACTGCAGTCTCTCCCTTTGCGAGTCCTAAGGACAGATTCTCTCCTGCTTCTCCCAGCTTCTGGTGGCTCCACAGTGTCGCTGGCTTGTGACTCTATCACTTCTCCTGCTTCCTCCTTCACATGGCCTTTTCTTCTGTATTTCTGTCTTTGGCTAGTTCTGTGTTTGCCTCTTAGAAGCACACTTGCCCTTGAACTTGGGGCCCACTCAGACTGTGCAGGATGACCTCATCTGGAGATCTTTAACCTAACTATGTCTGCAAAGACCCTCATTCAAAATAAGTTCTTATTCACAGCTTCTAGGGATTTAGACATGGACCTATCTGATAGGGAGGCCACCATTCAACCCACTACAGTGCACACACTCAGGTCAACATCTTTCTCTTAGGATCTCTCCATCTAGATGAAGCAGAATCTGGCCAGGAGGTAACCCTGGGGTTTTCATCCAAGCTAACAACAGAATAGCTCCAGTAGACACTCAGAGCCTCACTATCTGTGGCAGGTAAAAAAGTATTTGCTAATTTTACTGTTTCTCAGCAAGGTTTATATAGATTACATGTTAAGTCATAACATAAAATATTAATATTTTACCTTTTTTTATGTGCTTTATCTGTAAAATCCAGTGTGTATTTTGCACTTAAAACACATCTCAATTCAGACTGAACATATTTCAAGGGTTCTGTCGCCACATGTGAGTGACTTCCCTACTAGAAGTACAGGCCTACAGCAATGTCCATCACATGGTCAATACTGAATAGACAGTATTGAATAAAGTATCCTATCTGATGCCAGTGCTACACAGAATGAAACCTTTAAGGGAGCAGAAAAGGAGAATCAAAAAGGGGATTTGTGCTGACATCCAAAGACCAGTGATAAGGGACTTTGCTGGTGGTCTAGGTGGCTAAGATTCTATGTTCCAAATGCAGGGAGCTCAGGATCAATCGCTGCTCAGGGAACGAGATTCTATATACCACAACTAAACATCCCACATGCCACAGTTGAGACCCAGTGCAGCCAAATAAATTTATTTATTAAAAACAAAACTAAAGGCCAATAATAAAAAACCACTAGAACACCCATCTCATAAGACAAAAAGGATTTAGAGACACAGGACTGTGCCAAATTCTCTGAATATTATTTCCTTGGATGGAAAGCCAAATATAGTGTCATAGTGGTTTGGAATTAAATAATAGCCTTACTAGATTTTTGTTCCTAAAGAATGCCCAGATTTTCATCCTATAATGTCTTCTAGAGACTGAAGTCACAAAATATGAGAATTTGACTCTTGCAAATCTGCAGTCACGAATGTGGAATTAAGAAGAAGCTTAACCCAGAAGACTGTAGCCCAGCTGTTAGGCGAATCCTGATGCTTTACAGCATTTTTATGTTCTTACAAAAAACAAGCCAAATGAAATGCATGAGATTGTATGACAGATGCTGGAAAACAGCTTCTGCTCTTAGAAATGGAAGGCACTGCTGCAAATTAAAACATGAAAGGCAGTCCATGTCTTTACGGCCTTGATTACCACCCTGTTCATCCCCCTTGTTTCTTGTATGGCCATTTCATAGTTTCCCAAGCCTGCTGTGCTTGCTTAGTGCTGGGAACGTGATTGAATAAATTAAGTTCTCTGACACAAACACACCATTAGCTCCTTCTAAATCGGATAATCACTGATCACTCATAATTTATTATACATGAATGTTAGACTGCTTCTTGAAGTGCCAAAACAAACTGTCAACAGTTTTAAAATACGGCAGCCCATTAATCTCTTTAAACCAAGTTCTAGGGTTTTCCTTTCATTGGCATTATGAGCGAGGAAGCAGCTTCACTTCCTAAACGCTCGTACTGAGTGGAGCCTCTGCCTGGAGCAGCTTGTCCAACCTGCCTCTTCTTTCAATATGGCATCTGAACCCCGACTTTTAACTGAACTTAGGTTTGCTGGCCAAAAGCCCCTCACTAACTGTAATAAATGAATACTGAGCTGTGTCAAAGCACTTCTCCTTTGATATAGACTTCAGAGAAAGTATTTTGCAGAAAATTCTGAAGTCTGAGATAGCCTTCTCCTACAAATAATTTCTGTTATGATATTATAAGAACTCGGTACAGACTAATGAACTGTTCAAAAGATTAACTATCAGCCCTTGTCCTGCCTTCACATTTAACATGGAGAAAAAAAAATGCTTTTGTACAGTTTAATTTTTCTTCTAAAATCAATGAATGTATTTACCTCTTACAGATAGTATAATAAAAACCTTACTTTGAACTCTTCTAAATCTCCCCTTTGATGAAAGATTTGGGAATACAAAGAGAATATAAATATTAAACCCTCACCAGCAAGTCTAAATCTCATTGGAACACAATTATGCCCTCCTCAAAGCTTCTAGGCTTCCACAATAGCCAGCTGCAGGGCAGATCCTTTCAAATAAAACAGCCTAAAAGATGATGAATTCATAAATGGTCTACTGGTAGCAGGGGCTTCCCAGGGGTCTCAGTGGTAAAGACCCTGTCTGCCAATGCAAGAGACGCAGAAGACACAGGTTCGATCTCTGGGTTGGGAAGATTCCCCCGGAGAAGGAAATGGAAACCCACTCCAGTATTCTTGCCTGGGAAATCCCATGGACAGAGGAGCCTGGTGGACTACAGTCCATGGAGTTGCAAAGAGTTGGACATGACTGTGCACACCAGTAGTGGCATTATGTTTAACGTGATCTTCATTTTCTTTGACTTTCTATTTTTGCTTGGAGTCTGAGTCAGTGCTCATATACAGTAAATAGTAATGCTTTTTTTTTTTCATTTATTTTTATTAGTTGGAGGCTAATTACTTTAAAATATTGTAGTGGTTTTTGCCATACATTGACATGAATCAACCATGGGTGTACATGTGTCCCCCATCCTGAACCCCCTTCCCACCTCCCTCCCCATCCCATCCCTCTGGGTCATCCCAGTGCACCAGCCCCGAGCACTTTTTATAACTGGGAAGGCAGAGTTTGGGAGGAATTCTGACTTTAGGAAAACTTCCTTCAAAATAAATATATATCTCAAGCAGTTTTACTTAATTCAACTTCCATATTAATGTAAATTCCTTAAGCATTTTCTGAGGGGACCTGAGACACTCAAACTTTTGTTCCTCCCAAATACAGTAATTTTACTGTTAATTTTATATTTTATTTCTATGTTTAAATAGCTATCTCTTCAAAATGTTTCCTCCAAGCTCATCAACTCTGTTTCTCTATGAACAGTTTAGGATTATATAAGTCATTTCCTGCACTTTTTAATTTTTATATTATTTATAGCTAGAATGGTTTTATTTTGCCAGCAAATTATTATCTGAAGAGAATAAAGTATCTTGTCAAAAACTTGACAAAAATACAAAGTTCTTTTATGGGCTTTTACTTATAGCCAGATATATTCCAGAAGCAAAATACCTGTAAGAAAGAAGAAATTTTGCAAATTTGAGATAGATTTAAATCAAATGGGTATCTAGTCTATAAGGATATTTTATGGTATGAGATTTGAACTGCAATATTGTATCTTTTTTAAGTTTGAGATTTTATCATCTTTTCTTGTAGAAATAAAATTTACTTTCAAAGCATTGGTCACTTTAATAAATAACAGTGATATATAAATATATATTATAGTAATATAGAAGCACGTATATATGTGCATGTGCTAAATCGCTTCAGTCATGTCTAACCTTTTTCAACCCCATAGACTGTAGCCCTCCAGGCTACTCTGTCCATGGGATTCTCCAAGCAAGGATACCAGAATGGATTGTCATGCACTCCTCAGGGGGATCTTCCAGACCTGGGGATCAAACCCGAGTTTCCTGTGGCTCCTGCATTACAGGTGGATTCTTAACCACTGGGCCACTGGGGAAGCCCCATACGTATATACATTTAGTGGCAAATATCAATAGACTTACTTATAGCAACTGCTCTGCACCCTCATTTCTTTTGTCCTTTATACTCTATTCCCACTCCTTTCACTCTCTCTCACTTCCTTACTGTGTAGATTGTTTTACCCTCCAGTAAATTTCATCATATTTCACATCAAAAATGTCTAAGAGTCTACCTAGGTTTGAGGAGCTTATAAAATTATGGATTCCTTTTGATAGTTTGAGGGAGAAAGGAGAAGTTTGTAAAGGTTAATACACCTGATGCTAGGAGAGACTGGGGGTAGGAGGAGAAGGGGGCGACAGAGAAGGAGATGGCTGGATGGGAACACTGACTCAATGGACACGAGTTTGAGCAAACTCAGAGATAGTGAAGGACAAGGATGCCTGGTGTGCTGCAGGCTATGGGGACACAAAAAGTCGGAGATGACTGAGCTACCGAACAACAACGACAACACTTAAAATTATATTCTACAGAATTCAGAAACTGTGACAAGCATTATTTTGAGACAAAATAGAGACAGAGGTGGAGAGTCTGAGAATCCTTCTCTGTAGAAGTTAAATTTGAGGTGAGCACCCCCCCCAAAAAAAAATAAACCAATTTCTTGTCTATATTCAAGATCCTCACTATTGGAATAACAGACCAGTAAACACAGTGATTAAACGTGTTTAATCGTGCAACTGACTAAGAAAATGACCCTCATAAGTTTATTTTCAGCATGCTACATGTTCATTCAGAGATCCTCCTGGAATAAGGCAAAACCTAACCCACTGTTGGTTCACAAACTGTTAGTCATATGGAGTTGCTGATAGCTCAATATTTTCTACCTCTAACAACCAAACGTAGGGAAATGAAAGCAAAACCTCTCCTTACAGTCCATTTACATGTCTTTCATCCCCACATTAGTGGTGACTGTGATACCAGAGCAGTTTGTAGAAGTTCTTTGCCTTGTACGGTCTCCAAAACACACCAACTTGTCCCACTGCCAAAGTATATAGTGTTCAACAGTGACCTATACTCCAGAAACAGTTCAGAGTTCAGAAAGGAACTTCATTCATCACCTGGGGGAGAACACATTTTGCTGCCCACTTAAGTTCAGGATAATAAGTGACATTCAGAAAGTCTGAAAAAGGAAAAGTGTTCTCTCCAATAATTTTTGTAATCCACTCCCAACATTTTCCTTTTTAGTGTTCAGCATGGACAGGTTTTAAATGTATACTTTAGACCATCAGTTCAGCTCAGTTCAGTTCAGGCGCTCAGTCGTGTCCGACTCTTTGCGACCCCATGAATCGCAGCACGCCAGGCTCCCTGTCCATCACCAACTCCCGGAGTTTACTCAAACTCATGCCCATCCATAGGCTCCCCTTATAGCTCAGTCGGTAAAGAATCTGCCTGCAGTACAGGTGATCCGGGTTCGAACCCTGGGTTGGGAAGATCCCCTGGAGAAGGAAATGGCAACCCACTTTAGTATCCTTGCCTGGAAAATCTCATGAACACAGGAACCTGGTGGGCTGCAGTCCATGGGATCGCAAAGAGTCAGGCACAACTGAGTGACTAACACTTACTTACTTAGACCATACAGAGTAACAACTCTCAGATTAAGAATATTACCTATTGATTGATCATCTTACTTTTCCATTTGGTTAACCTTTGGAGAGCTCTAGCAACAAAAATTAAAATATGCACAGATAAGAATTCTCCTTAGAGATATACTAGCATGAATCAACCTACTCTGTAGATACAAATGAGTGTAACAGTGTAAAGACTTGAATGAGAAAGAGTATTTCTCTTAAACTCTCTTAATGCAGAACTTACCTTGAAAACTCAAGTAGCCACAGGTAATTTTGATAGTATTTGCTTGTATGCACAGAAGTGTGGTTCCTCCCTGTAGCTCAGACGGTAAAGAATCTGCCTGAAATGTGGAGACCTGGGTTTGATCCCTGGGTCGGGAAGATCTCCTGGAGAAGGGAACAGTAACCCACTCCAGTATTCTTGACTGGAGAATCTCATGGACAGAGGAGCCTGCTGGTCTACAGTTCATGGGATCGCAGAGAGTCAGACACAACTGAGTGACTGACACTTCATTACTTACAGAAGTGTTTAGAACTAATTAGGTAATATGTTAATGCTTCTTATATTCTCTAGTAGGTCTTATTTTATGGAAAACTGTTCGCTAAACATAGGATGGTAATTAGCTACCACCTACCACTGGGGTCATGATAGACACAGTACACGCCTAATCTGGTTTGTGTATAAACTAAATGAAGACTGAAAAGGGAACCCTCTTACACTGTTGGTGGGAATGCAAACTAGTACAGCCACTATGGAGAACAGTGTGGAGATTCCTTAAAAAACTGGAAATAGAACTGCCATATGACCCAGCAATACCACTCCTGGTCATACACACCGAGGAAACCAGATCTGAAAGAGACACATGTACCCCAATGTTCATCGCAGCACTGTTTATAATAGCCAGGACATGGAAGCAACCTAGGTGCCCATCAGCAGATGAATGGATAAGGAAGCTATGGTACATATACACAATGGAATATTACTCAGCCGTTAAAAAGAATTCATTTGAATCAGTTCTAATGAGATGGATGAAACTGGAGCCCATTATACAGAGTGAAGTAAGCCAGAAAGATAAAGACCAATACAGTATACTAACACATATATATGGAATTTTAAAAGATGGTAACGATAACCCTATATGCAAAACAGAAAAAGAGACACAGATGTACAGAACAGACTTTGGGACTCTGTGGGAGAAGGCGAGGGTGGAATGTTCTGAGAGAACAGCATTGAAACAAGTATACTATCAAGGGTGAAACAGATCACCAGCCCAGGTTGGATGCATGAGACGGGTGCTCAGGGCTGGTGCACTGGGAAGACCCAGAGGGATGGGATGGAGAGGGAGGTGGGAGGAGGGTTCAGGATGGGGAACACATGTAAATCCATGGCTGATTCATGTCAATGTATGGCAAAACCACTACAATATTGTAAAGTAATTAGCCTCCAACTAATAAAAATAAATGAAAAAAAAAAAAAAAAAAAAACTAAATGAAGACGAAAGCCATTGCCTGAAAACAATGAACACGTGACAGAAGAGAGAAATGACTGAAATAGCAAGACTTTTCTTGAAATACACACATACACTTAAGTCTTTAGGACTTACCATCTGGCATCTCTTCCTCACAGCACATTAAAAACAATAAATAGTATAAAACACTGATTTGAAGACAATAATGATTATCCCTACTTAGTATCCTTCCTATAAAACACAAAGGCCAAATTGTCACCGTGAAATCTTTCCAATGTCCAAAGTCATTGCTCCTCTTTTACCGCATAGTGATAATGCCTAGAGTTTTCTTTATATTAAGAGTGCTGCCACCAGACACAGAGTTAGGGAAATCTAATTCTAAGAGATTGAAAAACCTCAGGCATATCAAGACTGAGTTATATCACTCTTCGTTGTTATGGTTTTTATGTTAAAAATTATAATCAAAGCTGCCATTATTTAGAACTAACCACATGCCAGTTAATATGTTAAGAATGTTACATATGTTAACTCATTTTATTCCTCAAACAGGTCTGCGATTAGAGTGTTAGCTTTCCTATTTTACAGATGACAGGAAAAATCTTAAGAAATTAATGATCTTACCACAAAACTAATAAGCAGTAAAGGAAGGATATAGAATCACTCCATTATACTACTCCTGAAAAAAGGTAAATCATTTATTGAGAACCTACTTATTGGGTATCCGTCATATACTACATTGCATCTCTAAAAACTCACCCTACCAAATACACTTTCGTAACCCTATTTGAAAGAAATGGAAACAGATTAAAGTTCAGTTAAGCTACCATGCTACCATGACTCTGAAAGGGGCAAAGGAACCAATATTGCACATACAAGGTGCTCACTCCCACCCTCATCAATGCCTTATTCATCCATTAGTCATGAGGACATTTATTTATTCCCACACTTAATCTTATTCCCAGTACTTCAGAGGTAATTATTTGTCCCCTGTGATCATTATAAACAGCTTGATATACAATTACCAGTGCTTTCGACCGTTTGCTATTGAAATATTCCCAAATACCCAGGGACTTGAGCTCTCACTTTTAACTATTATATCACTAGCAATTATTAAAGTGAGAGTCAGAGTGGGTGTTTCAATATAAACAGCCTCACTGACTATAAAATTACCAAAACCAAAGCTCAGATTCCAACTACGAGAGGAGACATGGGCTATGCTAAGAATAGCTCTGATCACAGCCAGAGAGAGTCCCTTGAGAGCTTTTGATTTGATATATGATATGGCAGTTTAAGATACTATATTTTTGAGAGTTAACTTATTTATTTCTTCCATGTTCCAAACTTAACTTCTGGTTTTAATTTAAAATCATCATATATTATTTATAACTTATCTGAAAAAAGTCAGTCCTAGGTCATAGAACAATACTTTGGTTTTGTTATAGGAGAGGAAAAATGAGTTCAGAGCATCAATATAAAAGACCATTTAGTATGTACACATATCTTTCTCCCCATCCCTGACTCCCAAAATGGAGAAATTTCTTTGTCACATTAGCTTGTATGCACAGTAGATCCAATTCTCATAAAGACTTATTGGCTTTAACATAGACTCTCCGCCTAGTGGTCAAGCTATATGACTACTGGAACTTAATGTGAACACTTCCCATCCATGACCCACAGTCAATCTCTTAAACATATGTGAAATAGTGAAATGTTAAACCTGAACTCAATATATGACCAGTTTTGAAATAAAGTTTTGTTTTAATCATTTTTGTTTAACTGACAGTTATGCATTATTCTTCCAGAGGCTTAAAATGAAATCGGAAGAAAGATACCATACCATATACATTTCACCAATATTGTAAACTGAATTCTTGTAACATCTCCATTTCTAAAAATCAATACTACATCCCAGATCAAAACTGTGTATTTTAAAGTTAAAAAAATTGCATTAGGATGGGGGGAAAATTAAAGGAGCAGAGTACAACATAACTCAGGATCTAAAAAAAAATTTTTTTTTTAGCCAGAGACAAAGGATACACAAATTTCAGTAAAATACTTATTTGGATGCTTTCAAATGTGGTGGGGTAAGGAGTGTGTTATTTATTAACACAGGCACATGTTGGAAATATTTCAGGTTTAGTTCCAGACCCCATAATAGAGTAAGTCACATGAATTTTTCATTTCCCAGTGCATATACTAAACCGTAGTCTGTTAAATGTGAAATAATAGTGTTATATCTTTAAAAAAACAATGTAAAAAATACTTTATTAATAAAAAATGCTCATCATCATATGAGTCTTCAGCAATCCATGGTCTATTTTCTGTGGAGAATCTTGCCCCAGTGTTGAAGGCTGCTGACCAATCAGGATGGTGGTGCGAAAGGCTGGGGTGGCTGTGGCAATTTCTTCAAATGAGACAACAACAAAATTTGTTACATCAATTGACTCTTCCTCTCATGAATGATTTCTCTGGACCATGCAATGCTATTTGATAGCATTTTATCCACAATTGAAAATCTTTCAAAATTAGAGTCAATCTTCTCAAATCCTGCTGCTTCTTTATCAGCTAAGTTTATGTAACATTCTAAATTCATCGCTGCCATTTCAACAATCTTCACTGTATCTCGCCAGCAGATTCCATCTCAAGAAACCACTTTCTTTGCTCATCTGTTAGAAACAACTCTTTATCAGTTTAAGTTCTATAATGAGATTGAAGCAATTCAGTCATATCTTCAGACTCCACTTCTATTTTAGTTCTCTTACTATCTCTACCACATCAGCAGTTATTTCCTCCAGTGAAATCTTGAGCCCTTCAAGTCATCCATGAGAGCCGGTATCAATTTCTTCAAAATTTCTGTGAATTTTGGTATTTTGGTTTCTTCCCGAAAATTATAAACGTTCTCAATGGCATCTAGAATGGTGAATCCTTTATATAAGGTTTTCAACTGACTTTACCGAGATCCATCATATGAATTGCTATCCATGGCAGCTATAGCCTTGTGAAATGTATTTCTTAAATAAGGAGACTTGAAATTCAAAATTACACTTTAATTCATGGGCTGCAGAATGGATGTTGCGTTAGCAGACATGAAAACAACATTAATCTCATTATACGTATCCATCAGAGATGGACATGTATGCTTGGGTGATCAAGTACATTGTCAATGAGCAGTCATATTTTGAAAGGAATTTTTTTTTTCTGACCAGAAGTCCTAAACAATGAGCTTAAAATACTCAATAAACCATGTTGTCAGCAGATGTGCTAACATCCAGGCTTTGTTCTATTTATAGAGTACCAGCAGAGTAGATTTAGTATCATTCTTAAGGGCGCTAGGAGTTTCAGAATGGTAAATGAGCACTGACTTCAACTTCAAGTTGCCAGCAGCCAGTAGCACTAGCCTCTTATAAGACAGTCAGCCTACCCTTTGAAGGCACTGACTTCTCCTCAATAGCCATGAAAATCCTAGATGGCTATTTCATCCTGGAAGGTTATTTCGTTTACACTGAGAAGCTGTTGTTTCATTAGTCACCTTCATTAATGATCTCAGCTAGATCTTCTGGATAACTAGCTGCATTTCCTACGTCAGCACTTGCTGCTTCACCTTGCACTTTTATGTCATAGAGAAGGCTTCTTCCCTTCAACCTCATGAACCAACCTTCAAACTTTTCTACGTGAACTTCCTCACTTCTCTCTGCCTTCACACAGAGAGAATTAGGGCCTTCCTCTAGATATGGCTTTGGCTTAGGGAAATATTGTGGCTGGTTTGATCTTCTATCGAGACAACTAAAATTTCTCCATGTAAGGAATAATGTTGTTTTGCTTTCTTATCATTTGTGTCATTATGGTAGCATTTTTAATTTCCTTCTGGAACTTTTTCTTTGCATTCACAGCTTGGCTCAGTGCTTGAGGCAAGAGGTCTAGCTTTTGGCCTATCTCAGCTTTCGACGCACCTTCCTTGCTTAGCTTAATCATTTCTGGCTTTAAGTGAGAGATGTGAGACTCTTCCTTACACTTGAACACTTAGAAGTCACTGTTCAGTTCAGTTGCTCAGTCATGTCTGACTCTCTGCGACCCCATGGACTGCAACACACCAGGCCTCCCTGTCCATCACCAACTCCCAGAGTTTACTCAAACTCATGTCCATTGAATCAGTGACGCCATCTAACCATCTCATCCTCTGTGTCCCCTTCTCCTCCAGCTTTCATTTTCCCAGCATCAGGGTCTTTCAAATGAGTCAGCTCTTCGCATCAGGTGGCCAAAGTATTGGAGTTTCAGCTTCAACATCAGTCCTACCAATGAACACCCAGGACTGATCTCCTTTAGATGGACTGGTTGGATCTCCATGCAGTTCAAGGGACTCTCAAGAGTCTTCTCTAACACCACAGTTCAAAAGCATCAATTCTTTGGCACTCAACTTTCTTTATAGTCCAACTCTCACATCCATGACCACTGGAAAAACCATAGCCTTGACTAGATGGACTTTTATTGGCAAAGTAATGTCTCTGCTTTTTAATATGCTGTCTAGGTTGGTCATAACTTTCCTTCCAAGGAGTAAGCGTCTTTTAATTTCATGGCTGCAGTCACCATCTGCAGTGATTTTGGAGCCCAAGAAAATAAAGTCTGTCACTGTTTGCATTGTTTTCCCATCTATTTGCCATGAAGTGATGGGACCAGATGCTATGATCTCAGTTTTCAGAATGTTGAGTTTTAAGTCAATTTTTTCACTCTCCTCTTTCGCTTTCATCAAGAGGCTCTTTAGTTCTTCTTTACTTTCTGCCATAACGGTGGTGTCATCTGCATATCTGAGGTTATTGATATTTCTCCCGGCAATCCTGATTTCAGCTTGTGCTTCATCCAGCCTGGCATTTCTCATGATGTACTCCACATATAAGTTAAATAAGCACAGTGACAATATACAGCCTTGACGTACTCCTTTCCCTATTTGGAACCAGTCTGTTGTTCCATGTCCAGTTCTAACTGTTGCTTCCTGACCTGCATACAGGTTTCCCAAGAGGCAGGTCAGGTGGTCTGGTATTCCCATCTCTTTCAGAATTTTCCTCAGTTTGTTGTGATCCACACAGTCAAAGGATTTGGCATAGCCAATAAAGCAGAAGTAGATATCTTTTCTGGAACTCTTTTGCTTTTTTGATGTTCCAACAGATGCTGGCAATTTAATCTCTGGTTCTTCTGCCTTTTGTAAAACCAGTTTAAACATCTGGAACTTCACGGTTCACACATTGTTGAAGCCTGGCTTGGGGAATTTTAAGCATTACTTTACCAGCGTGTGAGATGAGTGCAACTGTGCGGTAGTTTGAGCATTCTTTGGCATTGCCTTTCTTTGTGATTGGAATGAAAACTGACCTTTCCAGTCCTGTGGCCACTGCTGAGTTTTCCAAATGCTGGCATATTGAGTGCATCACTTTCACAGCATCATCTTTTAGGATTTGAAATAGCTCAACTGGAGTTCCATCACCTCCACTAGCTTTGTTCGTAGTGATGCTTCCTAAGGCCCACTTGACTTCACATTCCAGAATGTCTGGCTCTAGGTGAGTGATCATACCATCATGATTATCTGGACCATGAAGATCTTTTTTGTATAGTTCTTCTGTGTATTATTGCCACATTTTCTTAATATTTTCTGCTTCAGTTCGGTCCATACCATTTCTGTCCTTTATTGAGCCCATCTTTGCATGAAATGTTCCCTTGGTATCTCTGATTTTCTTAAAGAGATCTCTAGTCTTTCCCATTCTATTGTTTGCCTCTATTTGCACTGATCACAGAGGAAGACTTTCTCATCTCTCCTTGTTATTCTTTGGAACTCTGCATTCAAACAGATATATCTTTCCTTTTTTCTTTTGCCTTTTGCTTCTCTTCTTTTCACAGCTATTTGTAAGGCCTCCTCAGACAGCCATTTTGCTGTTTTGCATTTCTTTTTCTTGGGGATGGTTTTGATTTCTGTCTCCTGTACAGTGTCATGAACCTCTGTCCACAGTTCATCAGGCACTCTATCAAATCTAGTCCCTTAAATCTATTTCTCACTTCCACTGTATAATCGTAAGGGATTTGATTTAGGTCATCAAATCAAAACCACCTGAATGGTCAAGTGGTTTTCCCTACTGTCTTCAATTTAAGTCTGAATTTGGCAATAAGGAGTTAATGATCTGAGCCATAGTCAGCTTCCAGGGTGTTTTTGCTGACTGTGTAGAACTTCTCCATCTTCAGTTGCAAAAAAATATAATCAATCTTATGTCTGTGATGACCATCTGGTGATGTCCATGTGTAAAGTCTTCTCTTGCGTTGTTAGAAAAGGGTGTTTGCTATGACCAGTGTGTTCTCTTGTCACTGTAGGACTTTTAATTGGTCTAATTTTAATATTGTTGTGTCTCAAGAAAGGCCCAGAGGAGAGAGAGAGATGAGGAGATGGCAAGTGGCTGAAGCAGTCAGAATACATACATTTATCCATTAAGTTCACGTTCTTATATGAGTATGGTTACTGGTGCCCAAAACAATTGTGAAGTAACATCAAGCATCTCTGATCACAGATCACCATAACAGATACAATGATCATGAAGAAATCCGAAATACTGCAATAATTACAAGTGTGACACAGAGACACAAAGTGAACAAATGCTGATGGAAAAATTGTGCTGATAAACTTGTTCAATGCAGAGTTCCCACAGATTTTCCATTTGTCACAAAGAAAAAATAGTTTCTGTAAAGCACAATAAAATAATGTATGCTTGTACACAAAAATTTTAGGTCCATATGTAACTAAGAAATGCAAAAATCTGTGGCAAAAATGAGACACTCTAATCCTGACAGATCATATAGTCCATTAGGAAAGACAGAATTTTTATTAAAAAAACACAAAGTATTTAAATAAAACTGAAACAATGTAAAGTTCATGGACTTGTGAGAAGATGCAAAAAGAGAATCTGACCTAGTTGGGTTGGCAAAGGGGTGGTGCCTCACTAAGGGTGCGCTTGCCTGAGGATATCTTCAATGGGGAGGAGTAGTAAATGTGCTCATTCATGTTCAGTCTTTGCAACCACACAGACTGTAGCCCGCCAGGCTTCTTTGTCCATGGTGATTCTCCAGTCAAGAGTACTGGAATGGGTTGCAATTTCCTTCTCCAGGGCATCTTCCTGACCCAGAGATCAGACTCAGGAAGCAGCTAATTGAACAAAAGGAGATGGAAAGCAAGGTGTACATTCTCCTGCAACTTTGTGATGCATTGACAAAGGAACAGTTTAAACAAAATTCCCAAATCCAGACTTATTTTGGATCAGTGAAAACAATTATTCAAAAATCATGACCACAGAAAAACAACTGGTCTGTTAATTCCATCAGCATGTTTTACCATTGGTCCTATATTTTAACCAAAAATATAACCTGTTCAATCTTTATCAACTGTGCCATGGTGATTAATTCCTCTTAAAAGACTTTAGCTAATTTGCTCAACTTTCATCTCAGCAAGTGGGTACAACTCGTTTCCCCATTTACATTGTTCCTGCCCCCCTCACTTCCTCACATGGGATCACCAGCCCCTGAGACAATTTGGCCCCTACTTCCAGGCAAAATCTCCACACCCACATGCAAAGGCTTTTCTTTTCCCTGGCAATGAGTGCTCACCTGTGAGCTTTTCCTGACTACTTACTCACAGTAAAGAGCATAAAATCCAAAGAAAGAACAAATGGCCTTTGTGTAAATAGGTCACATCTGTCACATCATTTTATGTTCCAAGGCTATTAATTTGGTTGGAATTTGCCTATATAAATACATATTTTATTAAATTGGAAACAGAAACTTGATAATGATGCTTGGGCCCTAGCATGAATGAAGGATTATATGTTCCTGTCCGTGAAAGAAATAAAAATGACTGCAAATGACAAAAAAAATTATAAACGTTGCAAAACATTCTTTTGGATGTTAGAATAGGAACTCAAATAATGATGTCTTAAATGAAGTTGCTTCAGTCTGGCACATGCAATATTTATTTCTTTGCATATTCATCTTAATAAGCATGTGATAAAGAGGTAGAAAGTACAAATGACCTATACTAAACACCTCTACTTATTTCCCAAAATAAGAGTATTAATAGCAACACGTTTTTCTTTCTAGTACTATGGGGATTCATAATCCTTGAATCAGTGATATTTTATCGTCTTATTTAAAACTGGCATAAAGTAGATATATAGGAAATTATCTCTTTAATTTTTAAATAATAAAAAAGGTGGAGAAGCATTATTTTAATAGCTGCTCAGTCCACTAAGCTTTATTAAATAATTGAAAAAGACTTGTCATTCTCCTCCAGTCTGCCCTCCAATCACTGATAAAGAGCAATACTCTTTCTCAGTGTTGCCTGGAAATATCATTTGAGTTTTCAGTCTTCATCTTCAGGCGTTTGATCACATTTAATGTTTTTACTTCCTTTCCCACATTTGTTTGCCTTTCAAATCCCTAACAAGAAACAACTTTTAAAAAAAATTTTTTTAAAGCACTTTAGGCAAGTTTTGTAGAATTCACCAAGTACCCATATCACATGAACAAGGAGGAGACTCTTGATATGATCATCTTTTGGCACCACCTAAAACCAACCGCAAATTCAGATTTAACAGAGAATTGGAAGACACTGGCTTTTACCTAAATCTTGAAATGAATTAAACATTCCTGAAGATTGATCATTTTTCACATGAAGTCTTTTATAGTTACCTATTTCACATACATTGTTTTTCCTGGAACTAGAATAAGGTATGTGAAAATACCATAAGAAACACTTTTATTTGTGGTATTTCCAATCCAGTTGGCAGGAAAAAGTAAAGACACATCATAGGAAAATTTACTCTTATGAGATTTCCAGCACAACTTTGCATCCTCCAGAAAAACTCAGAAAAATATTTAAGCTGGATCCTCCAAAACTTTTGCCATTCACTCCTCACCATGGGACCGTATCCTCTGTCACTATTTTACACTTTTGTGTTTAATGGGCAGATGGTTATTACAAAACAAGACACCTTAAGAATCATCCTAACCAAAAATTGATTTAAAAAAATCAACACAGATCCAAGTCAATTTTGTCAACTCAGGTTAAAAGGTTTTGGTTCTGTGACACAGCATGGTTTAAAATGCAAAATGCAAAAAGACAATGGCTTTTCTCCATCGCTGCAAATCATCACTGCTTCCCCTGACAAAAGTTCAAGTACCTAATATTGATTTTTTTTTTTTTGTAATCAAGTTTAGGATGAGACCACAAAATTGAGTCTTTTCTAGGCTTACAACTTCCCTGATGAATCAGTCTGTATCAGCTCATTATACTGACCACGGACTTTATATCATGAGACAACCATAATTCATTCGTTTCATTTACTCTCAACACACGTTATTACTGAGCATATACTCTTATGCTAGGTCTTGTGCTGTTGCTTTATAACTTGCAAATTTTTATAGCTTTCATTCTCATCTTGTTAAGAAGAAACACTAGCTGCTAACATAGATATCTCCATTGACATCACACAACTTCACACACTATCATCTCCTTCCTAGGACCAGGCTACATATTTCCTCCTGTTATCCTCTACACTCCGTTCTCTACAAATTGATCAATACTATATTTCTCAAATGCAAATCAGATCATATTTTTCCTGTTGAAGGTACTCTAAATCAGTAGGTCTCAACCATGGACAGTTTTGTTCCAGGGACATTTGATAACATGTGTAGACATTTTTGATTTTCACAACTGAGAGTAAATGCTACTGGCATTTGTGAATGAATGCCTAATGCTCCTTAACATCGGAAAAATCACAACACAGTCCGCATGGCAAAAAAAAAAAAAAAAAATCTGGCCCAAATGTTAATAGCACTGCAGTTGAGAAACCCTGCTCTAAATCCAAAATTCTTCCCCCTGATTTGCAAAATCACGAAGTCTTGCTTCTCTCTCTCTCTCTCCTGCCTTCCCTCTGGTCACAGTCTTCATTGCTCATTATGCTCCAGCCCTGCAGGCTGATTTTGTTTTTCTCAGGCAGACCAAGCCAGCCCGTACCTCAGAACTCCCTAACTTGCTAATCCCTGGATCCTCTCTCTGTAATGTTCTTCTACAAAATTTGGCCTGCCTGCCTTCTTCTCAACATTTAGATCTCTATTCACATGTCATCTAAAGTGACCACAAGCATTTCACCCTCACGAATCTCAGTGCCATCCTGGGGTTTTGCCATCTACTCTGAATTGACCTTGTTCATTTACGTGATGTGCTCCCCTTAGAATGTAGGCTCCAAAGCAGCCAATCTTATTCACTGTTCTCTTCCCTAGAATTAGAACTGTCACATCTGTCACTTCCACTTATAACCTGAAAGGCCCAGTTATAAAATCAAAACACAAGAAAAGCGATAGGGGGAAAAAGGGGAATCACAAAACTGTCAAAAAGTGAAAAAAAGAACATGGGTGCAAATAGACAATTCTAAACTCAGTGGAAGTGGTAGCAGGTAACTTTAGCGCTTGCTTCATTTTCATTTAGGGTACTGTTTTAAGAATTTTCAGTGGACTAGCTTATTTAATCCTCATGTGCCTCCAGCCCTAAAAAACTATGTTAGCACTATTATTATCCTGATTTACACATCAAGAACGGTAGCACGAGAGGTTTAGTAACTTGCTCAGGCTCACATAGCTATTCAGTGGCAGTGCTGGAATTTCAGCACAGACACTGTGCCCCTTAACCACCATGCCCTGGGTCAGGCAGAAAAACTACCAACTCAGAAAAATAAACACATGGGACCTAATTAAATTTAAAAGTTTTACACAGCAAAGGAAACTAAACAAAATGAAAACCTACCAAATGAGAGAAAACACTTGCAAATGAGATGACTGACACAGTGTTCATATCCCAACTCTACAAACCCAGCTCATACACCTCAGTATCAGAAAACAAACTTCTCAAAGAAAAAATGAGAAGACTTGTATAAATATTTTTCCAAAGAAGACACATAGATGTCTAACAGGCACATCCAAAGACATTCAATATCGTTAATTTTTAGAGAAATGTAAATCAAAACCACAATGATGTATAACATCAAACCTGTCAGGTTTACTACCATCAAAAAGCCTACAAATAATAAATGCTCATAGCATTTATGAACATATAAATGTTCATAGCAGCACCATCGACAATATTCAATATATGGAAGCAACGCAAGTGTCTGTCAAAGGAAGAGCGGATTTGAAGACTTAGTGTAGGGAAAGTTACACTTGTTCAATTGTAAACTAGTACCAACGCAAGTTTAAAATGTATGTGAAAGAAAACTTCTAGAAAACATGAGAAATACTGTGTCGTGGTGATGCAGTGGTAAAGAATCTGCCTGCCAGTGCAGGAGACACAAGAGATGGGGGTTCCACCCCTGAGTTGGGAAGATCCCCTGCAGTAGGAAATGGCAACCCACTCCAATATTCCTGCCTGGGAAATCCCACGGACAGAGGAGTCTGGCAGGCTACAGTCCCCGGGGCCACAAAGAGTCGGACAGGGCAGAGCAACTGAGCACTCACACAGGGAATGCCGACCTCGATGCCCATGCTTTGGTACCAGTTTCTATGGAACGTGCTTTAAGATGAGATTCTAATGGGCTTCATTACATAATTCTTTTTTAAAAGATCCTGGTTTTCTTTGAAGCAAAGAGTCTAATAAAGAGTCTCCACCATGTTTTGAAATGAAAACACACATTACACATCTCCCACCAGCACAGAGCACAGTGGCAAATGAATAAATGTAAGTATTCTCCTTTTTCAGATTCTTTCTTTTCATTCTTAAAACAATGAAATATAGTATTTATTAGGATGTCCCTATTCCAAGGCTCCAACATATTTAAAACACGTGCATTTATTTGTCAGGGCTCATCATATCCTCCCTTCATATTAACAGGAAGCAGGGCTCAAAATCTCTGATCCCTGTAATATTATTATGGCTGGAGGAAAAACCTGGGGAAATAGTTCTTCCCCCTGTGGTTGCAGGGCCACATATTTTATTGTGCAAATATTGGCAGTGAGTTCAGCTTACCATTCACAGATAACGTGTACTGAAGCCACCGCATTAATGATGAGGAGACATTGCTTCCTCCTTACACACAGTCCAGTTACTGAGGGATTTGTTCCTGAAAGGTCTACTACTTGAACTTTACTGTTTCAGCAGAGCAGCTCCCTCAGCACCTTTCTGTCTCCATCTCTAAAATTTAAATCAATGTTTCATCCCTTTGATAAGCTACTAGCTACCAACATTGCCAAAAAGTGGCCAAGAGGGACATTTTCAGTCTACTGATGTGTGTGTGTGATGACCAGTACTGATTTTTGAAATACTGAATGAGCATAAGGTACCTCAACTAACACCTCCACTTCAAAAATACCTTAACTCTAGAATGCAGTAAATAAAGAAGATTCCAGGCTGAGGAGATAGACAACATTATCTCACTACTAAATAAAATCATTGCAGTTTACCACACTTGCAGCTAGAGTCCTCCTAAAACTGGGATGCCAATAGAAGTTTTTAAATGATTAATAGGTAAAATGGCTCTTATGCTAAAAGTTGGTATTAATAACATAAAGCTCTGCTCTGGGTCTTCGTTGCTGCCTGGGCTTTTCTCTAGTCGCGAGGCACAGACTTCTCACTGCTGGGCCTTCTGTTGCAGAGCATGGGCTCTAGGGCATGCGGCCTTCAGCAGTTGCCACAACAACCCTGTGGCTTATGGGATCCTCCCGAATCAGGGATCAAACCCATGTCTCCTGCGTTGGCACACGGATTCTTTACCACTAAGTCACCAGGGAATCCCCTGTTGTGAACTTTTATGTAACCTAGAAACATTCCATGCCAAAATATAAATGTTCATATATGCATATATACATACACAAAACACACATATGTGTATACATGAAACATATACACACAGTCATGATTCACTTTTTAAGAACTATTATTTTGATGAAATGGGCTTAATATTTTTCATGTTAAACTGAAAGATTTTCATTCCTGATAACCTCTAGTTCTTGGGGAAAGTAGAATTCATCCTCAAAGAAAGAAGCTCTTATAGACGGAATGTTTGTCCCTCTGCCCCCATTCATATGGGGAAACCAAGGTGAGGGTATTTGGAGTGTGGGGGTGGCTTTGGGAAGTGATTAGGTTGTGAAATCTGGGCCCTCATGAATGGAATTGGTGCTCTTAAAAGAGGGACCCTACTTATAAGGGCTCCCTAGCCCCTTCCATCATATGAGATTATAGTGAGAAGCAGATCCTCAAAAGCCACCAAGTCTACCAGCACCTTGATCTTGGACATTCAGCCTCCAGAACTCTGAGAAAGAAACACTTGTTTTTTATAACCCATCCAGCTTGTGACTTTTTGCTAAAGCAGCCAAACACACTAAGACAGAAGTCAAATTTTATGTCTTTGTTTTATTCAAACAGCTGTCTCCTATATAGCATATATGAACTCAGATCTTAAGTCATAGGATAGCACACAAAGGCAGCATGACATAGATAAGTCTTCACTGGCCATGGAGGAGAAAGAAGCCAAGAGAAAGGGAGAAAAAAGTTAGATCAGTGTCCTTGTTTCCCCTTACTCAGACTGGCATGCACCTCTGGTGGAAAGGTGTGGTCGAATTCAAATGTACTTGGGGGAAAGCCCAAGGTTAGCAGTTCATCCCCAACTTCCTAGAGGAAGCCTCAGAAACCTGCTACCTCTCTGAGAGCCCAGCCTTCAGGGGACACCATGGACAATGTACTCAGCACTCTCCATTAGGAGAAGGAAGTAACTCCAAGAGGAGTCTGGGCAATCAATTCCAAAAATCTCTGAAAACGAAAGTGCTTTACAGAACTCATTTGAAGGCAAAGTATGACTAAGTTAACAAAAGGTATAAATTGGTATCAAGTATCCTCTTACTTCGATATGTCTGATTACACTATGGTGTCTATACATAATATGGAAATGATATATAGCCTTTCTAAAATTTGAAAATATGTAAAAATTTCAAACTATGTCTGGCCCCAACATCTTCAGATAAGAAAGATGGGACTGTACTGAAAACTGAGTGATTTTACAGGCCCTTCTTCCATAGCACCTGCATACATTCCTGACAAACTTTGCATCCAGGAAAATTGCTCTCTAGCAATAATAGGCGCATGGGGGAAATAAAGCTGCAACCCATCAATCAAATTCTATGCAAGTGTGTGGACAGGAGTAACAGAAGTAATCATTGCTACCTTATGACATAATTGCAAAAATAATAAATTACAATAAACATAAGTAACTTATGATCACAGTAGGGTACAGGCTGCCTCAGTGGATGCTGAAAGTACACAAAAACACCCAGGGAATACAGAACATGGGGAGCTCTGAGAGCAAAGGGCACTGCAATTTGCTGGGAGCTCAGAGTTCTGCAAATCTAACATAGCCCTCTCTGAGGCGGAAGCCTACAATACAAGAGCTTGTTTTGAATTTTCATGAACCAGAGCTGAAAGAGATCCTGTCTACAAAAACTGAGTTGATGGATTTCTTTTCTTGCTTAACGTTCTAATTTCACTTCCATTGTTCTGGCTCCTTTTGCCATAGGAAAACTAACACAACGTTAATAATGTCAACATAATCTCGGACACGACTGAGTTACTGAACTGAATCTGACACTACTCTGTTATTTACCAATCACAGACTCAACTGTGCTTAAGATCACTGCCTTTGGAGTCAGACCAACTGGGACTGAACCCTACCTAGCTGAGCACAGTAAAGGACAAAAGAGGTATAAAAACTGCTCACAACATTGACCTCAAAGGGTTCACAATCCAGCCAGAACAAGAGTTCAGTTAGATGCTACACTAGAACTGATGGTAAGTGACAGCTATGAAAAATGAATGAAAACACCTCTCTAGACTAAGACTATGTGAAGCTTTGACCAGATCAAGAAGCATCAGCAAGCCATAATTTGTTATCTTTTTATAATGGAACAGCCAAGGTCTAAGAGGAAGAACATTGAATTTGTACTTTATCAGTGGCCTCTCCTTGGACAAACCATTTAACCTTTCTAGGCTTTTATTAGCAAAAGCCACTTAACATTTTGTAGTGAAATTAAATCAAATGAGATGCTGTATGCAGAAGCACACTGAGGAAAGGGCTCCACGAAGAGGAATAACAAAGCGGACATTTACTGAGTACTTTCTAAAGCCAAGTTCTTGTCCAAGTACTTTATCTAATTGGTTGCTTTAACCCTCTGTTAGATGTGTTTTACTATAAACCTGAACTTTCACAGATGAAAAACTGAGGGAGAAAAAGTTTAAAAGGTTAAACACATTGGCCTAGCTCAAACCATGAGTGTAACCCCAGACAACACCCCAGGAGGGGTATGGGTTAGGAGCCCAGATTCCTAAACAGCCACTAGAGTAACATCCTGGCTGTAGTGGATACTACATCTACTTGAAAATAACAAAATTGCTTTTAAAATTACATTCTCTTACTCAAATCACTTTTAAGATTCAAAGAACCTTTGTCCTTTCTTTCAAAATACTAAGATTTTCCTATTTCTACGGCATTAATTCCCAGCAGCAATCACTCTCTCCTGAACTGCTCCACTTGCCATCATTAATTCAAAAGCTAAATATTGTATCGGCACCCTCAAAGCCAAATGAGCGATGGCAAGGAGGGGTCATGTTTGATCTATGATTTTTACATACTGTGAACTTTCCTACATAAGGTTTGAAACCCTATCCCACCTTTCACACCTAGAAGGGCATCTTTCCTAAGGACATGATAAAGGTTGGGCCCCAGGTGTTAACATGACTAGGTCCATCCTCATCATGGGGGTAAAGGCGGGGCTTTAGCTGCAGCAGCAGAGGACTGTGCAGGTGGGACCAGCTGAGTCTATGATGAGCAGGCCCCAGGCCTCTGTGTCTTGCTCACATCCCTCTGGGGAGCCGAAGGCATCTTGGGGAAGCTATCTTGGCAAAGCAGCTTGAGTGCAGACATCACCTCTATTGTCACCCTCACCACTGGGATCATTACTCTCTGATTATTATCTGTCACCACTGGAAGAGGAACTTTTTAGGGGTAAGAGCTATGAATGAGTCACCCTTGCGTTCTCAGCACAAGCACAGTGCCTGAGATGAAGTATCTACAAGTGCTGAAAATGTAGACACTTACACTGTCTGCAATAAAAATATTTACTTCAATACTTAGTGTTTTCATATGTTATATGATCATGAATCACAATAACTGTAGTAACCAGATGGTAGCAAGATGAAATGATCATTTCCATAGATTCACAGTGCTTGAGAGGACATTGGGAGATCACTACTTTTTTCCCCACAGATGTAGGCTAGGTTAGGTGATTTACCCAACAGCAAGAAGTCTAGCCAGATCTTGAAATTTCCTATCTAACATTTTATTTTCCTACTACATCTTAAAATAAGAATGTAAGTCATTTGGCTAAAGAAGAATTTTTGCAATAAAGTCAAATTGGAGACACTATCATTGGAAATGTCCAGAACTCAAAAGTGTATGTGTATACATTTTTATGTCTAGACAGATACAAGGGAAATTGTGGGAAACAGTCAATAAAGGAAGGCATAACATATACAGTCCTTGATCTCTCTTTGTTACAGAATATCTAGAAGGTTCAGACACAGGAAAGAGCAGTGTTACCCAAATTTGCACGTGGTGCAGTATGCTTACATGAAAATGGTTGTATGATATCGAGGTAATGGACAAGTCATCTCCAGCCCAAGGTGACTGCCCCTGGGGCTCCAACCATCCTGAACCACCTTGAGGGCTAGGACTGGCAGTAGCTTGTACCCCAATAACTCATTCTTTCCAGTTAGTCTACTATGAAGGAGAGTAAAATAGAGCTTTAAGGAATTAAGGCTTGAATTCAAACTAAAAAAAAAAAAAAAAAAAAAAAAATTTGCATAAGAATAATAAACTGGCTACATAAGCTCTCATGAAAGGAATCCCACCTCCCATCTATCATTCATGTACACTGCTGACCAAAACTCATCCAGACTCGTGAGCCGATTGTCCCATCACTTAAGCACTTAATCTGTCACTTCACCAAAAAAAAAAAAAAAAAAAGGCTGTATTTTCTAAGAGAGTTTTTTGGTCACATGGAAGAGTTTCTGAACAAGGACATTCCTGGATCAGTCTGAACCCACAGGTAACAATGAGTGATGAATATCCTTGGCATGAACACCATATATCCCATTGCAAGCTTTTTATTTTGGAAGCTGTCTGTACTGCAGCGTGAAAACTTCTATTAGAGTCCCCAGAGCCACGAAGCAGGTAGAAGATTTTAGCAGCCCTGACCACGAGGCAGCCCACAGAAATATGGATTCAACTACAGGAAATAATAGACAGTCACCATTGTAAAGTATTTTATGCCTGGAGCCAACCCACAAAACTAATGCAATAATAGAGATTCTAAGTTAAAGCTGGAAATTGCTACCCAGGTCAGGCCACTCCCTGGAGCCCAGATAAGATTACTTTGGGTGCCTGCTGGAACCCCACAGCTGGTCTAGATTTTCATTGTCTCATATAATGAACTTTCACTACTTCCTTTAATAATCCTCAACCCCCTGCCTTGGATTGGATAGTCAGTCTTTCCAATTTATCCAAAGATAAATTGGGAATTTATCTTTTCCCAATTTTAGTTTTTCATTACTCTTTTATTTCAGACAAAGCTTAAAAAAAAAATTCCCATGTCCCCATGGAGTTATACCTAAATTCTCCTACTTGGCTCTTATCCTTTTGCAGCTCTTGTCTTTGCTCCTTTGATAATCTGCTCACTTTTATCTGAAACCTGGCCAACTTGTCAAGTTCCCAAAGGTAATTCTAAAATCTAAAATAGATGTATTATGATAGAAAGAACAGTTGATTGGTCAGGGTGCTGGAGCATACGTGAGTGAGTGAAATTGCTCAGTTGTGTCCGACTCTTTGCGATCCCATGGACTGTAGCCTACCAGGCTCCACTGTCCATGGAATTTTCCAAGCAAGAGTACTAGAAGTGAAGTGAAGTGAAATGAAGTGAGGTCACTCAGTTGTGTCCAATTCTTTGCAACCCCATGGACTGTAGCCTCCCAGGCTTCTCCGTCCAGGGGATTTTCCAGGAAAGAGTATAGGAGTGGGTTGCCATTTCCTTCTCCAGGGGATCTTCCTGACCCAAGGATCGAACCCAGGTCTCCCTCATTGCAGGCAGACGCTTTATCATCTGAATCCCCAAGGAAGCCCATAAACTTGCTCTCTATTAAACTATTCACGTGTTAATTAACAGAAAGGAAATGACTTGGTGCTATATGTCTTGGTTTTCCTAGTCATAATATCTAAAATAGTACTTCTGTGGTTTCTACCTGCCTCCTATAACACTATAGATTTTCTCCCAAACAGAAATGATTTCCTATTAATCTGATACTGTGAGGACTCAGACTAATTTCTTGCTAGCTGTATAACACTGTATTTGTAATCACAAATGAAGTAACAGTATATTTCATCTTTATACTGTCTTTTAACCCTACCAACTCACATTCCTGTGCTCTGATCTTGAAGAATTTGCTATATCAATGGCCGGAATTGCTCTTATGCAACTATTCAAACAATTGAGGTGAAACAAATCATCTTCCTTGCAGAAAGAAAGAAGGACAATGCCTGTAAATCAACTATACTCCAAAACAAATTGTAAAAGTGTTTTTAAAAATCCCAAAGGAAAGAAAATAATGGTCAAGGAAAACAAAAAAACAAAAAAAAAAAAAAAAAGAGAGAAAAAAGAAGGACAATGCTCATAGGCTGATCCAAACCAAGGAAATAGTATTGCTGACTATGGTGGTTTCAGTTTGAGTTCCACTTCATTTGTAGTCAATTATGGAATGAAACCTATCAATTTTTAATGTATATGTAATCCTTCCTTATCAGTGCTAGAAATGAAATGTCCACTAAAAGTTGCAGTTACCAAGGAAGAAACACTATGCAGGTGAATGTAACAGAATGCCATATCTTATACAAAGTAATCTTAAATCCCATTATCCAGACCCACTGAAATAACAATAAAAAATCCATTTTTGATGAGAGATCATCCCCTAGTTAGAATCAAATGTCCTAGTAAGTAAAGCCAATTGTTGAAATTTTGCTTTTAGAGCTGTGTTAGTTTGGGTTCCCAGAGGCGCATGGGCCCTCTGGAAAGCATGTATAGAGATGGCATGAGATGTGTCAAACAGGCAGCCTCTAAGACAGCCCGCAGGATAGCTATCTCCTGGTGTTCATGCTGTGTATCCTTAAGTGTAGGCTGGCCAAGAGACTTGCTTTTAACCAATAGAATTAGAAAGATAATGAGATGTCATTTCTGTGGCTTAACTATAAAATATTTGACTTCCATCTTGCTAGAAGTCTCTTTTTCTCTTCCTGGTTATAAGGAAGAAGTCATCATGGTGGGAATACTCATGCAGCAAAGGACTAACGGAGGCTTCCAGGTACAGGCAGCAAGAAACTGAGGCCCTCAGAAGAAAATCCTACAGACCTTTCTGTAATCAAGCTTCAGACAGGACCCCAGGACTGGCTGGCACCTTGATTGCAGCCATGGGAGAGATCCTAAGGACCTGGCTAAGCCACATTCATATTCTTGACCCACAGTAAGTGTGAGATAATAAGTGTGTGTTTTTGTAAGACAGTAAGTTTGGGGATAATTTGTTATGCAGCAATAGATGACTAATACAATGTACACATAATGTATTGGGGAAGGAAGCAAAAGAAGGCAATGAGAGCCTTCTGTTTATGAAATGCGTCTGACATCTGATAAAGGATAGAGAGAAGGAAGAAGAATTGGACTATAAGAGTCCAGGACTGTGGTACAGTCCTAGGCAAAGCTGCCCACTGAAAGAGTTGCCCAGAATGATACTGCCTTAGTATCCTTAACATGCTTAAGGTATGTTTAGTACCCTTGTACATGTTTAGTAACATGCTTAGTACCCTTAACACCTTTCACTACTAAGAGCAGTCTGAAAGAGTCACTGTCCTGACATATATGTGGTGGTGAGTCCAGAAGGGTACCATCGGGAGCCCCACAGCAGGTGATCTGATTGGTGCATTCCCATGCTACAGAACAGAAGCAAACTAACATCACAATATTGGAAAGAAGAGAGAAGGTATAGCTGCTTTTTAAGTCATATAACTTAAGAGGCTCCTATAGACTGTTCCACCGTCTCAGCCATGTTACCCAGGGAGGTCACAAGTTTGAAAACTTCAGGAAGTAAGAGCATCAGTGCCATAACACCTTCCTTGCATTCAGTTCAGTTCAGTTGCTCAGTCGTGTCTGACTCTTTGCACCTCTATGGACTGCAGCACACCAGGCTCCTTCCCTGTCCATCACCAACTCCCAAAGCTTGCTCGAACGCGTGTCCATTGAGTCGGTGATGCCATCCAACCATCTCATTCTCTGTCATCCCCTTCTCCTCCTGCCCCCAATTTTCCCCAGCATCAGAGTCTTTTCCAAGGAATCAGTTCTTCACATCAGGTAGCCAAAGTATTGGAGTTTCAGCTTCAACATCAGTCCTTCCAATGAATATTCAGGACTGATTTCCCTTAGGATGGACTTGTTGGATCTCCTTGCAGTCCAAGGAACTCTCAAGAGTCTTCTCCAACACCACAGTTCAAAAGCATCAATTCTTCGGCACTCATCTTTCTTTATAGTCCAACTCTCACATCCATACATGACTACTGGAAAAATTCAGAGTAGTCCTGACATATATGTGGTGGTGCTTTCAAAGTAATGTCTCTGCTTTTTAATATGCTCTCTAGGTTGGTCATAACTTTTCTTCCAAGGAGCAAGCTTCTTTTAATTTCATGGCTGCAATGATTTTGGAGCCCCCAAAATTAAGTCTCTCGGTGTTTCCACTGTTTCCCCATCTATTTGCCATGAAGTGATGGGACCAGATGTTATGATCTTAGTTTTCTGAATGTTGAGCTTTAAGCCAACTTTTTCACTCTCCTCTTTCACTTTGATCAAGAGGCTCTTTAGTTCTTCTTCACTTTCTGCCATAAGGGTGGTGTCATCTGCATATCTGAGGTTATTGATATTTCTCCTGGCAATCGTTCATTACCCGCACTGATATCTCATCAGTTGAGTCAACAGCCTCTAATATTTTCATTTAGAAATCTCTTGCTTTATGGAGTAGGGAATAAAGGCTGGATGCAACCTCATTTAAATGTGTCTTTAAAGAAAAATGTTTCTTTAAGGGCAAAAATGAGTGGAGATGAAGGGATAGAAAGAAAAACTTGACTTTGTTAAGGAATGATGAGGCAAAAGTGCAGACAGGGAGAAACAGCAACTTGTCTTTTATGCCTTTGAATTCAGCACATTTCAGTGAGCATGTGACTGTCTTTTACTTCAAAATAAGATAGAAATTTATCATGTATATGAGAAAGCTAAACATGAGTGTCAACAACATTTAATTAATTTTGAAGCACATATATTAACTGGCAAGTTTTAAACTGAACTAGTTCATAACCAAAGTTTTAGACCCACTGTGCCAGACTACCATAAAAGAGTATTACAGAAAGGAACTTCTACAACTGAAGACAAAGAACTTCAAAGAAATAAAAAGATTACAGTTGATGAATTACATGAAATCAAAGAATCTACTGGTTGACTGTGTTTCCAGGAGGGACTAAAGGACCTTCCCTTCACTGAGGCTACACTGAGAAACTCAGAAATACTGTTTTCTGTGGGCCAAGAGTGACTGCAGGGTATGTTTCCATGGGACTCTCTAATGTCCATATGTATGACATGACTTCAGAATAGCAAAGGCCAGATTTCAGCACTCAGTAATTAGAGGCAACATGGATATAGCTACTGTAGTAGGTAGGAAGACCAGAGCAACAAGCAGGATCCCTTGACCACTGGAACCTATATTAATGACTAAAAGACCACACTGTTTCAAGAGATAAGATAGATGGGCATCCAAAGAGAGTGTTTCTCAACATATGTAAACATAAGAGATCAAGAGTTGGTGAGCAAAGGCCAGTGTCAATCAATTTTTGGTTCCTTGGTTCCTCGCTCATCTCTGAATCTAAACCAATTCAAAACCAATCAACTGAAAGGACATCAAATTCCCCTAAGAAAAAACTCCACTTAAAGTTCACTCAGCTACAAGCCAAGAGAAATTTTATTATATATAATGTGTATTATATTATGCATAAAGGGACCTACAATCAAGTTTCGGATTGAAACATGCTAGCATAATGGGTTTGTAAAAAGAGTGCTCATAGGGAAATAGGGGAAGGAGTACATCAAGGCTGTATATTGTCACCCTGCTTATTTACCATGAGCACATCATGAGAAACCCTGCTTATTTACCAGAGAACATCATGAGAAACCCTGGGCTGGATGAAGCACATACTGGAATCAAGATTACAGGGAGAAATATCAATAACCTCAGATATGCAGATGACACCACCTTTATGACTGAAAGCAAAGAAGAACTAAAGAGCCTCTTGATCAAAGTGAAAGAGGAGAGTGAAAAAGTTGGCTTAAAACTCAACATTCAGAAAACTAAGATCATGGCATCTGGTCCCATCACTTCATGGCAAATAGATGGGGAAACAGTGGAAATAGTCACAGACTTATTTTTTGGGCTCCAAAATCACTGCAGATGGTGATTGCAACCATGAAATGAAAAGATGCTTGCTCCTTAGAAGAAAAGCCATGACCAACCTAGACAACATATTAAAAAGCAGAGACATTACTTTGCTAACACAAGTCCATCTAGTCAAAGCTGTGGTTTTTCCAGTAGTCATGTATGAATGTGAGAGTTGGACCATAAAGAAAGCTAAGCACTGAAGAATTGATGCTTTTGAACTGTGGTTTTGGATAAGACTCCTGAGAGCCCCTTGGACTGCAAGCAGATCCAACCTGTCCATCCTAAAGGAAATCAGTCCTGAATATTCATTGGAAGGACTGATGTTGAAGCTGAAACTCCAGTACTTTGGCCACCTGATGTGAAGAACTGACTCATTTGAAAAGACTGTGATGCTGGGAAAGATTGAAGGCGGGAGGAGAAGGGGATGACAGAGGATGAGATGGTTGGATGGCATCACCAACTCGATGGACATGAATTTGAGTAAACTCCGGGAGCTAGTGATGGACAAGGGGCAGGCATGCTGCAGTCCATGAGGTCGCAAAGAGTCAGACATGACTGAGCAACTGAACTGAACTAAAAAAGAGTGCCCATGGTGTCAGTGCTATGTTGCTCATGGAAGCAACACAGAAGGAAAGGAAATGCCCAGATCTTTCAAAACAATTGTATATAGACTCATAGCTGACACTGATACTAGTAGACACAAAATGCCCTAAGAACTCCTCTATTAAACTGAGGGTAATCAGTTGAGAGAGTCTATGAGTCGACTCCTGGCAATTTCCCCTGTCCCTGAGTGCAATATCAGAATAGCTATGTTTAGCAACTTTCAGAACTCTCATATTATTTTCTGACCTGTGGAGTAACAGCCAGAGTGGAAAGGGTCAAGTGAAGCCCCTAATACCCTCCCCAACATCCAATATAGCAAATCAAAAGCAATACCACATCTTTCTTTGGAATTTCAGATACTGTTGTTAGCCTCAGAGTCAAAAGATTCAAAGTTGCTTCCTGTTTGTGCCCCTATTCAAATAACCAGTGTATCCTTTCCAAATGAGAGCGGAATAAAAGGATACATCACTGTAGACCTACAGAGGATGAGAAAAAAGGGTGTCTGAGGCATACAGACAGACCGACAGAAGTGGGGACAATTATACAGATCTTTGACCCCCATTCATGCCTACCAGAGAATATCTACATCAGAGAGGATGTTGAAGATCCTGAGGTACAAGATAACTCATCCAGTGAAAGTAAACCAGCTTTTGTCCTTAGCCATTCCTATCAGTGAAATGGATTCATAAAGAGAGTGCCCATGGTGTTAGGGACGGAAGCAACACACAGGTTCATCACCTTGGGACCAGCTTCAACAATGAGTACTGTGGCTTATTCTGCTAACATTCTCACCGAAAGCGTTTTGTTGGAGGTGGGGAAGCACTGCTTGGGGTTTTGTTTGCTTTATTTTATCTTTAAGAAATTATGGCCAGCCACCACCCTAAAGTGTCAATAACAGAGTGGAAAATAATAGATGGGGTATGAATGTATCTAGATAACACAACAGATGCTTTGCTGTAGACACTGTTGATTCTCTAAACCATTTCCCCCAGAGCAAATGCAATGGAAGAGAATTTATAACACACTGATAGCTTCCCTTGCCAGGTGCTTATTCTCCTTCCTTCTCTACCTAAATATTTTCTCTAGCACCTAGAAGCTTACTCCACGATAAGCAGGTACAGCCTGCAAGTAAGGAAGCGTCAACACTCTTGGGGCAACTCTCCATCAGTAAAGCTCTAGGGCTGTCTAACCAGCAGCAGCCATTCCCCATCCAACATTCATGGGATGATTCTGACATGTGTTCCACACAGTTCCTTTATTGAATAGTACTGAGCCACAATTGCCTATCATAGTAATCCACTCATTGACACCGGCTTTATTCTCTCCCTTCCTTTTCTTATTTCCTATCATCCTTTCTGAGATCACCTCCCTTATAGACAATCTACTCCCGAATGCTTATCCTAGACAATCTACTCCCAAATTCTCATCCTAGGCCTACTTTTGAAAGAATACCACCTAATACAATATTGATGGTTTAGAATAATAATAACAGTATTGCCTTGTGTAGGTTTAAGATATATAGAAATAAAGTACACAGCAATAATAGCAAACTTCAGTGGATTGACAAATGAAATGTTCTATGATTTTTACTAAGAAAAGCATAAAATTACAAACCAACTTTAGACTTTGATAAGGATGTATGTTATAATCTTGAAAATGATCACTAAAAGTTAATAAAAGAATGTAGCATAGAGGAAAGAAATCAAGATGATGAAATAGAAGGACATGGAACTCACCTGCCTCTAAAAATATATCAAAAATATGTCTACATGTGGAATAATTCTCACGGAATGCTGGCAGAAGATCTCAGGTGACCAAAATTGCAAGAAAGATCACCACATTGCAAGAAAGATCACCTGGGAAAGATAAAGGAAAAGAAAAAAGGAATTGAGATGGAACTTGCTCTCCTGGGAGAAAGCTGTGAAAGAGAAAGAGTTCCCTCACCCTGGGAACTCCCTTCAACAGATGAGCCTGGACAGATGCGGAGCTTCAGAGGCTCAGAGGAGACTGCAGTAGCCAGCTGTGGCAGACGGAACAGAGAGACACCAGTAAAGATGGCCCAGGTCACATCTCGCTGTATTCACCCTGACAAGGGTCTACTGGGACGCACAGGGGCAGCATGCTGAAACTTGGGCTTCAGCGGGAAGACATGGGGAGAAGGCTAAGGTTGGCCACCCAGAGACAGCCCAGAGGAGCTCCGGTGTGGCCTGGGCCACGACTGTGGGGGAAGCAGGACGAAGTCTGGGTCTGCCACAGAAACCCCATTAGTAACGCGCTCCGCCCCCCTTCATCGCCTCATTCTCAGGGTGCTCAAGGCCGTCACAGCTCCATCTCTATGCACCCTGAGGATGCACAAGAGCCACAGGCCGCCACAGGTGGAGGCAGGGCTGAAATCTGAGTCAGTCCCCAGCGGGGCTCCACTGGGGATTGGCTCAGCCGACTGAGCTCACGCAATGACTGTGCAAGCGGGACTAAAGTCTGAGCCGCGGCTCAGCAACTTTGGAGGATTTCTGCAATGGCACCTCGTGAGCTCAGCCCTGCAGGACACCCAAGCAGATTACCTGGCTGGGTGGGTCTGGTGTGGGCAGCTCTGTGGTGTGGACCTGCGCGTGCAGAGGCAGGGCTGGGGGGGTCTGGGTTGACCCCGCAGCTCCCTGGGCAGTTCCAGGTGCCCACCTTCCTGCAGCTCTGCTGGGTCCCACTGCTTGGCTTTAGCAAACCTGTGCCAGTGGATCTGCACCGCTGAATGTGTGATCACAGTGCCTGAGCGACAGCTGAGATGACTGCCAGTGTTCACAAGGCTGAGACAGGGCAATGCCAACAACAGTGAACTTCCTGAGACCACACAGCGGGTGGCAGGTGAATGCAGAGCGCGCTGCCCGGGGGCAGCTCCTGAGGAAGGTACACAGTGACTCCTCTCCTCTGCCAGCAGAAGCTCTCCAGCCCTGACGGCCTCACACCGCAGCTCAGACACTTATCTGCAGACTTCTAGTCCAACAACTGGGGAGCAGATCCTACACCTAAGAGGCTTTTGACAGCCACAGAGCAAAGAGGAGGCTCGGATCAATATCCAACGCAGGCTCTGGTCACAACACAAATCACCCCACAACCAAGGGGATAACAGCCACTGCACCAGAAATATGAGACTCACACAGGCTACACAGAGATGCTCCCACATAAAAACAGCCCTTCGAGACCACAGCAGATAACTGTTTCTCCTAAATTCATAGAGCCAGCGAAACGTAAGCAAAATGAAGAAGCAGGGGAACCACTCCAAATGAAAAGAATGAGAGAAATCCCCTGAAAGAACAAACAGTTCTCTCCAGTCTCCCAGATCCCAGGTTCAAAAGGGAGGTAATAAAAATATTGAATTAGAAAGGCTATCAGTAGAAACACAGATCACTGTAGCAAGGAAACAGAAACTATAGAGAGGAGCCAGCTAATATTAGGAAACTCATTTGTTGGGACAGGAGCCAAGCTAAAAGCAATAAACAGCAGGCTAAATAATGCAGAAGAATGAATACATGACCTGGAAGGTAGAATAAGGGAAATTACCCAATCAGAAGAGCAGATGGAAAGACAAATTTTAAAAAATGAAAGCAATATATAAGACAAAAAGGATAATAAAGAGCAAGCCACAGAAATCCTAGGAAGAGGGAGAAAAAGAAAAGGGGGACTGAAAATGTACTTGAAGAAATTTTAGCTGAAAACTTCCAAGCCTAAAGAAGAAAATAAATATCCAGGCACAGTAAGCATATGTGTATGTGTGTGTGCTAGTCGTTCAGTTGTGTCTGACTCTTTGCAACCCCATGAACTGTAGCCTGCCAAGCTCCTCTGTCCATGGAATTCTCCAGACAAGAATACTGGAATGGGTAACCACTCCCTTCTCCATGGGATCTTCCCGACCCAGGGATCAAACATATGTCTCTTATGTTTCCTGCACTGGCAGGCGGGTTCTTTACACTAGTACAAGAGTGGGTACGCATTCCTTTCTCCAGGGGATTTTCCCAACACAGGGATTGAACCTGGGTCTCCTGAATTGAAGGCAGATTCTTTACCATCTGAGCCACCAAGAAAGCCCATAATAAACCAAGAACCTACAATATGCTGTCCACAAGAGACCCACTTTAGAGCAAAAGACATACATGGATTGAAAATAAGGGAATGAAAAAAGATATTTCATACAAGTGAAAATGACAAGAAATTAGGTGTAGCAATACTCATATCAGACAAAATAGACTTTATTTTTTTATTATTTTTTTTTCAGTGGGTTTTGTCATACATTGATATGAATCAGCCATAGAGTTACACAAAATAGACTTTAAAACAAAGGCCATAAAGTGAAATAAAGAATACTATGTAATGATAACAGGATCAATACAAGAAGAGGATATTACACTGGTTAGCATATATGTATCCAATATAGCAGAAAATTTACAGTCAATACTGAAGAAATAAAAAAGAGAATAATATGAACAATAATATGGACAATCTGGACAATCTAGAAGAACTGGACAAGTTTCTAGAAACATACAGCCCAACATAAGTGAATCAAGAAGAAAGAAGAGACCAATCACTACAAGCAAAATAGAATCAGTAATTAAAAAAAAAAAAAATGCCCTGCAGATAAAAGTCCAGTACTGGATGGCTTTCCCGGGGAATTCTACCAAACATACAAAGAAGAAGTTATACCAATCCTTTCCAAACTCTTCCAACAGACTGAAGAGGAGAGAATTCTCCCCAAGTCATTCTGTGGAACCACCATTACCCTGATACTAAAATCAGACAGTGACACTACCGAAATAGAAAATTACAGATCAATATTGTTGATGAATATAGATGCAAAAATTATCAACAAAATATTAGCAAACTGAACTTAACAATACATTAGAAAGATCATACACCATGACCAAACTGGATACACCCCAGGTTCACCAGGATGATTCAACACATACAAGTGTGGAAGGTGATACACCACACCAACAAAAGAAATGACAAAAACCACATGATCCTCTCAATAGGTGGAGAAAAAGCATTTGAAAAATTCAACATTCACTCATGATTTTTTTTAAAAAGTAAATTACTAGAACTGATAAGCAAATTCAGCAAGGTAGCTGGATACAAGATTAATATACAGAAATACGTTGCAATACTTTACACTAACAATGAAATATCAGAAAGGGAAAGTAAAAAGACAACTCTTTTAAAATCGAATCAAAAGAATGAAATACTTAGGAATAAATCTGACCAAGGAGGTGAAAGAGATGCATGCTGAAAATCATAAAACACTGATAAAAGAAACTGAAGAAGATTTAAAGAAATGCAATAATATCCCATGCTCTTGGACTAGAAGAATTAAGGTTAAAAATAGCCACACTACCCAAAGAAATCTACACATTTAATGCGATCCCTATCAAATCAAACAGTTCAGGATACTAGGAAAAGAAAGACTGGTAATGAAAAAAAGCACTAATTTTAAAAGTTCCAGGGATCTAATGTACAGGATGGTGATTATAGCTAATAACGCTGGATTTCAGAGTTGAATCTGCTTCCCTGGTGGCTCAGATGGTAAAGAATCCTCCTGAAATGCGGAAGGCTTGGGTTCGATCCCTGGGTTGGGAAGATCCCCTGGAGGAGAGCATGACAACCCACTCCAGTATTTTTGCCTGGAGTATCCTCAAGGACAGAGGAGCCTGGCGGGCTGCAGTTCACGGGGTCACAAAGAGTGGACGTGACTGGGCGACTAAGCACATACACAGAGTTAAATGTGACCTGAAACAGATCTTAAATGTTCTCATCACAAAACAAATAATTATGAAATGAGATGGAGGTGTTAGCTAATGTTTTCTGGTAATCATTTCACAAACTATAAATGCATCAAATCAGTACATTGCACACCTTAAAGTTATATGTCAAATAAATCACAATAAAGCTAGAAAAGTAAAATAATACATAAAAAATACAAAATGAAAACAAAAAAGAAAAAAGCATTAATCATAAAGGTAAAGATTCATAAATTGGTTCATATTAACATTAAAACTATGAATATTTATTAAAATACACCACTAAGCCATGAAAAGGCTAACTACAGAGTGAAAAAATATATTTAACATATACAACACAGAGCTAGTAAGTTAAAATAAAAGAGATTCCTTAAACTAACAAGACAAAGGCAAAGACAGAAAACCCAACAGAAAAATAGGCAAGAAAATTGAATATGTATTTTTGGAAAGAGGACATCTAAATAGTCAATAACCATGTAAACAAATGCATAATTTCATCAGAATCAGGAAAATGAAAACTAAAATGACATAAAGTATCACTGCACAACCTCCACTTGACTAAAATCTAGACAATTCCAGGTTTTGACAAGCATGCAGATCAATAGAGACTATTATGGTGCTCTTGGGAAGATGGTTCAACCATCTTGGAAAACCATTTATTAACTACCACAGTTGAAAATAAGCATTTTCAACAGGCTGGTTTTACTCTTACCTAACCAAAATGCGTGCATATGCAATCCAAGAGATGCCCAAGAATCACAGCAGTGCTGTGTCCATCAACCATACAATGAACAACAAATTTTGCTATGTTCATAAATAGAATACTATGGTAAACAATCTACAACTAAACTCAACAATGTAATCTTAAAAACAGCATTCAGTGAGAGAAGCCAAATAGAAAATAGTATATAATGTATGTGTGCGCTGTACTCACTTGCTCAGTTGTGTCCAACTCTCTGCAATCCCATGGACTATAGCCGACCAGGCTCCTCTGCCCATAGGGATTCTCCAGGCAAGAATTCTGGAGTGGGTTCCCATGCCCTCCTTCAGGGGATCTTCCCAACCCAGGGACTGGACACATATTTACATTGAAATAAAGTTCAAAGGAAAAATTAGCTATGTTGTTTAGAAGTGCATTATCAGACATATCACAACTAAAATCAAACAGATGATTCCCATTAAAGGAACGATAGTGGTCCCATTTGGGGCAGAGACAGGATAGTTAATTGGTGGAGGGAGAACTTCTAAGGTGGGGACAACCTTCTATTGTTCAATTGCTCAAAATGATGGTTACAAAAGTTTACAGCATGTGGTGATTGAGATATGCACTTGTGCTTTGTATACTTCATCTGTGTTATATTTTATGAAAAAAGGCTTTCATGCAACTGTGCAGGACAGTCAGTCAACCAAATCATTTCGAGGGAACTTAAGCAGGATTTCTTTTCCCCTTTGCATTTTGAAATTTTTTAAAATTGAAGTATAGTTGATTTACAATGCTGTCTTAGTTTCGGTGTACAGCAATCAGTTCAGTTATACATAAACATATTTTTTCAAATTCTTTTTCTTTATAGGTTATTACCAACTATTGAGTATAGTCCCCCCGGTACTATACAGTGGATCCATGGGCAGTATGTCTCTCTAATTGATGAGCTTGGGCTTATATTCTTGGCCTCACTCTAGTGATAAGTCACTAGTGCATCAATCATTCATAAACAGTGAAAAAAAATCTACTTGCTATGTGATAACATTTGAGGGACAAATTATACTTCTAATCTTTCCCGACATTTTGCTGCACATCATCACTGTATCAGTAAGTACAATCTCACCCAATAAGCACCTCCATTCTCTTTATGGCTAATTTTTATCCATGTCTGCCTAGAAACACTTCTTGAACAGCGTGGCTATTGTTTTTACAACACTATGGGACATTCTATGAAGTTTCCTTTCAAAATTTCCTAATGACCTAATAGCTGTCTTATTCATTTTCACGCTAATGACTGTCTTCTTATGCTGTTCTCTAAAAGGTCATGATATCCAGTGGCTCTAAATCCAATTGTTATTTTTTGTATTTTTCATATTCAATCTCCCTGCTTGAGGCAACACTTTTCTCATCTCCAGTTTTCAAAGCACAAATCAAATTATGCCTCTATTATACATAAACCCGAATAACTTCCTCACAGAACAAAGAAAAAATTTCTTTAAAATCTATTCAAAGCCCTCCAGAATCCAAGTTCCAACCTTTTTCCCCAACCTCTTTAAATTCACTCCCCCTAAAGAAAGATGTATACACACACAATTTCCCAGGACACAATTAACTTCTCTTCCCAGACTTCTTTTCAAACTTATTTTGCCTGTTCAGTTCAGTCGCTCAGTCGTATCCAACTCTTTGCGACCCCATGAATCGCCGCACGCCAGGCCTCCCTGTCCATCACCAACTCCCGGAGTTTACTCAAACTCATGTCCATCGAGTCAGTGATGCCATCCAGCCATCTCATTCTCTGTTATCCCCCTCTCCTCCTCCCCCCAATCCCTCCCAGCATCAGGATCTTTTCCAATGAGTCAACTCTTCGCATAAGGTGGCCAAAGTATTGGAGTTTCAGCTTCAGCGTCAGTCCTTCCAATGAACACCAAGGACTGATCTCCTTCAGGATGGACTGGTTGGATCTCCTTGCAGTCCAAGGGACTCTCAAGAGTCTTCTCCAACACCACAGTTCAAAAGCATCAATTTTTCGGTGCTCAGCTTTCTTCACAGTCCAACTCTCACATCCACACATGACCACTGGAAAAACCATAGCCCTGACTAGACAGACCTTTGTTGGCAAAGTGATGTCTCTGCTTTTTAATATGCTATCTAGGTTGGTCATAACTTTCCTTCTGTAATACATGACAAAACCAGCACCAAACAGGAAAATTTAGTACAATTTCATTTACAAACCTACACACAAAATTAGTATTGACCAGTTTAAAAACAGTAATACAGTATGAAAAAACTAGTTTTAATTGAAGAAGGCATGGAAAATGGAATGTTAATGGAATGTTAATGTCATGGAAAATTAATGTAATCCAGTTACAACAAAAGGAAACAACAAAAGTTTTAATCTAATCTAAAAAGGCACGGAAAATGGAATGTTAATGGAATGTCAGTGTCATGGAAAATTAATGGAATCCACAGTTACAACAAAAGGAAACAAAAGGTTATTTACAAACATCCTATAAAAAACATCTCAATAAAGACAAAAATAAGGCAAGATGCCATGATTCCACTAATATTTAAGCCCATAGTGATTTATTATCAATGGAATAAACCAAAAAAAAAAAAAAGTAAAGCTATAAATACTTGTCAAGACAAAACCATAATTATTTCTAAGAATGAAACAAGCTTATTTGAAAGTCTACAGAGCTTCCTACAGCATGCAAAGAAACTGTGCATTTGTCCTTGTAGTCAGTTTCCTGAATAAGTCCTTTGAAGGCTCTCATCTGCTCTGTTCTAGTACCTTCAGATAGCCCAAGCAGTCTCCACAATGCCATGAAACCAGTGGAAGTATAACAAATGTTTGTTGAATTGAATGAAACAGAAATCAGTTGACGATAAGACCCAAGTCTGAGTTACTCACAGCAGCATGAAAATGGCAATGACAGGCTAAAGAGAAGAGATGGGAGCAGGCTTGTTTGCTGACGGAAGTGACCCACTAAAAAGAAAATGGTGGATGATATGTGCAAAATGGAGGATAACCAAAGGAGTAAACAAATGATGCCAAGAAATACATAATTTTCCAGTATCTCAATTACCCAACTACATCTAGTTTAACCTTATCCACGGTCCCAAAATGTACTCTCCCTATCCAGGTGATCATGTATCCCGAGAGACACAGAAAAATTTGAACAAAACCGAGTCAGTCCATTTCCCTGCAGTTTTGGAACTGAGATGCTGGTGAGTCCAAACGAGCCAGCTGTCAGATGAACTAAAAGATCATGGAGAGTCAGAGCCAAAGTTTGCACCATCATAGGCAAAATCTCCATCCAAACTGCAACAATGGAGAAACAGAATCAGCAAACAAGCTTATTCATACAGCAGAGGATACAGCAGATATGCAGAAAGAAGCAGAGATCAAAAGGATAAAAGGAAGGGACAGAGGGAGGGAGGGAAGAAAAAGACAGAGGGAGAAAAAGAGGGGATAGGGGAGAAAGGGAGACAGAAGGTCACTGCCTGGATCCTTAACTTCCTCCCACTTTGCTTCTGTTCTCGTAAGGCCTGACTGCGTAAGCCTGTCAGTGGCTTCTGTTTCTTACAACCCCAGGATCCTGACTCCTGACCAAAAAACAATTCAGTGGCAAATGATTTTAGACTCCAAGTGCTCTAGGACGGTACTGTCTAATAGCCCACAATGTAAGCCACATATGTAATTTTAAGTTTTCTAGTAACCACATTTTAAAAGAAATAGATGAAATTAATTTAAGAATATAAGCCAACAGATTCGAAATAGAATTCTTTCAACTTGTAACCAGCAAAAAATTTAGACATTAAACATTCTTCACTTTTTTTGGAGTAAGTCAAAGTCCAGTGTCTATTTACACTTACAGCATATCTTAGCATGTGTTACTCAGTCATGTCCAACTCTTTGAGACCCCACGGACTGTAGCCCGCCAGGCCCCTCTGTCCATGGGATTCTCCAAGCAAGAATACTGGAGTGGGTTGCCATTTCCTTCTCCAATTTCTTAACATTAATGTGCCATATTTTAAATAGTCAATAACCACATGTGGCCAGTGGCTGCTGTAATAGGCAGCACAGTTCCAGAGGCTTAGAGAGGGGAGAGACCAATGTCCGTACAGTAAAAGGGCCTTGGGGAGCTAGTCTAGGGGAGCAGGGCTGGGAGATGCAGAAGAACAACACATTAGGACATCCCAGGTGAGAGCGGCTGGGAAAGCAAAGAGATGGGCGGGGGGGGTTAGGATGAGCTAACAGGACGGGGGAAGTATTCCACCAACACGTGGCAAACCATTACCCATTATCCCAGAAAATGTTGCTCCATCATCGTAAACATGGGTATGCATGTTTTCCTGAAACAGATTTCAGTTCTAAAAGTTAAATGAACATTCCATTTATCACCTCCAGTGAATTTGGAGCCTCTCAAAAATCTGTCATTTTGCTATTCTGGGGGGACTTTTGTAGTCTTTCTAATTCAGAGGCCAGGAATATCTATTTTATAGACAAAGAACTCACAGGACATGGGAATAAAGTTATTCCCAATGTCACCATCTTTCTGGAAAAAAGTGTCTGCATCTAGGCCTCAATATCAGAAGTCTAATTAATGCTCTTTTCCTCACCAGATTGCTGCATGTGAATCCTTAGAAAGTTTCTGAGGATCTGAATTTGTGTTTGGGAAATTGGTGGTTTTACTGAACCAGCCTTATTTTCCCATCTTTCACTTTTCAGAAGGTAAAGAGTCTATGTGAGGAATGAAAACTAGAGAAGAACTGCTACCAGAACCTGGTGGAAAGAATTGTGAGAGCATCTCAACTTGCCGGTGACCAGTTGGCACCAGAGCCGGGACACCGTCTAGAAGGCAGCGACGGGAAGGTGTCTCAACTGTCTTTATCCTCCCAAAACCAGTCTCTGTGCCTTCACTTATCAAGTGATCAATAAAAGGGGAAGGAGTTAATAAATACATCAATGGACGCAGCTCTGTTCCTAAGAGACCACCAGCTGCAATTTGGTTCCAGTTAGTTATGAGCTCTTCCTGTGTGATGCAAAGTTCTTATGGACAGCTGTGGGGTAGAAGCACACATCTGTAACAAGTCACTGTTCCTAAAACACCCATTATCTCCAAGGGCACTTGAGAATTCTCCCAAAACCATATAGCTCCCTGACTTCCTTCCAGATCAAAGCGGGTGGGCAGACAGCTTTGGCACTCATCACCTTTTCCGCCCATCAAATTGACTCCAGGTCCACACATACATGAACATCTGCCCCTCCTGCCCCCTCTTTTCTCCATAACCCCCAAATCACTCTTTTAACTGCTTTTAACATTGTTTCTTTGAGATTGGGCAGCTTAGGACTCTGAATCAGAATAACTGAGTGCAGCTTTGCATTCTGCCCGAATCATACTCTGTTCTGTTTAACCTTGCCACTCCTAGTTCTTTGCCACATCCATTATTATATCATTGTGGTGCTCCTTGGTCATCCTTCACCCCTCAACTGTGTTCTCAGAAATCACACTGAGAGAGACCAAGAAAACCATGGCTTTGTAGAGCCTGTGTCATCACTCCCTAGATTCTTAGGCTTCCTTGGTGGCTCAGACAGTAAAGAATCTGCCTGCAATGCGGGAGACCTGGGTTTGATCCCTGGGCTGGGAAGATCCCCTGGAGAAGGGAATGGCTACCCACCCCAGTATTTTGGCCTGGAGAATTCCATGGACTATTCCATGGTGTCCCTGAGTCAGACCCCACTGAGCAACTTTCACTTTCACCATCCCCTAAAGGCCTGATTATGAGAGTGACAGAGCAAAGAGGAGAAGCTATGCACCTATATACAGGTGGCAGACTTCAGGCAGAAGTTGAGAGTGGGACTCAGAAAATATTGTTTGTCAACAATTTCTGTTCCTGTGGCACTCTACATCTTCCAGCTCCAATGATGTGCCCTATTTGCTTGAGTTCAAAATAAACAATCTGTGAAAGCTCTTTAAACTTCATATAAAACCTAAAAAATAGAGATTGCTAAACACTGATTTCATTTAGGGTGGGTTTTTTTTTTTTTTTTTTTCTTTTTGCTGTTCGTGTTTTGAAACAGACTGTTGCGTGTTTTACAGCCCCTGTTCCCAGCGTCACTTGCAATGTGTGGTAGTGATTTGGGGCTTTTTCTCCCACAGTTGCTGAACTGAAGGCTGCTGCCCTGTTTTGCTTCTTTCTTTGTACTGACTAGAGACATGTTGACCACTACTTATTAGCTCTTTGATCTTTTTCATTTTTGAACATATGGTCAGGACCTCACCAGTGCCCAGAATGGCAGGCTGAAACTCTAGTAGACTCCAGCCTGTGTGATAAACCATTTTGCTCTGGGGAAAAGTGAGTGCTGTGCAAACACACTGATGCCTATTAAAAACCCCATCATCAAAAGAACGAGCTGTTCTGAGGATCTATTAATCTAAGTGCTGCCTCTCCATATATTTAAAGGGTTCTCCATTTAGAGTCACATTCTATAACATAAGAGACTTTTAAGTTCTGAATGTTACCAGGTATAGTCAAATTTTAAAGCTGCAGCCATTTAAGGCAATCTATTTCACAAGGAAAAATGCATGAGCCCACTCTTGTTTCTTTTTTGCATTTTACTTGCCTTTTGCTTTTTTGTAAAATAATACCCACATCAAGCTATGCCCTAAGATACTGTCTACCACAAGGCCCCCTCCAACTTATATTTCAATAAGCCTAGTTTCTCTTAGTGTACTCTTGAAATAAATTCATCATGTACTTTTATGGAGCAAGAATATTGTTTGTTGACTTTTCCATGTGACTTTATTGAAAACTCTGCAGTGATAAATGAACAAACCTCAGTCATTTTGTCATCTAAGCTCAGAATATGCTCAGGGTACCAATGTTCAAGAGGCTCTGAAAACAGTTCCAACATTTGGGCAACAACAGAGGATGACATGATTGTTATTGTTGACAAAAGATAACAGAATAGTTGCCAGGACTCTGGCATACAGCAGGGTGGCCTGAGCGACTCAGTCTGAGTCTGATTCTAAAACTTGCTGACCTTAGGTAATTCATTTCCAATTCTCTGAACTTCATCTCCTCATCCATAAAAGAAAAATAGTGGCAAATCTATATCACAGAATTTTATGTGAATTAAATAAGAATATGTGGAAATGTATGGTTAATTACACAATGAAATTCAAATAACACATTGAATCTAATAGAAAAAAAAGAAGGGGTGGAGTTTGCAAATTCTTATTCTTTACTTGGTACAAAGTAAATGTCAATTGTCCCTCTTGGCTCTGTCAAGAGATGTTCAAGACTTTAAGATTTTTCTCAAAAGCTAGGGACATTTTCTTCCATTTACACAAGCTTGAAAGTAGAGAACTTTAAGTCTGTGACTTGTTTCTACAACATAAACCTCAAGATAATTTTTTTTACCTTCATGATACAAACCATCCATCAAGTTATATGTCCAGCACCGTCTTGGGCATCTAACACACACTGCCTCACTTCTGTGGTCCTCCTCCTCCTTCACAGCCAGCCCTGCCACTATCAGGCATGGCCAGCACCAGCCAATACCACTGCTGCATCTAAAATCCTTCCCAGTTCTAACATCTTCACTGCTCCACCCTGCTATAAGAACCCATTCCCTATTTCCCTGCCCTTCATATCCTCTTGTCTAGGAAGATCTAAGAGAGCAACAAAAAGAATACATCTTCCACCCACGGCTTTCCCCTTTTCAGATTTTGTTTTAAGCCACCACAGTCCAGATCACTGCTCCCTAACCAGACTGATATTTATATACTCTCCAGCAATTTCTGTTTCCTTCTCAAGGATTAAGGGATAACCAGAGTTCTTCTCTTGACCCTTTATTCCACCTCTGATAGAGATGTCCATATTCAAAAGTCTATTTCCCAACCAATATCTGGAATTACAGTTGTAAAGGGATTGATAGGTAGACTGGTTTTTTTTTTTGGGGGGGGGGGGTAGGTGGGATTAAATAGAATGGGGGTAATGTTGAGAATTTAAAGAAAGCTTATTTTAAATTTTTATTGGGGCCCAAATGCCAAACTTAAACTTTTTTTTTTTGCAATACCATGCAAAGCACATAAGCTCTGTATTTTGGCTACTACTCTATTCATGTATGCAAAATTGATATAGAGTCACCATTTAAGGGTGGTGTGAGGATTAATGTGTTGATATTCAGTGTAGACTAGAATCTCTGAACTAAAGTGGGTAAATATGGGCTAGGTGGATCCCCTCCTTCATTCTTTCCAACGCTCAGGTTTCTACAGAAGGGACCTGAGCATGTAAGGAATATTATCCTCACCCTGGTAGGTGAGGTTCTATTTCAACCCTGTTGAAATATCAACTTGGCCCCTAGAAAAATCCCTTGAGACTGATTTCCTGTGAGATTACCAAAACAAAAACCAAAGAAGGGGGAATGGAATTTACCTGAAGGAACTTAGAATGTTTGGAAAAGTACTCATGGAGATTCATGTCACAGCCTCTTCAGCTCACTAAACCACGTGTGTATCATATTGCTGCATTGTATAGCAAAAATGAAAGCTGACTGCCATTGACTGTTTCTCCTGCCAGAGACAGCTTTCCACATGACAAGCTCCCACCAACATTAAGTCCAGTCACCTCTACCTCTCAATGAACAACTCTGAATTAAAAAACAATGAAGAGAGGCAGACTAGGGGCACTGTTAGCCTTCCACAAAAAATCTGGATGAGCATCTCCCCAAGAATCCCCTCCTCTGAGGCTGAAGTGATTTAAGCCTCTAGGACAGAACTGCATTTCAAGTCTCTCTCTCTCACCTGGGTATATGAGTTTTTGTAGTCACATTACACTGGAAGACAGTAAGACACTTTGGTTGCTAAAAGGATTTGAAAGGAAAATATTTCCAAAGCAGATTTTAAAGACATTCTTGTTTTCTTAAATCACCATGATGAAATAGCATATTTAGCAGATGGTTGAGAATGTTTTCACTGATGCTAACCTCTCACTGGCGTTTCCCAGGTGGCTCAGTGAAGTGGTAAAGAGGCTGCCTGCCAATACAGGAGATGCAAGTTCAGTCCCTGGGTTGGGAAGATTCCCTGGGGAAGGAAATGGCAATCCACTCCAGGATTCTTGCCTGGATAATCCCATGGACAGAGGAACCTGAAAAGATACATGGGGTCACAAAGAGTCAGACATGACTGAGCACACACGCAAACCTCTCACTGGTCTTCAGTTTCATTCCTTCAGCGCAGCAGCTTAATCTATGTCCAAACGTTCTCTTTCTTAGGGCAATTCTTCCAGACAAAGAAACCTAGTGTTCTGATTTGAATGTGGATATGTCAAGTAACTACTTTTCACTTTTGTGGTATAGATACAGTGAAGCAAAAGGAAGTGAACCCAACAGCTCTGGGTGGGGTTCATGTTCACATTACTTGGATGATTTCAAGGCAATTCTGAAGAAGATTCTAGGCTACAGTATGGTCTTCATAAGATGAATAAAGTGGTGACTTATTAAGACAAAAGTAACATTAGATAAATCATCAAAATGTGACTAGAAGTTACAAGAAGTTCCTAAAATAAGATGTATATTTAATCACTTAGAGTGGCTTTGTATGCAGGTTGGTATTTAAGTACACAGGTTAGGACACAATGCAAGAAAGAGACTTCAAATGTCTTTGACTCACTGCTAAGATGTTCTCATGACATGAGGCACAGTCAAGTCCGAAAGGAAAAGGGCATCACTTAGAGATCAGCATTTGTTAGTTTCCCAAGTGCTGCTCCCAGTCTCCATTTGCAATCTGATCTCCCAGGAGAAGAGGTCACTGTGTGTAATATAAACAAAGTGAGCCTGATTCATGGGCCTGGTCAACACCTGTGTCTTTGCTTTCATGCACTGTTTTAGATCTCCAATGTGAAGACAGGTCTGTGTAGTATTTGAGAGAGTCAAGCAATCCTTCCATGGACTCTAGCCTCTTCTGAGTCTCCTTCACATGTCCACTCTTGTTCACCTGGATAAATCATGTGCTGTATTATATCAGAAGCCAAATGGTTTTTTTCATGCCTGTACATTTATGTTTTATGATTAGTATTTTTAAAACCATAAGTCCCCGTTAAATACTTTGATGTGATTCATAAATAAAATACAGCTTACAGGTATGAAATGTTAAATCTCTACAACTGAATTATTCTTAAAGTCTGTGTAAGTGGATCCCTTGCATGTGAGCATGCAAATACACGTGCCCATTTGCCTTGGAGAATAGTGCAAAAATTATGACTCTTTTCTGTTTAAGTTTTATAAATAAGTCTTTTGCAAGGTGGGTGGTTGTAAGGTCTTTCCCACATATGTTGCTAAATTTAAAAAACCCAAAAGAAACAAGCTTTGAAACTTTCTTTTTTCTGATCATGTAGTCTCTGACCGCCTTAAAGAGGACTATCAGATGTGAACTGGGGTTGGGCTGGGGTCTCAAACACTGAATATTCAGAGAGCTCAACCACTGAAATCACCATCCAAGAATCAAGAATCACCAATCAAGAATCAAGAATTAGTTAGGCTAAATCTGAAGCCTAGAATTCTAATTTTCAATTGGTCAGGGAGCAGGGCTCACCAAAAGCTGCTGTGATGTGAGGGGACAGCTCCCTGCTCAGTACATGTGGGCCTTCATGCTCCTCATGCCATTACCATCACAGCTCCTCCACCACCACATAGCCACTAAGTCCTTGAGACCTAATCACTTGATATTAAAATATAAGGAAACTGTATCTTGAGGCCACAGTATGGAGCCTTTTTATGGGGATTTCCATGCTTCAACAAATCTGGTGATCTTTCAGCTTTAAATGCTGTCTGAGTCTACTCAGATTGCCATACACTGGGTGGTTTAAACAACAGGAATTTATTTTCTCATTTCTGAAGCTGGAAAGTCCAAGGTCAAATTCTGGCAAGGTTTAGTGATAGCTTTCTTCCCAGCTTTATGGACTTGGGTGGTCCTCAAATGACTTTTCCTCTGAGCACTGACATGGGGATGTTGGGAGTAGGGGAAGCATTCTGGTGTCTATTCTTATAAAGACACTAATCCTATAGGATAAGGGCCCACCATTATGACCCCATTTAACCTTAAGTACTTCCTTATTCCAAATATGGCCACACTGGGGATTAGGGTTTCAACATACAAATTTTGCAGTGATACATTTAGACCATAACAAATGTACTAAAAAAAAAAAAAAAATTTTAGTTGGAAATCTCTTTTCTTGATATATTGGTTAGAATCTTCACTCAAAGGTATGACACCTTCCTACCCTCATACTCTGAAGAAGCTCTCAGGTGTACAAATTGTTGTGTCAAATGGAGAAGCATACAATGAGAGTCACTATCCTAGATATGTAATTTCCAAACTGTAATCCATCAAATATGAATACATGTCCCTCAAAAGGTTGACCACTAGGTAAAATAAGTTAGAAAAACACAACAAACTATTTTTCTCCTTAAGTTATGTGTGTGCATGCATGCTCAGTCATGTCCAAGTCTTTGTGACTCCATGGACTGTAGCCCACCAGTCTCCTCTGTCCATGAGATTTTTATAAGCAAGAATACTGGAATGGGTTGCTATTTCCTCCTCCCGGGGATCTTCCTGACCCAAGGGTTGAAGCTGCGTCTCCTGTGTCTCCTTTGGCAGGTGGATTCCTTACCACTGAGCCGCCTGGGATAGTTATAAGGCACACTAAAACTTGAAAGAGTCTGAGAAGTCCTACAATAAAGAAACATACTTCAAGTCATGTAATACAATGTTTCCCAAAATTTTTGAACAAAGAACTCACAAAACATGATTAAGCAAATAATGTCTTAAATCAATCTAATTAAGTCTCTAAAGTTTTCTTACTGGAAATTTCTTAAAGGATTACTTTCCTAATCTTTGTAACCAAATTCTTACAGCATTCCACTAGTTCTTCAATGGTTGAGAAAAGCAATATGGCCCTGGCAATTAATCACAAATTGAATATGACGTTCTGTGGATTCTACTCCTGGTTCTGCTACCAACTTGTTCCACTTTTCCTGACTCTGTTTTTCAATCTTTTCTGCAGCTATCTATAACCAGGAGGATTGTTTTATACTATGGTAGCTAAACATATTGAAAATATCAAAGTTTCATATGTAGAATAAATCAAAACACAAAACTTCATGATCATGATAACCTTTTTCTGTTTAATTCAGAATTTTCTGTTTAATTCTGATAATTCATCCTTTTTCAGTTACAAGGATATAGGGAAAAAAAACTTTCTAGTAAGATGATCTATGCATTCAGAAAGCAAGTATTCCTATCTCTCAGATGTAATAGAGTATACATCCAAGGATCTGCAGGGATACATTTAGTAACATGCATGCCTGTGTGCACAGAGATACAGCACAGGTGTGCATGTGTGTGGTGAAGTGGGTAAAAATTAAGACATTCTGTTGTAAGAGCTCTCAAGTCATCCAAATTGATTACATAAGCTAACTGATCCACACATAAAGGAAGATTACAGGTAGCTCAGTCCACATCTCAGGAATATCTACAAAATGGTTAGTAGTAGTAGTGTTAGTCACTTAGTTGAGTCCAGCTCTTTGTGATCCCACCAGGCTCCTCTGTCCATGGAATTCTTCAAATGCTGGAGTGGGTAGCATCCCTTCTCCAGGAGATCTTACTGACCCAGGGATCGAACCTAGGTTTCCTATGTGGCAGGTGGGTTCTTTACCATCTGAGCCACCAGGAACTTCACTTTAAACACAAGTGCAAACATTATGTAGTTCCAGATGCTATCAAATTTTAACTGTTTATTGGCTTGCTAAAACACCGGGAAGGTCCCCTGGAGAAGGAAATGGCAACCTACTCCAGTACTCTTGCCTGGAGAACTCCATGGACGGAGGAGTCTGGTTGGCTACAATCCACAGGGTCGCAAAGAGTTGGACACAACTGAGCGACTTCACTTCACTTCAAAACACAAGATGATATCTAGAAGTTCCACATCCAAATCATATTCCATTCATCACTGTACTTGGCTTACAACAATGGGCAAAAGGAAACTAGATCAATGAAACTTCTGAAGTAAGTCTCCACATTCCCATTGAAACAAACCAACTACACCCAAAAATGTTGCTTTAAAATAATCTAAAATGACCCCACTTTTATATCTGGTTATAAATCAGATTAAAAGAACTGCAGGACAGTGAGCAGTGCTTTCATCCTCCTCCTTATCTAGGTCTTGCTTGTAAGAACATGGAAAGTATGAGAACATGGGCTAAAGAAGAACAGAAGAAATGGGACCTAGAGACTTTCGTGGCCTCATTCAATTACAAATCTGATTAAAGAATGCCTTAAAAAAAAATTTGGCCACATCGTGTGGCATGTGGGATCTTAGTTCCCCAGTTCAGTCGTTCAGTCATGTGCAATTGTTTGCAACCCCATGGACGGCAGCACGCCAGGCTTCCCTGTCCATGACCATCTCCTGCAGCTCACTCAAACTCATATCCATTGAGTCTGTAATGCCATCCAACCATCTCATCCTCTGTCGTCCCCTTCTCCTCCTGCCTTCAATCTTTCCCAGCATCAGGGTCTTTTCCAATGAGTCAGTTCTTCACACCAGGTGGCCAAAGTATTGGAGTTTCAGCTTCAACATCACTCCTTCCAATGAATATTCAGGACTGATTCCTTTAGGATGGACTGGTTAGATCTCCTTGCAGTCCAAGAGACTCTCAAGAGTCTTCTCCAACACCACAGTTCAAAAGCATCAGTTCTTTGGTGCTCAGCTTTCTTTATAGTCCAACTCTCACATCCATACATGACCCCTGGAAAAAGCATAGCTTTGACTAGACAGACCTTTGTTGGCAAAGTAATCTCTCTGCTTTGTAATATGCTATCTAGGTTGGTCATAGTCTTTCTTCCAAGGAGCAAGGGTCTTTTAATTTCATGGCTGCAGTCACCATCTGCAGTAATTTTGGAGCCCAAGAAAATAAAGTCTGACACTGTTTCCCAACCAGGGATCAAGCCTGAGCCCCCTGAATTTGATGCATGGAATCTTAACCACTGAGCCTCCCAAGAAGTCCCAAGAATGCCCTTTTTTTAAAGGCATCGTCATAGCACTCTTTTGTTCTTCCTTTGCAACATTTATTACATATTCAATGACTTCTTTATTGTCTGAATTGCTTGAGAGACTATAAATTCCTTGAGAGGTAAAGATTAGGTCTGTTTTAATGACTGTTTCATACTCTATATGCCTTAGCACAATGCCTGGAATATAATATATGCTCAATATTTATTCTTACCTGAAGTGAGGACAAATCGAGGATTCAAATATCTTAGAAAAGGGGACTCCCTTTTCTAAGAAAGGCTAAGAAGAAAGTCATAAAGACAGAAAAGACAGTAAGAAGAAAAATTCTAACACTATGACCACATCACCACACTTACTGATATGTCTTATTTTCAGTGGGATAAAATCTAACATTTATGTTATAAGCAGAGACTAGATGGGGAAACAGTGGAAACAGTGTCAGACTTTATTTTTCTGGGCTCCAAAATTACTGCAGATGGTGATTGCAGCCATGAAATTAAAAGACACTTACTCCTTGGAAGAAAGACTATGACCAACCTAGACAGCAAATTACAAAGCAGAGAGATTACTTTGCCAACAAAGGTCTGTCTAGTCAAAGCTATGCTTTTTCCAGGGGTCATGTATGGATGTGAGAGTTGGACTATAAAGAAAGCTGAGCACCAAAGAACTGATGCTCTTGAACTGTGGTGTTGGAGAAGACTCTTGAGAGTCTCTTGGACTGCAAGGAGATCTAACCAGTCCATCCTAAAGGAATCAGTCCTGAATATTCATTGGAAGGAGTGATGTTGAAGCTGAAACTCCAATACTTTGACCACCTGGTGTGAAGAACTGACTCATTGGAAAAGACCCTGATGCTGGGAGGGATTGGGGGCAGGAGGAGAAGGGGACGACAGAGGATGAGATGGCTGGATGGCATCACCGACTCGATAGACATGAGTTTGAGTAAACTCCGGGAGTTGGTGATGGACAGGGAGGCCTGGTGTGCTGCGATTCATTGGGTTGCAGAGTCGGACACAACTGAGCGACTGAACTGAACAAACTGTTACACAAAGACAAACTCCAGAGCAGAACTACCAGTGTTATTTAGCAGGGAAGAGAATTTACCTCTGTTTTGAAACTAACTTAGTCAGCCACCTTATGTTGCCACCTGCAGCACTGGGAACCCCAGAAAGACTTCACAGCACTGGAACCTCCTGCTAAAACTAAGATTTGTCAAGTTTACTGGATTTGAGCTAGGTTGAACCACAGTGCTCAAAGAGGAAATTTCAAATGATTCTGTGATTTAATGTAGTAATTAGTCAGGGGGAAAAAACATAAAAGGAAGAGAAAGAACAGACCAAATCTTCAAAACAGATTTAAAAGTGACAAACCATCATTGTTGCAGTCTCTTAGGGCCAGCAGGGTTGCTGGGGTCTCTTTATAAGACTCTCAGGCACTCCTGCTCACTGCCCAGGTACTGCAGCAGAAAGAAATTCTGAGAGAATTTTGGAGACCCAGAAGTATGTTTTCTTGTAAATCAGAAAGCAAAGACTTTCCAGAAGAATAATGCATGTAACAGGAACCTGAGTTCAAGTTCTCAGGTATTATTTAGTAAGTCTCTTATTTTTAAATGTTCTTTTGAAGGCTAAAGTTTAATGCTAAAAAATATAAAGAAGAAATGTTTTTAAAATACCAGTGGGATTTTCTGAAATGTATACACATTACATGTATATTTACTGGTAAAGTATATAATGTGCTACCTATCCATAGGCTTCCCTGGCGGCTCAGTGGTAAAGAACCTGCCTGCCAATGCAGAAGACTCAGGTTCGATCCCTGGACCAGTAAGAACCCCTGGAGAAGGAAGTGACAATCCACTCCAGTGTTGTCTGGAAAACCCCAAGGACAGAGGAGCCTGGCAGGCTTCAGTCCATAGGTTAGTACACACTCACACACCTATCTGTACAGATAGAATATTAAACAATTTTTTCTTGATTTTTTAAACATAAAAACACAACTGTCAATTACATTCTCTTGTTTCCATTTCTCAATTGTCATACATTATCCCAAAGCTCCAGGATGAGTTCATAGTCGACCACTGCTCGGAAATTTGAACAATTCAAAAATAAATCTTCAAGATTTATTTACATGTCAGAAAATAAGTGCAGGATATTTAAGAGAGAAAAGAACATTAGACAGATGCGTTGATTTAACTTCCATGGGGACATAATCATCAGCTCATTTGCACACTGTTATTTAAAACTGAAAAAAAAGTCATTGAATTAATGGGATGATTATATTTTTAGCAATCGAGAATGGGTTACTTGAATTATATGCACTGTATATAAAATTTCTTTTTAATATTAAGTTTCAAACAAACTTAGAAAAAATACTTGTTGAGACAATTTAACCTACAATGTGGTTGCTGTCAGAATACAGAAAAGAGTGGATACCCCTGTGTCTACAGAGCCAGAGGTAAGAAAATCGAAGAGGGAATACTGGTTACATAAGACCAAAAGAAAAGGGAATCTGAATGGCATAAGCAGAAACTGAAGCTATAGGAATATCATTATCTCAGTCATTTTGAAAGGACATAAATTAAATGGGAGGAATTCATTTTACTTGCATATAGAAAAGGACATTCACATGACAAGTATATACCTTCCTTTCGCATAAACCCCAAATATTTTCACTAATATCCTTACTATTTGACTTTAGCTGCCTGAGTTTGATAATGAATTCACCAAAAGAAATTTCCAGTGACAGGAAAAGATAGATTTACAATTTTCCCTTGAGATCTCAAACATAAATTCATTATTTCTTAATCCTCAAAGTTGCAGGTACTTTCCATTTTTACAAATATATTTTTTTTCTGACTTGTCTGCCACTGGATATAACAAACAAATTTTAGTTATTTTTCATAAAAGGCCAGGCATTAAAATCTCACTTCAGTGATTAAGCCTTACAACAGAAAGAACACTGTTCCAATTACTACTGGGTTCTTCAAGTGTTTTATTCATCAAACTCCTCCTTTTGTGCTAAAGTTCTAACCTGTTCAGTGTATTCTTTCCCTTTTAGGATATTTTTTACTTCCTGATAGCTCCCTTTTCTCAAGAATTCTTTCACTTAAGCAATCCTGGCTTATTTTAGCAAAAATTTTATCCTCACTAGGCAAAAAAACTTACTGAAGCTGCCACCTCTTGAACATTTTCAATTTCCACTGTTTCCTCTCAATAAAAAGCTTACCAGAAATACAATAATTCTAAGAGTGTTCTCTCTGGCTCTTTGTTTAATGTTTGAAAATTTTTCCACTGATGTATTATTTCTTTTGATATTATACATTCTATTATTGCATTTTACTACTGCCAAATCGAATGCAGATGGTTTCACTATAGAAGCCACATCCACCCCAGGTCTCTTTCCTAATCAGAATTCTTCTTGGGACTTTCATTTTCAAACTGTTGATCCCAAGAGTCTTTGGCCTTGTCTCTATGACTTATCAGTTCTCTATAAAATTACTTTCCCTCTCCAAAGTAAAACACTGAGATTATTACAGGATGGTCTTTATACATCATCACAACCACTATTCTTTTACATTTGTCATCACTCAAATCACTGTTTCAAATACACACCCCTAATACATCATACAGACATCATCAGGTCGGGTGTAACATTACTTTCTGAGTACTTGTTTAACTTCCTGTCTCTACCCATGAGTTATCAACATTCACCATATTTTCCCCATCCACAGTTCAATGTTGATTTGTTTTTACCCATTTTCTATCCTTAATTAGGCCAAAACAAAAACCATGTTCTCAACCTTCTCAGATACAAAAACTTCAAAAATCTGTATACAGTAATGTAGTGAGAAAAATAACAAGGGAAAAACAACCCCACTCTAAATGCTGAAAATACCGATTAACTCATTGTAGTAGGTTGAATGCCGTGCTGTTCTTAGTTGCTCAGTCATATCTGACTCTTTGAGACCCCAAGGACTAGGGCCTGCCAGGCTCCCCTGTCCATGGGGATTCTCCAGGCAAGAATACTGGAGTGCACTGCCATGCCCTCCTCCAGGGGATCTTCCCAACCCAGGGATCAAATCCAGGTATCCCACATTGCAGGCAGATTCTTTACTGTCTGAGCCTCAGGGAAGCCCAGGGAAGGTTGAATGGTGACCCTCTGAAAGATATGCCCATGTCCCAGAATCTGTGAATTTGATTTCATCCAGAAAAAGCAACTTTGCAGATTATTCAAGTTAAGGAGTCTCAGATGAAATCATCGGAGATGATCCAGGCGGCAGATTTCCTTGGAAGATATGGAGGTGAAGACACAAAGGACAAGGACAAGTCAAGAGGGAGGCAGAGACCGCAGCTCTGCAGTCACAGCCAAGCAATGCCTGGAGTCACTAAAAGCTGGAGGAGTGAGAAGAGACTGTCTCCTAGAGACTTCAGAACGGACACAGCCCTGCCAACACCTTGACTTCAGACTTCTGGCCTCCAGACCTGTGAGAGAATAAATTTCTGCTTTTTTAAGCCACCCAGTTTATGACAGTGTGTTATAGCAACCTTAGAAAACTGATAAACCTATTGTGAATTTAGAGTTTATTAGAATGAGAACCCTCAAGTTGAGACCACTGAATGCAAATACATACAGGAATCACCAAATTTGAGTCCCCTGATGGTTCACTCATTCAGTAAATAATTGAACACCTATTACTTGCCAGGCTTTGTGCCAATTAAGGGCTTCCTTGGTGGCTCAAACAATAAAGAATATGCCTGCATACAATCACCAAGTACATAGAAGACATAAAGAATAAGCAAACAAACATGAATAACACAATTACTGAAATTAAAAATACTCTAGAAGGAACAAATATCGGAATAGCTGTGGCAGAAGAATGGATAAGTGAGCTGGAGGATAGAATGGTGGAAATAACTGCTGAAGAGCAGAATAAAGGGCAAGGAGTGAAAAGAATTGAGGATACCAAAGGTCTCTGATAATATTAAACATACCAACATTCCAGTTAAAGGGGTCCCAGAGGAAGAAGAAAGAAAAAAAAGCACTGAGAAAATTTTTGAAGAAATTATAGTTGAAAACTTCCCCCAACATGGGAAAGGAAACAGTCAATCAAGTCCAAGAAGCACAGAGAGTCCCTTACAGATTAAACTCAAGGAAAAACACATCAAGACACATATTAATCAAGCTACAGAGATTAAGCACAAAGAAAGTGTGCTTAAAAAGTAACATACAAGGGAAAACCCATATGATTAACAGTGGATCTTTCAGCAGAAACTCTACAGGCCAGAGGGAATGGCAGGAAATATTTAAAGTACTGAAAGAGAAATATCTACAACCAAGATTACTATACCCTGCAAAGATGTCATTCAAAATTAATGGAGAAATCAAAAGCTTTATGGACAAGCAGAAGTTAAGAGAATTCAGCACCACCAAACCAGCAATGCAACAAATACTAAAGGGACTTACATATCCAGTAAACACAAGAGAAAGAAAAGACCTACAAAAACAAACCCAAATCAATCAAGAAAATGCCAATAGGAATATATGTATCAATAATTACCTTAAATGTAAATGGATTAAATGCACCAACCAAAAGATACAGACTGACTGAATGGATAGAAAAACAAGACCCATATATATGCTGCCTACAGGAGACCTACTTCAGACCTAGAGACATATACAGGTTGAAAGTAAAAGGATGGAAAAAGATATTCTATGCATATGAAAACCAAAAGAAAGCTGGAGTGGCAATCCTTATTTCAGACAAAAAAAGACTTTAAGAATATTATAAAAGACAAAGAAGGACATTACATAATGATCAAGGGTTCAGCCCAAGAAGAAGACATCACAAGTGTCTATGCACCCACCATAGGAGCACCTCAATACATAAGGCAAACACTAACAGGTGTAAGAGGAGAAATCAATAGCAACAAAATATTAGTAGGGGACTTTAACACCCCCACTTTCACCACTGGACAGATCATCAAAACAGAAAGGAATAAGGAAACATAAACCCTAAATGAAACATCAGACCAAATGGACCTAATTGATATCTTCAGCACTTTCCATCCAAATGCAGAAGGCTACACTTTTTTCTCAAGTACACGTGGAACATTCTCCAGGATAGACCACATCTTGGGCCACAAACCAAGCCTCAGTAAATTAAGAAAATAGAGATCATATCAAATATCTTCTCTGACCACAATGCTATGAGACTAGATATCAACTACAGGGGGGTAAAAGCAAAAAACACAAACTCATGGAGATTAAAAAATACATTAATAACAAAGAGGTTACTGAAGAAATAAGAAATCAAAAGATTCCTAGAAACAAATGAAAATGAAAATACGATGACCCAAAACCTATGGGATTGAGCAAAAGCAGTTCTAAGAGGGAGGTTTATAGCAATACAATCATACCTCAACAAACAAGAAAAGCATCGACTAGACAGCCTACCTCTACATCTATAGCAGCTGAAAAAGAACACAACAACAAAAAATCCCCAAAGTCAGCAGAAGGAAGATCACAAAAATCAGAGCAGAAATAAATGAAAAATAAATGAAGGAAACAATAGCAAAGATTAACAAAACTAAAAGTTGGTTTTTTTGAGAAGATAAACAAAATTGACAAACCACTAGTCAGACTCATCAAGGAAAAAAGGGGAAAAAATCAAATCAGCAAAATTAGAAATGAAAAAGAAGAGGTTACAACAGACAACATAGAAATACAAAAGATCGTAAGAGAATATTATGAGCAACTATATGCTAATAAAATGGACAACCTAGAGGAAATGGACAGATACTTAGAAAAGATCAGCCTCCAAAGACAGAACCAGCAAGAAGTAGACATTATAAACAATGCAGCTACAAACACTGAAATTGAAACAATGATCAAAAATCTCCCAAAAAACAAAAGCCCAGGACCAGATGGCTTCAGGGGAATTCTATCAAACATTTAGAGAAGAGCTAATGCCTATTTTTCTGAAACTCTTCCCAAAAATTGCAGAGGAAGGAATACTTGCAAATTCATTCTATGAGGCCACAATCACCCTGATACCAAAACCAGGCAAAGACAATATGTAAAATAAGAAAATTACAGGCCAATATCACTGATGAAATAGATGCAAAAATCCTCAACAAAATTCTAGCAAACAGAATCCAAGAACACATTAAAAAGCTCATACACCATGATCAAGTTGTGTTTATTCCAGGGATGCAAGGATTCTTCAATATACACAAATCAATCAACGAGATACACCAGATCAACAAATTGAAAGATAAAAACCTTATGATCATCTCAATAGATGCAGAAAAAGCCTTCAACAAATTCAGCATCCATTTATGATTTTAAAAAATGCTTCAAAAAATGAGTATAGAAGGAACCTACCTCAGCACAGTAAAGGCCATATATGAAGAGTCCACAGCAAACATTATTCTCAATCGTGAAAAACTAAAAGCTTTTCCCTCTAAGATCAGGAACAAGACAAGGGTGTCCACTCTCACCACTATTATTTGACATAATTTTGGAAGTCCTAGCTATGGCAATTAGAGAAGAAAAAGAAATTAAAGGAACCCAGGTCAGAAAAGAAGAAGTAAAACTCTCACTGTTTTCAGATGACATGACACTATACATAGAAAACCCAGAAAAAACTATCAGAAAATTACTAGAGCTAATCAGCAAATTCAGCAAAGTCACAGGATACAAGGTCAATACACAGAAATCACTTGCAATCCTATATACTAACAATAAAAAATCAGAAATAGATATTAAGGATCAATACCATTCACCACTGCAACAAAAAGAATAAAATATCTAGGAATAAACCTACCTAAGGAGACAAAAGACCTGTATATGGAAAACTATAAGACACTGATGAAAGAAATAAAAAATGACATAAACAGATGGAGAGATAGTCCATGTTCCTGGGTAAAAAGAATCAATATTGTGAAAATGACTATACTACCAAATGCAATCTACAGATTCAATGCAATCCCTATCATATTACCAATGGCATTTTTCACAGAACTAGAACAAAAAATTTCACAATTCATACGAAAAACAAAAGACCCCAAATGGCCAAAGTAGTCTTGAAAAAGAATGGAGCTGGAGGAATCACCCTTCCTGACTTCAGGCGAAACCACAAAGCTACAGTCATCAAGACAGCATGGTCCTGTCACAAAAACAGAAATACAGACCAATGGAGCAAGACAGAGAACCCAGAGATAAACCCATGCACATACGGGTACATTATTTTTGATAATAGATGTTATAGTGAAGTTGCTCAGTCGTGTCCGACTCTTTGTGATCCCATGGACTGTAGCCTACTAGGTTCCTTTGTCCATGGATCCTCCAGGCAAGAATACTGGAGCGGGTTGCCATTTCCTTCTCCAGGGGATGTTCCTGACCCAGGGATCAAACCCAGGCCTCCCGCATTGTAGGCAGACGCTTTACCATCTGAGCCACCAGGGATATATTTTTTATAAAGGAGACTAGAATATACAATGGAGCAAAGACCGCTTCTTCAATAAATGGTGCTGGGAAAACTGGACAGCAAAATGCAAAAGAATAAAATTAGATCACTACCTAACACCATACACAAAGATAAACTCAACATGGATTAAGACCTAAAGGTAAGACCAGAAACTATTAAACTCTTAGAGGAGAACATAGGCAGAACACTTGATGACATATATCAAAGCAAGATCATCTACGACCCACCTCCTAGAGTAATGGAAATAAAAATAAACAAGTGGGACCTGATTAAACTTAAAAGCTTTTGCAGAGCAAAGGAAACTGGTATTTTTTCACTTGTCTTTCAACAGTTGTTTTTTCAACAAGGTGAACAGACAACCCTCAGAATGGAAGAAAATAATAGCAAAGGAAACAACTGATAAAGAATTAATTTCCAGAATATACAAGCAGCTCATACAACTCAATACCAGAAAAGCAAACAACCCAATCAAAAAGTGGGAAAGGGACCTGAAGAGACACTTCTCCAAAGACGACATACAGATGGTTAACAAGCACATGAAAAGATGCTCAACATCACTCATTATTAGAGAAATGCAAATCAAAACTACAGTGAGATACCCCCTTACACTGGTCAGAATGGCCATCATCAAAAAGTCTACAAACAATAAATGCTGGAGAGGTTGTGGAGAAAAGGGAACACTCTTGCATTGCTGGTAGGAGTATAAACTGATACAGCCACTATGGAAGACAGTATGGGGACTCCTTAAAAAGCTAGGAATAAAACCACAATATGACCCAGGAATCCCACTCCCAGACATATACACTAAGGAAACCAAAACTGAAAAATACACATGTATTCCAATGTTCACTGCAGCACTACTTACAATAGCTAGAAAATGGAAGCAACCTATATGTCCATCAACAGATGAATGGATAAAGAAACTGTGGTATGTATACACAACGGAATACTACTCAGCCATAAAAAGGAAAGCATTTGAATCTGTTCTAATGAGGTGGACAAAATTAGACCCTATTGTACAGAGTGAAGTAAGTCAAAAAAACTATAAATATCATATACTGACACATACATATGGAATCTGAAGAGATAGCACTGATAAATTTATTTTCAGGGCAGCAATGGAGAAACAGAGAACAGACCTATGGACACAGTGGTAGGAGAGGAGGGAGAAGGGGAGATGTATGAAGAGAGTAACATAGAAATTTACAATACCATATGTAAAATAGATAGCCAATGGGAATTTGCTATATGACTAAGGGAACTCAAACAGGGGCTCTGTGACAGGCTGAAGGTGGGATGCGGAGGGAGATGGGGGGGAGGGGACATGGGTGTACCGATGGCTGATTCTTGTTGATGTATGACATCTTGTTGTATGACAGAAAACCACAAAATTCTGTAAAGTAATTACTTCTCAATTTAAAAATTGAAAAAAAAAAAAAAATCTGCCGGCAATTCAGAAGACCTAGGCTCAATCCCTGGGTCAGGAAGATCCCCTATTACTGTGAATAGAAGGGTAAGCAAGGAGTTGTTTCTGCCTAAATAGAGCAGACATGGTTAGTGTTTTAGTTCCAAACAAAACCAAAGACAACTTTAATTTCTCAAGGAAAAGAAAATTTGAAAGTGCTTTTAAACTGTTTTCAAGTTCTTAATTATGTGTCAAATAATTAATAGCATGTGAATAAGTTTTCTTCCAAACATGCAGCTTCAAAAATTAAGGAAAAAAAAAAACATTTTGCCAAATATATTTTGGACTTTATTGAGTTTTACGTCTTTAGGAATATGGTTGGAAGTACACAGTAAACTTAAGTATCACAATGGTGATAAGAACAAGTATACCATCATGTAAGTAAGTGCTGTTTGATTGCTTTTGAAAAGTTCAACACACTTCATGTATGTTAAGCACTTTTTCTCACTCTAGGCCAGACAAATTTTGGAATTCATGAGGTAGAATGAAACATGGAGATTTCCTGCTTAACCTTAACACATGTGTTAATAATAATAACTATCGTTTACTGTGATGATTATTTTCCAGGGACTTTATGGACTGCTATGCACACAGGATCTCTCTTAATCCCTAAAACAACCATAAAGAGGTTGGCTTTCTTTGAAGTCAGCCATTTACCAGCATTTGTGAGACCCTCATGCCCTTCCCAGATAAATGACCAAGGGTTTGGAAGATTGTGCAACCTCTCTCTTATTGCCCATCTATGCCTTCTCCTGAGCATTCCAGGTGGCACTAGCAGTAAAGAACTCACTTTCCGGTACAGGAGACATAAGAGATGCACGTTCCATCCCTGGGTTGGGAAGATTCCCTGGAGAAGGAAATGGCAACCCACTCCAATATTCTTGCCTGGAGAACCCCATGGACGGAGGAGCCTGGCAGGCTTCAGTTCATGGGGCTGCACAGAGTCGGACACGACTGAGTGACTAAACCACCAGCACCACCATGCATCTTAGCAGGCACATGCCTTCTCCTATTCCCCATCTCTTGCAGTTACCCTTTGAAATGACCATCTCAATCCTAGAAATACGACCCAAAGTAATGATGGACCTATGAAAAAGTCTCCATTCTTCATTAGGTAGAGCCGAAGATAAAAACAACACCAGGCTTGAGGGGACTTTGCTGTGACCTCCATGCTGCCCTCAGACACACCAACCCACCCGTGCCAACATACTGTTAATTTAGATTTCATCCTTTCCTCCCCTCATCACTCGTGTTCTGTTTTATCCTGCCAATGGATGGCCCAGAGCAGCAGCACCACTAAGTGGATTCTGTGTTAGAATTAGAGCAGAATTTGCTGATTGTCCGTAGTCTGATTGACCCATGGTAAAAACCTAAAAGAAGGGCCTTTAATAGAGCCTGAAGGAATCTGCCGTCACAAAGGCATACCATGAAAGAAGGTCACACAACCGCTAGCTCTCAAAGCTCCTAAGTGTTGTTAAAATTAAAAATGCTGCTTCTCAGGCTCCACCTCAAGTCTACTGAATCAAGAGCACAGGCTTGAGGCCTGGAAATCTGCACTATTCAGATGCCCAGCTGTTTCTCATGTGCCTGAACATTGGAAGCCCCTCACCAAGGGAACTACCCTAAGAAGTGATTATTAAGTGCATTTATGCCTGTTTAAAATATTTATATGGAGAGCAAGGAAGAAGAACAGAATAATCTCAATAGAGGAGGGCTAGTTTCTGGCCTTACATTTACTTCTTTACCTACAGTCTGTTATACAGAGTGAAGTAAGTCAGAAAAAAACAAATATCATGTTAAAGTGCATATATATACACATATATATACATATATATATATATATATGTATGTGATGCAAGAGACCTGGGTTGGGAAGATCCCCTAGAGAGGGGAAAGGCTACCCACTCTGGTATTCTGGCCTGGAGAACTGCAGGGATTGTACAGTCCATGGAGTCTCAAAGAGTCAGACACGACTGAGCAACTTTCATTTTCTTTCACTTTATGTAAGCTAGAAAAATGGTAATGATGAACCTATTTGCAGGGCAGGAATAGAGACACAGGTGTACAGAACAGACTTGTGGACCCAAGTGGACATAGCGGGGCAGCGGGGGGGAGAGGGTGGGATGAATTGGGAGAGTAACGCTGAAACATACAAACTATCATGTGTAAAACAGATAGCTAGTGGGAAGTTGCTGTATAATGCAGAGAGCTCTGCCTGCTGCTCGGTGACAACCTAGAGGAGTGAGATGTGGGGAGGGGAGGAAGGAAGGCTCAAGAAGAAGGGGATATATGTACGGTTATGGCAGATTCATGCTACTGTATGGCAGAAACCAACATAACACTGTAAAGCAATTATCTGTTAATTAAATTTTCTTTTTAAAAAAAGCTCTAAACCAATGGAAAGAAAACTGTATTAGAGTTCCAAAGACCTCGTTCTGTGCTCAACTCCACTATTCATTCATTGATTTGTTCAAAATATATTAACTACCTGCATGCTGCATGCTCAGCCGCTTCAGTAGTGTCTGAATCTTTTGCCATCCCATGAACTGTAGCCCGCTAGGCTCCTCTATCCAAGCGATTCTCCAGGCAAGAACATTGCAGTGGGTTGCCATTTCCTCTCCAGGGTATCTGCCTGATCCAGGGATCAAACTGGTGTTTCCCATGTCTCTTGCATGGCAGGCAGATTCTTTACTCACTGAGGCACCTAGGAAGCATATTACCTACCTCAGTTCAGTTCTGTCGCTCAAACATGTCTGACTCTTTGCAACCCCATGGATTGAAGCACAAGCTTTCCTGTTCATCACCAACTCTCGGAGCTTGCTCAAACTCATGTCCGTCCATCAAGTCGGTGATGCCATCCAACCATCTCATTCTCTGCCAGCCCCTTCTCCTCCTACCTTCAATCTTTCCCAGTGTCAGGGTCTTTTCCAAGGAGTCAGTTCTTCGCATCAGGTGGCCAAAGTATTGGAGCTTCAGCATCAGTCCTTCCAATGAACATTCAGGACTGATTTCCTTTAGGATGGACTGGCTGGCTCTCCTTGCAGTCCAAGAGACTGTCAAGAGTCTTCTCCAACACCACAGTTCAAAAGCATCAATTCTTTGGTGCTCAGCTTTCTTTATAGCCCAACTCTCACATTCATACATGACTACTCGAAAAGCTGTAGCTTTGATTAAACAGACCTTGTCAGCAAAATAATCACTCTATATTTTAATATGCTGTCTAGGTTGGTCATAGGTTTTCTTCCAAGGAGCAAGCATCTTTTATATTCATGGATGCATTACCATCTACAGTGATTTTGGAGCCCCAAAAAATAAAGTCTGACACTGTTTCCATTGTTTCTCCATCTATTTGACATGAAGTGATGGGACCAGATGCCAGATCTTAGTTTTTTGAGTGTTGACTTTTAAACCAGCTTTTTCACTCTCCTCTTTCACTTTCGTCAAGAGGCACTTTAGTTGTTCTTCACTTTCTGCCATAAGGGTGGTGTCATCTGCGTAACTGAGATTATTGATATTTCTCCCGGCAATCTTGATTCCAGCTTGTGCTTCATCCAGCCCGGCATTTCATATGATGTACTCTGCATACAAGTTAAATAAGCAGGGTGACAATATACAGCCTTGATGTATTCCTGTCCCAATTTGGAACCAGTCTGTTGTTCCATGTCCAGTTCTAACTGTTGCTTCTTGACCTGCATACAGATTTCTCAGGAGGCAGGTCAGGTGGTCTGGTAGTCTCATCTCTTGAATTTTCCAGTTTGTTGTGATTGACACAGTCAAAGGCTTTCATCATGTAATCAGTAAAGCAGAAGTAGATATTTTGCTGGAACTCTCTTGCTTTTTCAGTGATCCAACAGGTGTTGGCAATTTGATCTCTGGTTCCTCTGCCTTTTCTAAATCTAGCTTGAATATCTGAAAGTTCATGGTTCATGTTTTGTTGAAGCTTGGCTTAGAGAATTTTGAGCATTACTTTACTAGCGTGTGAGATGAGTGCAATTGTGCAGTAGTTTGAGAACTCTTTGGCATTGCCTTTCTTTGGGACTGGAATGAAAACTGACCTTTTCCAGTCCTGAGGCCACTGCTAAGTTTTCCAAATTTGCTGGTATATTGAGCATAGCACTTTCACACCATCATCTTTTAGGATTTGAAATAGCTCAAGGGAATTCCATCAGTTCCATTAGCTTTGTTGGTCGTGATGCTTCCTAAGGCCCACTTGACTTCCCATTTCAGGATGTCTGGCTCTAGGTGAGTGATCACACCATCCTGACTATCTGCATCGTGAAGATCTTTTTTGTATAGTTCTTCCATGTATTGCTCTTCTGTGTATTCGCTTCTTAATATCTTCTGCTTCTGTTAGGTCCATACCACTTCTGTCCTTTATTGTGCCCATCTTTGCATGAAAATGTTCCCTTGGTATCTCTAATTTTCTTGAAGAGATCTCTAGTCTTTCCCATTCTATTGTTTTCCTCTATCTCTTTGCATTGATCACTAACGAAGGCTTTCTTATCTCCCCTTGCTATTCTTTGGAACTCTGCATTCAAATGGGTATATCTTTCCTCTTCTCCTTTGCCTTTAGCTTCTATTCTTTTCTCAGCTATTTGTAAGGCCTCCTCAGACAACCATTTTGCCTTTTTGCATTTCTTTTTCTTGGGGATGGTCTTGATCACTGTCTCCTGTACAATGTCAAGAACCTCCATCCATAGTTCTTCAGGCACTCTATCAGATCTAATCCCTTGAATCTTCTTGTCACTTTCACTGTGTAATCATAAGGGATTTGATTTAGGTCATACCTGAATGGTCTAGTGGTTTTCCCTACTTTCTTCAATTTAAGCCTAAATTTGGCATTAAGGAGTGCATAATCTGAGCCACAGTCAGCTCCTGGTCTTGCTTTTGCTGACTGTATAGAGCTTCTCCATCTTTGGCTGCAAAGAATATAATCAGTCTGATTTCAGTGTTGACCATCTGGTGATATCCATGTGTAGAGTCTTCTCTTGTGTTGTTGGAAGAGGGTGTTTGCTATGACCAGTGCATTCTCTTGGCAAAACTCTGTTAGCCTTTGCTCTGCTTTATTTTGTACTCTGAGGCCAAATTTGCCTGTTACTTCAGGTATCTCTCGACTTCCTACTTTTGCATTCCAGTCCCCTATTATGGTCTTCATAGAGCCATTCAACTTCTGCTTCTTCAGTATTACTGGTTGGGCCATCGACTTGGATTGCTGCGATATTGCATGGCTTGCCTTGGAAACGAACAGAAACCATTCAGTCATTTTTGAGATTGCACTCAAGAACTGCATTTCAGACTCTTTTGTTGACTGAGTCAACAAATCCCTCCATTTCTTCTAAGGGATTCTTGCCCACAGTAGTAGATATAATGGTCATCTGAATTAAATTGGCCCATTCCAGTCCATTTTAGTTCGCTGATTCCTGAAATGTCTATGTTCACTCTTACCATCTCTTGTTTGATCATTTCTAATTACCTTGATTCATGGACCTAATATTCCAGGTTCCTAGGCAATATTGTTCTTTACAGCATCAGATTTTACTTGCATCACCAGTCACATGCACAACTGGGCATAGTTTTCACTTTGGCTCCCTTTCTACATTCTTCCTGGAGTTATTTGTCCACTCTTCTCCAGTTGCATATTGGGCACCTACCAACCTGGGGAGTTCATCTTTCAGTGTCATATCTTTTTGCCTTTTCATACTGTTCATGTAGCAAACATTGAACTAGGCTCTGGGGATATAGCAGTAGACAAATCCCTAGACTCAATGGCCTATAAGATAGACAGACAGTAACAAATAAATATATGCTGTTGGGTAAAATATAAGTGCTCTGAAGAAAAATAGAGTTGGGGATAACAAGTGATGAGAGTGATACTATTTAACGTAGGGTGGTCAGATCTGAAAAGTGAAGGAAATGAGGGACTAAACCATGTAGGTATCTAAAGAGAGCATCCAGGCTGGTAACAGCAAGTGGAAAGCTTTAAGGAAACATGTCTATTGCAGACAAGGAAGAGAAGGAAACTGGTGTGGCTGGAGCAACACCCACTGCTGCAGCGAGTGAGTGGATTATAGTGGGTCTTATTCTCTTCACTCCTTAAGCTTTATTTCCTCAACATGTATTTATAGGTTACATTGGATTTCCTGTGTTTTGACCCATGGCAGGCTTGGTCCATGAAGTTCTGATTTAATCTTCTAAATATTAATAGAAGGATGACTTGAGAAAGAGCCAAGCTTATGCTGAAATAAATCAATCAGCTAGTTATCTACATAATCCTACTGCCAAGGTTTTAAAACCTTTCTCTGACATCTCTACCTATAAAGTCATCCTGTTGAGTAAGAAAAACAGAAGAAACCATTGTATTTCAGTGACTGCTATCTCTAGTAACTTGTTCTCTTGAGATGCAGAGAGAACCCTAGAGTTCCAGTTCCTAGCCAGGAACATATTTAGCAAAAGTTTTATTTTTCAGATTAGCTAAGAGTCAACAACCTGGATGCTTACTCAGATACAGAATGACTTGGGGGTGAAGATGGAGGTATGGAGAATGAGCTGCGATAAAATTGTGTTTTCATAAGGAAAAGAGGGAGAGGAAGAAGAAAGCCAGAAAGGTGTCTTCCTGTAACCAGGACTCATTATGGAATCACACTAATCAGATCCTGTGCAGATCAGAAGGCAACATGAAGACAGCATGCGAACCCAAGTGTGCACGTGGAAGGTTCTGAATGACAGAATCCCTTGCCTGGAGCTCAAGGATCAAAATAGGAAGGGAGAAAATCTGCTTGTATTTTCCAAGACTGATAATCACCATTTTGCTTTATATAATTTAATATATATATAATTATATGTATTCTATATATATTGCTTTGTACATATACATATATATATACACACATATAATTTAACTTACATTAGTGGACATTTTGGCTTCCCAGGCGCCACTAGTGGTAAAGAACCTGCCTGCCAATGCAGGAGACATAAGAGACATGGGTTTGATCCCTGGTTCAGGAAGATTCCCCTGGAGGTGGGTATGGCAACCCACTCATGTATTCTTGCCTGGAGAATCTCATGGAGAGAGGAACCTGGCAGGTTAAGGTCCATATGGTTTTAAAGAGTCAGACACAACTGAAGTGACTAGGCACGCACAGTGGACATTTTACTCACTGCCAGCTGCTGCTTCTAGGCCTCTTCTGTCTCCCACTCCTCTTTTTCTAAAGGCCCAGCAGTCTGTCTAATTTATAACCACACAGAGTTTCATTGCCCACCATCAAAACACATTTTTAAAAAACCCAGGCACATGCAGTTCCTTCTACTTGTATACTTGTTTATATTTAGACCATTTAGACCATAGATTTTATTTATTTGGGGAAAATAAAAGAAAGCCTTTCAAAAATAAAAAAATTGGCTGGAGAGTACCTTCTTGGTATGAAAATGAAGAAAATCAGCATTGGGGGAGAGGGGGTGTTAAGACTAGTTTTTTTTCTGTGTAGAGTACTAAATTGAACAAAGAA